>NW_004567118.1:29959155-29968451 GCF_000260355.1 Condylura cristata | reverse complement strand
AGGCGGCAGGCGGGAATCGAACTCATGCGGAAGTGGCTTCAGATTCTCAGTGCTGTGCTTTAACCCGCTGCGCCACCAGGGAGGGCCCCAGCTAAGGTTTTATTGAAACTAACTGACCTGGAAAAATAGAAATGCCAACCCTAGCCCACGGTAGCCATCTTGTCCCACCCAAGGTGGAAAGAAAAATAGCTGAGAGACACTTACAAAGTTCACTTGTGAGGGGCCTCCCTGGTGGCGCAGCGGGTTGGAGCGCCGCGCAGTGAAGCTAGGCCAAGCTCGGCCACTTCAGTGTGAGTTCAATCTCCGCCCTGGAGGCGACCCACATGGTGCGGCAGACTTCTCCTGTCTCACCCCCTCAGCGGTGTACTTCAACAATCTGCCTGTTCTGCTCCCCACTCTGTGTCTGGTGAATCCTCTCGCCTTTGGCCCGTACCCCACTTCTGTATGCACAAATAAATAAAATCTTAAATAAAAAAAAAGTTCACTCGTGAATCCAGAGGCGTAGGTCATTTTGCAGGGTACCTATTTCCCAGGTCCTCCCCGGCAGCTGACAAGCAGCAGGGCAGCCCTGAGCATGCAGGGAGCCTGTGCAGCCACCACCCCTGTCCCTTGTCACTGTAAAGACAAGGCCACCAAGCCTCCTCCTGAAAGATGGTGTGCCCAGCCCTCTGCATCTAAGGGGAGTAGCTCTGTGGTGCTGTCAGGTTCAAGGGCTGGGCCGGGATTGTGCTGCCTTCTTTGATGGCAGAGCTTGGTGCCGGCTCTAGTCTCTGCCAGGTGGCAGAAACCTCTAGGCTTGATCTGCCAGGAACGTCCATTTTTTTTTTTTAAGATTTATTTATTTATTCATACAGAAAAGGGGGATACAGGCCAGAGGTGCGGAGGGTGAGAGGATTCACCATAGACAGAGTGGGGAGCAGAACAGGCAGATTGACGACGAAGTACACTGCTGAGGGGAGCAGCGGGCGGGTCAGGAGAGGTCTGCTGCGCCATGTGGTCACCTCCGGGGCAGGTGGGGATCGAACTCATGCGGAAGTGGCTTAAGCTTTCTTAGTGCAGTGCTCCAACCCGCTGTGCCACCAGGGAGGGCCCGGAACGTCCATTTTTTAAATGCAGAGGAGAAAATGCAAGTTTTTTCCACAATGGTCTTCTTGCTCTTCCTGGGTAGCTCCAGGACCGTAGCACATCCTATTTCTCTTCCCAGAGTGTTCTTCCTCCAGAGGTGATAAGGCTAACTCTCTCCACCCCTTTGTGTCCTGTTCAGAAACCTGTTCAGAATTCTGATCACCCTATCTGTATTTTTTTTTAATTTCTTTATTTATGCATACATCCCAGAGGTACAGGGATGGTGAGAGGATTCACCAGAGACAAAGTGGGGTGCAGAACAGGAAGATTGATGAAGTACACTGCTGAGGGGAGCAGTGGATGAGACAGGAGAGGTCTGCTGGGCCATGTGGTCACCTCCCTGGCTGGGGATCGAACTCTTGGGGATTGAAATCCTGCTGAAGTGGCTACAGATAGCTCCCTAGTGCTGTGCTTTAATTTGTTGTGCTACCAGAGAGGGCCCACCCTATCTGTATTTAAACATTCTACCTGCCTGCTTTCATACACTTTCTTCTCCCTTTTCCTGTTTTATTTTTTTCTCAACAGGTATCATTATGCAACATACAATATAGTTTACTCAATTACTAGCTTGTTTTCTCCCCTAGAATGTAAACTCCATGAAGCCAGAGATTACTGTCAGGTTGTTGTTGTCTTTTCACTGCCCCTTCCCAGAAACCTGAAGCACACTCTCTAGGGACACATAAATATAAAGGTTGTGTGCCGTGTTGCAGTGATGCACAGGGCAGGGAGGAAGGTGGTCCTGGGGGGACACAAGGAAGTCTGAGATGTTATACTTGCGTGGGAGGTGTTACAGACGAGGTGAAGTCAAGACTCTTGGAAGCACACGTGAATAACACATCCAGCGACATGCCAAGGCCACTGAAAGCAAATGCTATAAGAGGAAAGAATCCTATGGGCTAAGCCAGTGAGAGGAGCTTGAGAATATCTGTTGAATGAGTAAGTTCTCATGGCTTGCTGGCTGTGGCTAGGTCCAGCTCAAAGAAACAAGGACTCAAAAATGACACGGAACTTGGAACCAGCTTGATTGAAGACCAGAGAAAGTTGGGTTGGGGAAGGAGAGTCAAGTTTCAGACATGTTTGCACATAACGTATGACTCCCTGGCTTTTGCTCCCAACTCCCAATATATACCCACAAATCCAGATAAAGTACTCCCCAGGTATTTGTGAGAGTCCCCCAGAAGAGAACATGTGCCAGTGAACAGAGCTGGTCATCTGTGGAAGGGCCCCAGGCATTTTTACCCTCGCTCCTGCTCAGGGCTCCTGCCACTGAACACAAAGGCCCCAATGGCAAATATTACTATTCCTTGGTTAAATTTTCCAAAGCTTTTAAAACTATAAAGAAATGTGGGTTTGCTCAGGTTTATGGACAGCTAATCTTTGACAAAGGAGCAAAGAAGATACAATGGAACAAAGAAAGTTTGTTCAGCAAATGGTCCTGGGAAAACTGGGAAGCTAAATGCAAAAAAAAAAAATGAAACTAGATCACCACCTCACACCATAAACCAAAATCAACTCGAAGTGGATTAAAGACCTAGACATAAGAATGGAAGCCATAAAATACATGGAAGCAAAGTGGGCCAAACACCACACGACATACACTTCAGCGACATCTTTAAAGACAGAGTACCCAATGCCACAATAGTGAAGGCAAAGATAAATAGATGGGACTACATCAAGTTAAAGAGCTTCTGTACAGCAAAAGAGACATTACAAAAAACAAACAGACATCCCACTGATTGGAAAAAAATTTTCTCACACAAAATGAGTGATAAAGGATTGATCACAAAGATATACCAAAAAATCATGAAACTCAACAAAAATAAACAGCCCCATCAAAAAATGGACAGAAGTGCTAAAAAGACACTTCTCTAAAGAGGAAATGCAGATGGCCAACAAGCATATGAAAAAATGCTCAACATCACTCATAATAAGGGAGATGCAAATTAAAACCACAATGAGATACCACCTCACCCCAGTGAGAATGGCACATCTTCAAACAACTAGCAACAACAAATGTTGGCGAAGATGTGGAGAAAAAGGAACTCTCCTGCACTCCTGGTAGGAATGCAAACCAACCACTATGGAAAACTGTTTGGAGGTTCCTCAAACTGCTAAACATGGAGCTTCCCTACGACCCAGCAATCCCACTCCTAGGTGTCTACCCAAAAGACACATAAACACTGATTCAAAAAGATGTCTGCACCCCCATGTTTATTGCTGCTTTATTTACAATTGGAATGACATGGAAACAGCCCAAATGCCTAAAAGTGGATGACTGGATTAAAAAGATGTGGCACATATATACAATGGAATATTACTCAGCAACTAAAAAAAATAAACACATGTCTTTTGCAGCAACATGGATGGAGCTGGAAGGGATCATGCTTAGTGAAATAAGCCAGAAAGAAAAGGAAAAATACCGGATGGTTTCACTCATAGCAGGAGTATAATGGACCAGGCAAGAAAATAATAATAATAATAATGAACAGCTATATATCAGAGACATTTTATGAGGGTGGAGTGGGGAATGGGATCAAAAAAACAGTGGGGGGAGGAAAATGCACTGGACTTTGGTGATGGCACATGGGTGATTTTTTGATGGGAAGCCCACGGGATTACAACTGAGATGAAAAAAATGTACAAAATGATGTAAAAATAAACTATTATATTATTTTTTTAAAAAGAAAGAAAGAAAGAAACGTGGGTTTGCTAATCTTAAGTGGCCTATCCAGCCTCCATTTTATTACCTACAGTTCTGTATTCCCAAAGCAAGGTCACAACTGCCTGTTCATAGGAGCCCAACCTACAAGGTACCTTTCACATCAAGTAAGAGCATAAAGCTAGGTTACCACGGAAAGGGTCTGCATCACGAGGAATGACCAGGAATGCCCGGGGGCTGAGGACAGAAGCATAAACTTACTCCTGGTTTATACATCACGAGGTATGAGAGAGATGACGGAGACACCTGCCTGGGGGCTGTTGACTGATGTATAATGTAGGGCCCCAGAGCCTGATGGTGGAATGCCTTATTGATAAGATTGAAATCCTGACTAGGGAATCAGGGCTGGATCTACATACCAAGCTATCAGCAGATGAGAAGTGCAGTTCCACCCTTCCCCTGCTTCTTCTATTTCTCCCTTTTTTCCTACTTCCCCATATGACTAATGCTATTTGTCAATAAGAAGGCCAGGACCTTGCTCTTCAGCAGCATCCTGCATTATGCAGCTGCTCCACACTCATTTCGTTATCAGTGTGGTGTTGCCCAATGCAAAAAAGAAACTATCATAGGCCCTCCCTGGTGGCGCAGGAGGCTGTCTCAGCACTATGAAGCTATCTGCAGGGGGTTAAGTCTCAGGGCTATGAAGCTACCCACAGCCACTGCAACACCAGTTCGATCCCTGGCCAGGGAGCAGACCCACATGGCACAGCAGACCTCTCCTGACCAGCCCGCTGCTCCCCTCAGCAGTGTACTTCACTCCATCTGCCTATTTTGCTCCCTACTTTGTCTCTGGTGAATCCAGTTCTTGTATGCATAAATAAACAAATCTTTAACAAAGAGAGAAACTACTGTGGTTATAAAATATTAAATATAAAAAAAGCAATGCCAAGCCTCTCATTTAGCAGTTGCACAAAATGAAGTCCAAAACACTGGAGTTGTGTCCTGGCTCAGGTTAGTGTCCCAGCCAGAGGGAGCCAAGACTGAACTTCCCGACTCTCCCAGTTACCAGGCACACTCTAGAGTTTGCTTTAATACAACCCTAGTTCTCTTTTGTTGTTTTCACTTGACTCCTAGTTAGCTATTTTATCTTTAATTCTTGAAGCATGCTTTAGTATGCTGGCCAAGGCATGCTGGACTAAAGGGAGGGTAAATTAAGATCACCAGTGGAGAAAGAAATTTGTAGTCGCTCTCATGAGCCTGAAACACTTCCATACCCTTTCACTGAATGATTCTATTTCTGGGAATTTACCCAGAAAAAATACAGAAAGACCAACATTTGGAAAGCTTTGTAATGAACCCTTGTTGTTTTTACCCACCCAGGGTTTCTTTCCCTCTCTGGTAAGTGAATCTCCCTTTCATCGGCCAGTTTACACCAGCAGAGTTTGAGACTTTGGCTGATTCCTGACATACCAAAATATTTGTGAAATACTTTTTCCTTTTCATAGTTAACAAACGGTATCCCACTGAGGTTTCCCTTTGCTATTCTTTGATGTAACTCAGAGAGTGCACTGTTCTGTTTTGCTCATTGGCTGTTGGTATTTTCTATGAGGATCTACTTATTTAAAAATCCTATACTCCCTTGCCCCACTTGTCTGGTAATATAATCTTTACCATACTCACACTACTGGAGTATGTTTCTGAGATGACACTAAATGAGTATTTACACCCCATATATACAAATGGGTGAAAAAAAGATGAATGTATGTGCACACCCTCCTTCATGTATAAGAACTGCTAATGGTGACTGTCAATGGGGAATAAAACTTGGGGTGAAGGGGTTTCCCTGGTGGCTCAGGGGTTTTAAGTCTCAGCACTATGAAGCTATCTATAGCCACTGCAGTACCAGTTCGATCCCCAGCCAGGGAGGTGACCCATATGGTGCAATAGACCTCTCCTGTCTCACCTGCTGCTTCCCTCAAATACACTGCTCCCCATTGTGTCTCTGATGAATCCTCTCACTGTCCCCCCACCTCTGCACCTCTGGCCTACACCCCAGCTCTTATATGGATAAATAAATACATCTTTTTAAAAACCTGGGTTGCATTTTAGGAGGGAGACCCACTCTTATTGTATATATCTTTTCATGTAATATGAATATGTTATTTTCAGAATAATTGTTTTACTCTATTTCATCTTAAAAAATAAAATTCTCAGCTCTCCATTCTCATGCTCACTTTTTTTTTTTGGTATTTGAATAAATAATATTTGAATAAAGAAAAGGAAAATTGGAGAGAGTGTAAATTTTCAACTGTGGATCTTCTAGATTTCTCTGTGTTACTTAGGTTCCAAGTGAGATAACCCTTCTTTGGGTGATATCTGTATTTTACTATGGCCCATTTCCTGTCTTTTCATTTCTGGATGTTTAGTTTAACTTTTAATTTATTCAACTTTTCCAACATATACCAAAGTAGAAAGAATATAGTGAACCCCCAAAAGCCCAGCACCCATCAACTTAGTCGATCTGAATTCATCTCTGACTCCTTCCTCATGGAAAATATCTTCCTCCTTAAAATATCTAGAGTTGGAATTCACATTGTTGGAGGAAGCAAAGAAAGGAGATTTTATTTAATAGTTTCATTGAAATATAACTCATATATTGCCAATATCATCTTCCCAATGTGTATAGTTCAATGGTTTTACTACCACCTAATCTAATCTGACTTTAGGATATTTTTATCATCCCAAAAGGAACTTTGTACTCATGAGCAGTCACTCTCCACTCTCCACCTGACCCCACCCTGGGTAACTACTCATCTATCATCTGTCTCTAAAAATGTGCCTGTTCTGTGGGCCTCCCTGGGGGTACAAGGGGTTAGGTCTCAGCACTATGAAGCTATCAGCAGCCACTGCAGTATGAGTTCAACCCCCAGCCACAGGGGTGACCCACATGGCATAGCAGACCTCTCCTGTCCAGCCCACTCTCCCTATAGCAGTATATTTCAGTCAATCTACATGTTCTGTTCCCCACTCTGTATCTGGTGAATCCTCTCATCCCTTGCATCTCTGGCCTAAACCCCAACTCTTGTATTCATAAATAAATCTTTTTTTTTTTAATGTGCCTGTTCTGCAGAAAACATAAAATACCTGGAAGCAAAGATGGGCCAAACACTACACAACATACACTTCAGCAACATCTTTAAAGATACAGCACCCAATGCAATGGTAGTGAAGGCAAGGATAAATAGATGATACTACATCAAGTTAAAGAGCTTCTGTACAGCAAAAGAGACATTACAAAAAACAAACAGACATCCCACTGATTGGGAAAAAATTTTCTCACACAAAATGAGTGATAAAGGATTGATCACAAAGATATACCAAAAAATCATGAAACTCAACAAAAATAAACAGCCCCATCAAAAAATGGACAGAAGTGCTAAAAAGACACTTCTCTAAAGAGGAAATGCAGATGGCCAACAAGCATATGAAAAAATGCTCAACATCACTCATAATAAGGGAGATGCAAATTAAAACCACAATGAGATACCACCTCACCCCAGTGAGAATGGCACATCTTCAGACAACTAGCAACAACAAATATTGGCGAAGATGTGGAGAAAAAGGAACTCTCCTGCACTCCTGGTAGGAATGCAAACCAACCACTATGGAAAACTGTTTGGAGGTTCCTCAAACTGCTAAACATGGAGCTTCCCTACGACCCAGCAATCCTACTCCTAGGTGTCTACCCAAAAGACACATAAACACTGATTCAAAAAGATGTCTGCACCTCCATGTTTATTGCTGCTTTATTTACAATTGGAATGACATGGAAACAGCCCAAATGCCTAAAAGTGGATGACTGGATTAAAAAGATGTGGAACATATACACAATGGAATATTACTCAGCAACCAAAAAAAAATAAACACATGTCTTTTGCAGCAACATGGATGGAGCTGGAAGGGATCATGCTTAGTGAAATAAGCCAGAAAGAAAAGGAAAAATACCGGATGGTTTCACTCATAGCAGGAGTACAATGGACCAGGCGAGAAAATAATAATAATAATGAACAGCTATATATCAGAGACATTTTATGGGGGTGGAGTGGGGAATGGGATCAAAAACAGTGGGGGGAGGGAAATGCACTGGACTATGGTGATGGCACATGGGTGATTTGGTGATGAGAAGCCCACGGGGATTACAACTGAGATGGAAAAATGCACAAAATGATGTAAAAATAAACTATTATATTAATTTTTTAAATGTGCCTGTTCTGAATATTTCATATCAATGGGACCAAGCAGTGTGTTAGGATTATTTCTTTATTTCTCTATAAACTCAATGACTTAGTCAAATGTCAAAAGCTGATTAAGAAAGGCTAACTTCTTTACTTCCTCAGGCTGTTTGTATCTTCTTCACTGGACTCGGGACTCCACACGCCCCCGCCCCGGGTGGTTGTAGGGTAGTCTCTGGTTCCTGTTCTGCACCCAGTTTGGCTGTAGGGGAGTTCTCATGCATGATGATGACCAAATGCAAAGTTAACTTAATGGAAATGTAAAACCAGCTCAGAGACATACAGAAGTTTCCTGGGCCTTTCCCTTTGCCCTTGCAAGCCCATACAGAACAGGAATATCTTCCTCTCTTCCACTTCCCCTAGCCTGCCTCCAAGTTCCTCCGATTGCCCAGTCCTCCACGGAAAATCTCACTTGTTTGTCAGAACAATCAATGTCCTTAAAAGGGAACAGGCAGCAGCATGAAGAGGAGGTTGCCAGCCTCCCCCGACTCTGGCTGCAGCAGCAGCAGACAGGCTCAGAGGCCCGTGCCCGGGAAGACACCCAAGATGGAGCTCTGTGGTTTTTTTCCCTCCTTGAAAGGAAGCAGGGTTGGGGAGGGCTCCCTTTCCCGGCAGACCTCTCTCCCGTGCCAGATGTAGGCACCGGGAAAAGCAGCACAGCTCCAAGTGGGACCCTTAAAATAGGAGAAACTTCTCTAAAACAAATCATTTGTGGTGTGGAGCAGCAAAAGCAGGCAGGGGACCAGCTGCATCTGCTTTGCAGCGTTAAGGGCAGAGAATCAGAGCCATGGTAACCACCTTCTTCCCCCTCTCCCAGCACAGCACCCCTTCACTCTGCCTTTGACCTTGTTTTACCTCTTCTCACTTCAGCATCTCACCTCTCTCATCTGAAAATCTACCTAACCCTGTGATGGAACTTTGAATCCAAATATTTGAAACCACATACTTTGATGTAGATTCAAGTGGGGCTGGGAGCAGGCAAAGCCCCGGGCTAATCTACTTAGTCTTTCTTTTTCAGAAGGATGAGAAGTAGAGTGAGGAAATACTGATAATACTAGTGACGCTGAAATGTAAGTGCAATCTTTTATTTATTCTGTGTTATGCCCTGAAGAATCTGGGTTTCAGTTTCTATTTTCTTTTTTTAAAGATTTATTTATTTGTGCATACAGAACTGGGGTACAGGCCAGAGGCTCAGGGGTGGTGAGAGGCTTCACCAGAGA
>NW_004567118.1:29957589-29958480 GCF_000260355.1 Condylura cristata | reverse complement strand
GCCATGTGGATCACCTCCCTGGTGGGGATGGAACTCATGCTGCAGTGGCTTCGGAGAGCTTTATCCCGTTGAGCCACCAGGAAGAGCCCTGGAGTGGCTGTGGCTAGCTTTATAGTGCTGTGCTTTAACCCGTTGCACCACTAGGGAGGACACTTACACCCAGTTCTTGCATGCATAATTAAAATAAAAATAAATCTTAAAAAAAAAAGGAATCTAGCTAAAGTCATCCCCTTGTAGAAAAAAAAATTAAGTGAATTAATATGTAAATCTCTTAAATTAACTAAAAAATGCAATATTGAATCTTCATTTCCCCAACTCACCAGTGAACTGTAAGCCCAAACCAAGGGATTCACAAAAAAAGTGAGGACAATAAAAGCACTCTGCAAGATTGCACAATTTACTGCTGGTTCAGTTACAGCACATGTGGGGGTGAGGAGAAGCCAGCAGGTCAGAGAAGAGGGGCCCTCTTACCTGCAAGGACTCTGTACTGCTGACAGCAGCCCCTGCTCCGACACATTTTGGGAGGGGCGGATGAGTTCTTAACACACTGAGCCAGACACAGGGCTAAGTGCTCGCTGACTCCTCCACACAGCCTCGCCAGGGGCTTACTCTCAATCCCACTTATTACTCACCATTAGAGAAACGGAAGCATGAAAGCTTAAGGTAACTGATGCAATCATCCAGCTTAGTGAGCAGCTTAAAGTTCATGTCATTGACCCTGACACTTAACAGGTAAAAGGGAGCTATTGAGCTACTCTTTCAATCTACAAGTAGTTGAGTGAATACCATAAATTAGGTAATAAGGGAATTACACAGATAAAGGTGGTCTTTGCTCTCAAGGAGGGGGAGCTTAATGGGAGTAATAAGTAGGACACACAAGAGGAAGCACAT
>NW_004567118.1:29923066-29956954 GCF_000260355.1 Condylura cristata | reverse complement strand
CTGAAGTGAATTTTAAGAAATAGTATTTTGAGCAGGAAACAGACACTTGGAGAAAGAGAAACTGAGGAAAAGGTAGGGTGTGTTAGAGTCCCATTTGGTCAACAATTCTCATTATGGACTAAGGTGGGTTTAAGGCAAGAAAGTGGGAAAAAAACATTTGGAGCAAAGCATAAGCCAGGGTCCAGGTCTCCTGGAGTCTGATCTTGGGCTCCTTGAAACTGCTTTTCCCTGTCTGGACACTCAGCAGTCACCTGCAGATGACTCAGGCTCCTGGTCTGGATATAACCTCCCCATGGCTTAAGGCCTTAATTTAAGTTCTGAGGTTAAAGACTAGCATGATTTCAGATGCCTTCCTTCACTGGGGGTCAACTTCTGGCCTATCTGAACTGCTACCCAGATCCAAGAGTAACTTTTTTGCAAGTAACAGCCTCAGTTTCCTCTTTTATATGACTATGGTATTTATCACACCCACCTTGATACAGTCACGTTCTAATCCTCAGGATGGTTCCCTTCTCCTACTAGACTGCCCATCTCCTTGAGAGGAAACTGGGTCTGATTAATAAGGTGAATGAGGTTCAGAGTCAAGGAGCTCAAAATTCCTAACAGCATCATCATAGGTTAAGTGTCATGATGGAAATGTGCCCCGGAGAGGCTTGAAAAGAAAAGGATCCTTAACCCAGACTGTGGGAACCAAGGTTTGCTGAGATTACAGCAGCAAAGCTAACACCATGGGTGAAGAGGAGGCAGCGAGCAAAGGGGCTGTGAGGAACGGGAGGAACTTCCAGGAGCAGGAAAAGGCACAAAGGCAGTAACAGCTTGGCGTCTGCAAAGAACCACACAATGTGGTGGGCGCTAGAGAGTGCCAGAAGCAAAGGTAGGTCAGGTCCTGTAGAATTTTATTTAGAAACTTAGTATATTTTAGTGTCATCCATAAAAGATAGCAAAGGGAGCCCTAGGCCATAGCCCTTCCACATTCCTCAAAGGTCAGTGCTGCTGCTTAAGCCCTCTCTGTGATCTGAGTCCCAAATACTGCCAGTTCTAAGACAGGATCAAACTACATCTACAGGCTTCGTTTCTGGAAAGTTTGCTCTATAGAAACACCTATCTGGAGGTTAGGGAGTGATGTCAAATCCACCTGGAAGGTACGTTATGCCAGTTGGACTGCGTTTGCCTTCCCCTGCTTGTGGGCCACAGCCACGTGTTTGGGGCAGGGGGGAATATCTGGAAGGTACCCACCACGATGGTGGGGGGCAGTCTTCAGTCCATTACCCTGACCGAGGAGCTATGGGGTTTTTTAAAGATTTATTTACTTAATATATTTATGCATAGAAGAACTGGGGTGTAGACCAAAGGGGCGGGGGCAAGGGGGGTAAGAAGATTCACCAGAGACAGAATGGGGAGCCAAACAGGCAGATGTGCTGAAATATACTGCTGAGGGGAGCAGTGAGCAAGACAGGAGAGGTCTGCTGCTCCGAGTGAATGAACCTCTGCCCAGGCATATGAACTCAGGCCATAGTGCTGAGACTTAACCTTTATGGGCTTTTTATCAGGGGGTTGTGGGAATCTAGGGGAGTCAGCTGGGGCAGGGGCAGGACCAATTTCAGCAGCATGGGGGACCATGCTCTGTGTTTATGGCAGATTTGTTGACACGCAGGAGCCCATAACCACGGTGACCACGGCTAAGGGGCCCAGGTTTCTCATCTATGTGAAGGCTTACTGTAATGCTCCCTGATTTCTTGAAGGACAAATTCATCCTCATCTCACAGGTGTCCTTTCTATGCTACACAGAGAGGTAGGTTAATGTATGTGCAGAGGATTGACAGTGGTGGGGGGCTTCATTGAATCATATAAATCAACCCAGGTGTGGTGTCGGGGCTGGTTTTCATTACAGCACAACCCTGATGTGAAATGGCTGTGGGTCCTCACCAGTGTGCTTAAGGGACTTATAATAAGATTCAAATATAGGCACACCCAAAAAGGTTAGTAAAAGGTTTATTTACCAAAAAAAATAAAGTGACTAACTCAGAGAGAAAGAAAGGGAGATAACTGGTTAATGCGTCTCACCAGTCAGCTGACCTGGAATCCCAAAGGCATGTTGGGAGATGGCAAAAGCCAAGAGCCAAGAGGCCAAGAGCCCCCAAGGCCCACATGTCTGGTTTTATACCAAACCTGGCTGTTTAACTCCACCCTCTGGCGCCTGGGGCGGGCGTAGAGTCCACAAAACCTGTAGAGTTCATCCAGGACATCCTTCCCCTGCTAACAGTTCCACCCTGGAACTGTTGTCAAAACCAGACCCTGGATTGGCCACACACACAGGGAGGGGTCAGAACTTTGGCCTTTCGCAACCATCCACGCAGGAAGGGGAGCCAGGTTGAAGCAGGAGAAGTAAGATCAACAAGATAGAGATGCAGGCTGACTCTTTACGTCCTGCTGAGAGATCTGAGGCCAGCGTTCCTGAGCTGGTGGGAGGAGGGCAGATGCTGAGCACAAGGGAGATGCCACAAGCTGGCAACACCCACTCCTGACGATCTTCCATACAGATGGGGGCTAAGTCACCACAGTCTGTACCCAGATTTTACCCCATCACAATATTCATGAGCCTTCTCCAAGGCCTTCTCCAAGGCCAGTCCCATGTACACAGACTGTGAGGGTTTTGTGTCCCACTCTTCATACACCAACAATAGACGGTTCACTGTGAGTCTTCAAAACAGGAACCCTAGCAATTGTCTAGGGTTCCGGCTACGTTCTGGCACACAGGTAAGGAAATCAGGGGAAGTGAAACATCAGGAGCTGGAGATGGAAAATCCTCATGACTGCCCCTCCCTCCAGTCTCAGCAGGAGACCAGTCTCAGCAGGAGACTATCTGAGGCAGGCCCATCATCCTTCTTGACGCAGGCTGATGAGAACAGCCTTGGGCCCTCCCTGGTGGCACAACAGGCTAAAGCACAACACTAAGAAGCTGGCCACAGCCTCCTCAGCACAAATTCAATCACCGGCCAAGGAGTTGACCCACATGGCGCAGCAGACCTCTCCTGACTGCCCACTGTTCCCCTCAGCAGTGTTCTCTGTCTGTCTCCCTGGTGCTCTCCACTGTCTCTGGTGAATCCTCTCACATACCCCACACCTCCACCTCTGGCCTGTACCCTAGTTCTGTATGCATAAATAAATAAATCTTAAAAAGAGAAAGAACAGCCTCAGCCCCCCCCCCCAAAACTCTGTCCCTGTGGAAAAAGTCTATTTCCTCAGAATTCCCTGTTTCCTGGGGCGCGTGGCACTACAGGGCCAGAATGGGCCGCACCCAGGATAGCCTTGGGCTGTTTAAGATCGATGGGTTGTCCCAGGGGACCTGTCCACCAAGAAGCTGGGTTGTCCAGTGAAAAGGGTAAGTCAAACTCTGTCTTCATGGTTGTTCCTCAGCTTCTTCCCTCCTGTCCTTATGCTCCAGCTTCTACTCTTGTGTGCAAACTACTGTGACCTTTAAGGTCTGGGCACTTAACATATTTCCTGTAATAACCTTTCTTCCCATTTATGTGAGCCCCCTCAACCCAGACATGGACACATTTCATCATCGGACACTGCAGTTTCAGTCTCCCAAGTCCCATCAAGTAAGGCTCTTCCATGTTCTACTTCAAGTATGACTCCCCACTGGGCCCACAAAAGGCACATTATCCTCCTACCCACCCCAGCACCCCAGGCACACTTGCTTCTAACAATGATGTGCACAGCCGCTCCTCCACTCCCTCTCTGTGGGTCTTGCTTCTCTTGTAGCTTTTCTAGCCTTCAGCCTCTTTCACTTACAGAGCTCCATTTCTAAAGACATAGTGGGTTCTTTTGTCTCAAACTCATTCCAAGAGAAGCACCTACACTTTGTTTTTCTTTCTCTCCTCTGCAAGTCCCCTAACACAGAGGCAACCTGCTCTGTAATTGGCAATAACTGGTTCACAAATAGGCAATGGGTGGGGTTGATGTGGTACCCCAAGTTAAGAACACAGGCCCTGGGCGCAGCCCATCACCAGGACCCAGGTCCCACTCCACTGGGCTGTTAGAAAGGCTAAATTTGTTAATATTTTAAAAATACAAAAACTTTGGGCCTCCTGGTGGTATAAAGGGTGATAAGTCTCAGCACTATGAAGCTATTACAGTCACCGCAGCACAAGTTTGACACCCCAGCCAGGGAGCTGACCCACATGGCGCAGCAGACCTCTCCTGTTTCCCTGCTGCTCTGCTCAGCAGTGTATTTCAGTGGATCTGCCTGTGCTGCTCCCCACTGTGTCTCTGGTGAATCCTCTCACCAACCCCCGACCCCTCATCATACACGTCTGGCCTGTACCCCAGCTCCTGTATGAATAAATCTTTAGAAAAAACACATAGACTAGTGCCTGGAACACAATCAGCACTATAACAGTGTTGGGTAATCAGGGTAGTGTCTTCCCCATTTTAAACCTCTGAGTATGGGCACACCTCGGAAATAGTTCAGATTTGGTTCCACAGCACCGTGATGAAGCAAGTATTTGAAGCAAGTATTGCAATAAAGGACATCCCATGAATTATTTGGTTTCCCTCTACATATAAGTTATGTTTGTGCTGTAGTTCATTAAGTATTTAACAACATGTTTTTAAACAAACAATACACACATCTCAATTTTAAAATACCTTATTGCTAAAAAATGGTCACCATCATCTGAGCCTTCCTTGAGTCATCTTTGTACTGGCAGAGGGTCTTGCCTGGGTGTTGACAGCTGCTGACTGGTCACAGTGGTGGCAGCAATTTCTTAAAAGAAAACAGTGGCTGAAGTCTGCTGTATCGATTGACTCTCGCCTTCATGATTTTTTTCAAGATTCCTGTGCAGTTCACAGTGTTGTTTGATGATACAAAATTCTTCAAATGGACAGGTGGCTACAAAGAAGATAAAACAGGGTGACATGAAATATTCCAGATGTGCTGAGTCTGGCTAGCACTGATGGTGTGTGTGTGTGTGTGTGTGTGTGTGTCAAGGAACTCCCCCTGAGGAGTACTGACGTTGGGGCCCAGTGGATGTGAGACTTCTTGCAAAAACTGGAGAGGAAAATACTCAGTAGAGGGGTCCTCCCTGGTGGTGCAAAAGGTTAAAGTGCAGCACTGTGAAGCAGCCATAGCCGCTTCAGCTCAGGTTCAATCCCCGGCCAGGGAGGTGACCCACATGAGGCTGACCTCTCTTATCTCACTGCTCCCCTCAGCAGTGTGTACTTCATCAATCTGCCAGTTTTGCTCCCCACTCTGTCTCTGGTGAATCCTCTCACCACCCCTGCACCTCTGGCCTGTACCCCAGTTCAGTATGCATAAATTAAAAAGTCTAAAAAAGAAAAGTGCTCAGAAGCTTGAGATAAAGTCAGAAGAGCAGCAGAGCCTGTGGGCTGGAGTTGAAGGCCAGAGGCTGAGGTTGGGCCTGGGAAGTTTTATTTCAAAGAAATTTCTCATGTAATTCTGATGTACAACCAAAATGAGATGCCCTGTCTTAGAGCATCCTACTCATTTCTTCTGAAAGATCTGACTCTGGCTCTCCTGATTAGACTCTTCTTGAGGACTTCTTCCCCCTAACACCTGGCCTAGGAGAAGGACTTGTGGCTGGGCCCTGGCTTCACAATCTGCCTGTTTCATGAATGAAGAATGGACCAAGAGAGACATTCTGAATCGCACAGAAAGTGGTGACAGGCACCACCCACACATCTGTGGGATGTGTAAACTTTCAAATGTAGGCTGCTTAGAATTTAGCAAAGAATCCATTTGAAAATCCATATTTATTAAATGTAGTTACTTTCCAATAATAAATCCTACTAAAAGTCATGAGATAGCCAAAGATTATTTGTTCTGTGCATAGGCTATCTCCTCAGTATGAATTATCAAAGATTTAATTAGTCTGAGAATAATTGGCTTTGATTAAATGTATAGTCTTCTCCCCTGAGGCATGAGTTCTTTGAAATACAATAATGTCAGACTTTTATTCAAAGCCTGAAGCACACTGATTTTTTTCTGATCAACTGTATAACAGCCTGGTAGTCTGGGGTATGGTCTCTGACATAACCTAGTGGATGTTAAGCAATTTGTAGGCCTCATTTTCCTCATTAGTATTAAAACTCAAATAGGAGCCTCCCAGATGGCTCAAGGGGTTAAAGCCCAGCACTATGAAGCTATCTGCTGCCACTGCAACATGAGTTCACTCCCTGGCCAGGAGCTGACCCACATGGCGCAGCAGACCTCTCCTGTCTCACCGGCTGCTCCCCTCACAGTGTATTTCAGCCAATCTGCCTGTCCAGCTCCCCACTCTGTCTCTGGTGAATTCTCTCACCCATCTCATCTCTGGCCTGTACCCCAGTTCTTGTTTGCATATAAATCTTTAAAAATTAAAAAAATAAAAAAACCTGGGTAACAGTTACATTTTGTATATACTTCGGGAGTTAAAAATTTTACAAGAAAAAATTTCAATAAAATAAGAAAATTGGGCTAATTTTCCCCATTTTCTCTAGCATGCAATTGTACAGATTTTAATGCTTTTCTTTTCATACCCACATGTCTCTTCTATGGATTTTCTTTCTGCAATATCTCTTAATAAAGCGATTCTCTGCCTTTGTCTATGGGATTTTCCAGTAAGACACTGAAACGGACTCATCTGCACAGAATTCTAAAAATCCTGTTTCCCGATGGTTGATGGCAAGCTGCAGAACCTAACAGTACTTCTAAGCACACAGTATACAGAGCGACTTCAATCAAAACTGTTAAAACAGTTTAGGATGTTTAGAATACATTTCCCAGAGGCTGTAATGTATACTTTGAGATGAGGTGATGTGGTTATTTCAACTTCCTTCTTCTACTTTTCTGGATTTGCTAAACTTCAAACAAAACTAATCCCAAACTAAACCACCTCTAGTATGGGGTCACTGTCCCCCACCCCCACCTGCCCGACCCCCGCCCACGAACGTTTGTGCTCTTCCCTCCTTCAAATTCTATCGCAGAAGGTGCTGGTTGCATGTCCCCTCTCTTCACTTTCTTTGAAACTCAAGAGCTCCCAGAAGGGAAAGAAACAGTAACTCAGGCTGTCCGTTCTGGAAACGAAGACCAAAGCTGGTCCCTGAGGAAGAACTCCCCACGGGGCTGTCACCCCCCTCAAACCTCACGCTTACCTCCTCTGGCCCCCCGCGTCCCGCAGCCCCTGCCCAGAGCCTCTCGAGGAACCCACTCCCCGCGCGCGACGCCAGTCTTCCGCTTCCATCGCAGCCCACCCACCCCAGGGAGGCTCGGGAGCGCGCACACACCACCGGCGCGCTCTCGAAGTGTGAGAACGCGCCCGCGAGAGCGCCCCGCACGGGAACCTGCATCTTTTCTCCCCCTGGTGGACAATGACGGAATAGCAGGGCTTGTAGGGGAGGTGTGGAGCCGCTTAAGGGGTGTGTGCCAGGCATAGTCGTGGATTAAGCTAGGGAGGATCTTTACGTCTTTTGAGGCCTGACCTCGTTTTGCAGAACCTCCCTTCTTTCCCAACCTTTTATTTCCAATTTAGAAAAGGGCAGGCACCAACCTTGGGCTCCTGATATGTGCTTCGCAAGTATTGTCTCATAAAAGCCTCCCAACAGCTTCATTGGGTTATGACAGAGTACACGATTAAGGGAGTGACTTAACTCAGAGTAACACAGCTAATCCGTGGGGGCTGGCACCCAGGTCTGTGCTCTAAAGGTTGAGGTTGACTGCAGCCCTAACCTGTTGGGGAGGTGGCCCTGGACTTGGAGAAGAGAGCTGCTCCTTCTCACTAGTATGGGTGTTTTGTAAGAACACCCAGAACAGCTTTTTAAGGCTTAGTTGTTAGGCATGAGAACTTTTTAGGTTAGTCGGTGGATCAGGATATCAGGCAGGAACCCAGCTGCAGCATGGGAGGAATGGGAGCTCAGGGCAAGATCCTCCCGGGTGTCTGAAATGATAGTCCTTCTCAGGGGGTGGATTGAGGGGGTTGAGCGAGAGTATGAGAAAGGAACTGAAGGAGTTGAGGTGGAAATCCCCTCATCATCAGGACGTTGCAGGTTAATTGTTCCAACTACTGTGGAATTGTTTCCGGATGAAACAATGTCCAGCCGCTGACCAGCCCTTTTCATGAAACAAAACTAACCAGGTGATGCCACTGTCTCTTGCATTTCAAAACAGACAAAAGTGTGGGGGGCCTCCCTGATGGCGCAAGGGCCATCAGCAAGGGGTTAAGTGTCAGCACCATCAAGCTATTGGCAGTCACTGCAGCACGCGTTCAATCCCCAGCCATGGAGCTGACCCACATGGCACAGCAGACGTCTCCTGTCTCCCCTCAGCAGTGCATTTCAGTCAGTCTGCCTGTTCTTCTCCCCACTGTTTCTGGTGAATCCTCTCACCCCTCCCCCCCCACACACACACATACCTCTGGCCTACACCCCAGCTCTCATATGCATAGATAAACAAAATAAAACTTAAAAAAGACAGAGAGAGACAGACAGAAGTGTGTGGTAGTAGTGAGAACTTGTCCAAGAACTTGAGGCAGAGGTTGCTGGCCTTTGACCCAGAGAGAGGTGAACACTAATCCAACCCGCTTGAGTATCCAGGTGTGGGCAGAGCTGAGTACAGGCAGGGCTACAGAGACAGCCTGTGAGCCCACTTAGATCAGGTAGGATCCTAAGCCAGCCTCCCTTGCGGAATGTTCCCCCAAACTCTGCTGGTACAGGAAGGTGACAGCCAGGGTTTTGAGATTCCATGTGAAGGAACCGGGCAATGGTGCCCTCTGTGATTTTTCAGGAGTGGTAGATTTAGAAGAACCTACTCACAGTGCACCAGACACAGTGCTGACATGGAACCTTTAAAAGGGAGAAGAGCAATTTCAAACCAAATTGGAAAGCTCCAAATTGGAGTTAGGAATAGAAGTTAGGAAATAAAAAAGCACTGGGGTCTTCAAATGTATTCAAGAGGAAAGAAAAGCCCAAATGAATAATGAAGGGGAAAAAAGAGGACTCCCAAGGGAAAAAGGAAAGCAAACTGAATTTCCAAGGAAACCTAGGGTGAAATTATAGACATGTGCAAATTGAGAACACAGGCAGATTGTCTGGGTGACTTCTGCTCCTGATTCTGGAGATCCCCAAATAGTAGCTCTCACTTCTTCATAGGCAACTTTGATGAAAGAGCAGAAACTAGGAATAGGCTCAGGAAAATACCTGAGATCTCACATGAGCAGAAGGAAATGTGGTTTATTCTAGAAGGACAGGTAGGATCTGATAATCAAAGGCAGGAGGTAAAGTCTGGGCTTCGGGTAAATTTACCTAGGTTGGGATCCTAATTTTCCCTCTAAAAAATTTTTAAGAATCTTTTCAAGCCTCAATCTCCCCATTTGAAAATCAAGACAAAGAGGCCCACTTCACAGCACTGAGGATGACGTGCATATAGAAGGCAGCCTGAGAGCTGACACAACTCTGAGTAGAACCTAGAGTTGGTCCCTTTTTTTTTTTAATTTTCATTTATTTATTCATACAGAACTGGGGTACAGGCCAGAGATGCGGAGGGTGGGAGGAGCCACCAGAGACAGAGTGGGGGGCAGAACAGGCAGACTGTCTAAGTACACTGCTGAGGGGAGCAGCAGGCGGGTCAGGAGAGGTCTGCCTCACCATGTGGTCACCTCCAGGGCAGGTGGGATCAAAATCATGCAGAAGTGGCTTAAGCTTCTTAGTGCTGTGCTTTAACCCGCTGCACCACCAGGGAGGGCCTAGAGTTGGTCCCTTTTTAAGAACGAGGTGGGAGAAGTGGTAAAGAAAACAGTATTAGCACACATTTAAATAAGCCAGACTTCAGGGGAAAATAGTGGACCAGGTTTTAAATGAGCAGGTTTTAAATGAGCACTATCTTTCCCATCTTGACTCCCACGACATCGTCTGTAAAACCCAGCTTGCTCTGACCTGCAGAGCACTTTGTATTCTAGCATCTTCTCGCTCACATTTAGTCTTCTCCACCAGATTATAAACAGCTCAAGTAAACACTGTCACCAAACTATCCATTACACAGCAGATCTTGGGTCACCTTGACAGGTCCCCGAAGGCCTGGCAGTCAAAGATGCCCAAATAAATAGAGGTGGCGTCAGGATAGGGAAACCTAGAGTAAACCTAAGTGTGCCCTTGCCCGGAGCAGGGTGCTGACTGCGATCGGGATCATGTCTGGGGTGCTTGTACCCCAAGACTGACATGAGGAAGCTGCGGAGAAACAGCTCAAATTTTAAGTGGGTGGAAATATTATTCTCAGCACAGAGTGAAAACATGGGGATTCCAAAGTTGGCAAGGCGAACGCAAAGCAGCCTTTCCACAGGGCGCAGCGTGGGCGAGCCCCTCCCGCCAGAACAGCACAGGCAGCAGGCAGCAGGCAGCAGGCAGCAGGCAGCAGGCAGCAAGCAGCCTTCTTGTACAGTCCCAACACAAAGTACTTGGAGTACTGAACACGCCTGCCAAAAGCCCGAACATGGACAGGATAGAAACACATCTCACAGAACAGGGTCTGGGGAGAGTTAATTTAATGACACAGAACCGCCATGGCCCTCCCTTTCTTATTAGGAACAGACAGTCCAGCGCTGACAGGCTGGTACCCCCTCTCCCGTTGGCCCAGAACAATGGCCAAGGTGTTGGCAGCAGAGGTGGACATGGAGAAGCAAAACTGAAAGGAGAAAGGAATGGGTCGAGACCCATACTCCGAGGAGGGGAGTCCTGATGTAAAAAGAGTGAGGTAAAACAACCGCTCTTCTATTTGGCCGGGTGGTGACTGTGGGTGCACGCACATAACACTCCACGGAGACACACCTGAAATCTGTGTGTTACTGATGTCATCTGTGGCACCATTAAGAAACAAAACCAGGGCCCTCCCTGGTGGTGCAGCGGGTTAAAGTACAGCACAAAGAAGCTTAGGCCACTTCCGCATGAGTTCGATTCCCGCCTGCCCCGGAGGAGACCACATGGTGTGGCAGACCTCTCCTGACCCGCCCGCTGCTCCCCTCAGCAGTGTACTTCTTCAATCTGCCTGTTCTGCACTCCGCTCTGTCCCTGGTGAATCCTCTCACCCTTCACATCTCTGGCCTGTACCCCAGTTCTGTACGAATAAATAAATAAACCTTTAAAAAGGAAAAAAAAACAAACCAAACCAGTCACAAGCTCCTGTTTGCTATTCTTTATTGAAGGATCCCACACCCTCATGGGACCCCGGGCACACCAGAAACCAGACAGGTCCCCCAAATATAGCAGGAGGCCTGAAGGGGAGGGGAATGACTCACGATCCCACCACACTGGAAACAGAAACCCACCACGGACAGACAGACAGACAAGACAGGGGCGGAGGAGAACCTGTCTCACTCTTGGTTCTCTCCCCTTTGCCCCCACTTCAAAAGAAAGTCAAACACTGGCTACGCAGCACCCAGCCCCCCACCCCACCCATAGCAGCGTTTGTGGGACCTCCCCCTCTGAAAGGGGTGGCCCCGAGGCAGCTTCTATCACTCTTCCTTCACTTTGGTTTGCTCCTGGCAACTCCGTGCCCCTTTCCTTCCTTCCTTCAGCCTCCGGCCCAGTCACCCCTCTTCTATCACCTACGCGGACCTTCTCTCTCATCTCCAGGGCCTCCCTGCCCCAGGGCTTCTGGGGAAGCAGTGTCTGGGAGCCTTCTCTCCTCCCAGCAAGGGGCCCGCCAGGCCCTCTCTGCCCAGGACGTGGGATTCACATGGCGGCCCCACTCTCCTTGAGGTCAGGGGCTGAGCGCTGCCGTCTCATTCTTGGGGGAGTAGTGTATGGGGGGTAGCGGGGTCCTGGGGGTCGCTGGGCTGGGTATGGCTGGGGCTGTTGGGGATAATAGTTGTGCTTTTTGGGCTGGAAATGCTGGGGCTCGGACTGCGTGGAACCCCCACCCCGGGACCTTCCCCCTCCGTCCAGGGAGTTCCTACGGGGACGGTGGGACCTGCGGGGACTTGGGGGCCTTCGGGCAGGGGGGGCAGGAGGAGTAGGTGGAGTGACCTCCTCGGGGGGTTGGGGTGGAGCTGGGGTCTCCCCACCTCCCATCCCTGGCCAGGACTCCCGGTGCTGGGGGTTGCTCTTAAAGGGGAAGCGCAGTTTGCAGTCGTGAGGGGGCACAAAGCGGGCGGGGGGCCTGCGCAGCCCCCCGCCCCGGCCCCCAGCACCCTGCAGTCCCTGAAGTCGCAACTGCTCTTGTTTGAGCCAGCGCAGGCGACCCCGACGGAAGGCAGGGTCCTCCTCCATCAGCCGAGACACGCGCTCCCAGCTTGACAAGGGTGGCGAGGGGGGCCGGGCTGAGGGCACTCGATCACTGGGACCATCTTCCTCGGCCTCTGACCCCTGGGGCATTGGCCAGGTGGCCTCACTGGCTTCTTCATCCTCATCTTCATGATCCTGAGAGAGAGGATGAGAGGAGAAGGTGGGTAAGAAGAGCTGAGTCTTGAGTGCCAGAGGATTCAGAAGAAGTTAGGGGGCCCTGGAGCAGCTGGAGTCAAGGAGTCCCAAGCCAGGCTTGGAGATAAGAGACTACAATAGTGATTTGGGGCAGAGGCCTGCAAAGCCAGTAGTGTGAGTTCAGTCCTGGCCTGCCTGTGCATTCAAGTTGTGTGTCCTGGGTCTTTGGCTTGCAATCTCTCTGTGCCTCAGTCTACTTCTGACACTAATAATATCTACTGCATAAGGTTATTGTAAGAAGTACAAGACAACCATGTAAAGTAAGCACTAAGTATCTGTTGAAGAAATGATGTGCTCAGGGGCCACAGCAGTCAGCAAAGGGAAGGAAAATGCCTGGCATCATTTTAGTGGGGTGAGACAGTTGATAAATTCATAAGGAAAAATCTATATCTATTTTAAAAGCTATAGTATGGGACATCTATCATGCACTTCAATGAAAGTTAAATGTGAGTACATACAATTATAATATTTAGCATACATTGTTAAGTATATACTAATTTAGCATCTATGTTAGATTGTACACTTTAGATAAACACATAGACGCAGATGGAGAACAGAGCTGGAAGATGATAGAGACCAGGGTCAAGAGTCTGCGCTGAGTGAACAGAAAGGGATTCACTGAGAAGTTACTGCTTTAGTAAATACCTGACAGAAGTGACGAGCAAGCTGTAAGGCTATCTGGAAGGAGAGGGATTCTGAGCGGAAGGAACAACAGGTACAAATACACCTCGCAAGTTCAGGAGCAAGAAGGAAGGCTGAGGTGAGCAAGGGAGGAGGAGCTGTGTCCAGAGCAGCCGTGGAGTCACAGCCTATTGGCAAAAGGGGCCGTCTGTCCCCTGCTTCCCCTTCGGGTGAGTTGGAATGGAGCAGAAATTCTGTCCATTGAGTGGCTAGCGCTGTGCCTACCTACCTAGCATACAGGAGCCCCAAGGTTCCCTTGTTGGGTGACTCAGAGGTGTCCCATGTAAAACAGGGACGGGGATAATACTATCACTCACAGGGCCACCGCGAGGGTTGAAGTGGCACAGAAAAGGCAGTGGGCACTGGGCCAGCCATGGGAGAGGGTAGGTTATGAGTAGACACGGGATCATTTTTGAGGGGTAACAGAAATTGCGCCTGTTCTATCAGTGGTTCTGGAACTTTACTGCACTTCAGAAACACGTGGTATTTATACGTGCAGATTCATCCCCACCCCCACAGAGGCTGCGTCAGCAGGTCTGGGTGGATCCCAGGAATCTGCATTTTTAAATGGAGCAGGTGAGTCACAAACGATGTCCAGGAAAATCGGAGCATGCTCCAAGAAGATTTTTTAAAGGGAGAGGGGAAGGAGACTCGGACTCTGAGCAGCAGCGAGGGCAGCGTGGGGGCTCCTACCTGGGCCAGGGGGATGACACGCTCCATGCGCAGCATGCGGTCCCTCAGGGCCTGCAGCTCGCGGTCCTTGCTGCTGTTCTGCAGCTTCACCTCCTGCAGAATCCCCGTCAGCTTGTCGATGTGAGCCCGGAGGTCCTCCACCTCTGCTCCTCGGGCTCCCTCCTCGCCACCGCCACCTCCACTTCCACCTTCTTCCTCTCCCACTGTGTCCCAGACATCCCGGGCCACGGCCCTCCAGGCGTCTCCAGGCCCCTCAGGTTTGCCGTAGGTACGACACAGCTCCCGCATCTTGAGGGCGGCCAGGGCCTCGATCTCAGCCCGCCCGTGGCGGAAGTCGGCCAGGGCCACCTCATAGCAGATCTCCTTGACCGCCTGCATCTTCAGGTCAGCCATGGTGGCCCAGCGGGGATCTTTGCCCTGCAGTCGCCGACGCTGTGGGATCTGATACACCCTCCGAGGGGCCCTCCGCTTGCCACTGCTGGGCAGGCCACAGCGCTTGACAATGGTCTGGACCGTGGTGGGGGGCAGCTGCTCCCTCAGGGAGGAGATGAGCCGCCAGCTCTCTTCACAGGAGCGCTTGTCGGAGTCATCCCCGCTGTCAGAGTCCGCGTACTGGGCAGAGGGAGATCAGAAGAGGACTGAGCACCTCCCAGGGACACCAACACCCCACGATAACCGCAGGCCCTGCATGGATGGCCTAGCCTCTGCTGTCTGTACGCAGAGGACACAGGTGCAGCACTCCCTTGGATGTACTGGGACTACCGTGCACCAAGCGTGAAGACCAGGGACGGGCACACAGGCGTGAGCCGTGAGCGTTAGCTGTGGCATTTTAGCAGGCTTCCAGCATAAGTACTATTGCTCAGGACGAGGTTGCAGATTTAACAGTAAGTAATAGTGCAGACAGTACCTGGATACCATTAAACCTCACCAGGCCACACAGGACAGGCTGGAGCTGGGAAGCCCTGGCCAGTCTGAAAGGCGCTAGCGCCCCACATGCATGCTTTCCTCCCCAGGCCGCATTCCTCCTGCCCGCTTCCTCCCGGACGCCACCACTACCCTTCAGCCCCACGCTCCTGCCCATCTGGCTCAGACAGCAGGAAACAAACATGGACTCAGGCAGAAGCGCTGCCCCTGGGCTGCCCGTGGGCCCAGCACCCATCTCCTGCCAGCTCCTCACCAGTCGCTGCTGCTCCAGCAGTAGATCAGCCTCTTCCTTTTCTTTCCGGTACTGATTCTCCAGATCCTGAAGCCTGGGATTGAGTAGGGAAGGGAAGAAGCATGTGGCTTCTGGAAAGCACCTCAGTGCTCAGTGGGGCATCTGACAGGAGACACTGAGGGCCGGGACTGGCAGGGAGGGCCCCGAGGATGCCGGGGGGTGGGAGCCGCTCCTTGTACCTCTTCTCCATCTCAAGCTTGATGTCAATGCCTTGCTGCTCCAGCAGTTCCTTCTGCGCAAAGTTCCAGTCAACGGGCTCAGAGGGTGGTCCTGGGGGTGGGGGGACCCCTCGCTCCCTTTCCAGGCGTGCCTGCTCCGGGTGATTGAAGCGGAAAACGTGGTTCTTGCCCATCACAATCCTATTCCCTGGAGACGGGAGGAGGGAAAAGTGGACTCGCTCCCTTATAGCAGCAAACCCATGCCCAAGGTGTAGTGGGTCTTGTGTGCAAGCCCTGGTGCTGACACCGACACTACCCGAGTCAGAGCCAAGGTTTTCCAGGCTCCCCAGGAGCCGCCCCGCCCCTGACAGTCAGAGGGAGTGGGGGCTGGGTATTCTCTTCCTGCTTTTCTGGGGTAGCAAGTGAAACAAAAACCTGCATCACAGCCTTCACTGCCCAGTGCCTCTTCTATATCCTGTACTGCTTCCTATTTATTTGGGTCTTGTCCCTGGAGTCAGCCAGAAAGGCCAGCCCCGGGACTTTCCACACACAGCACATCCAGAACCCTCACCCGACGGCACTTCTTTTACCTGACTTCAGCACCTGTGGCTCCGTGACCAGTTTCCCATTGACATAGGTCTCGGCTCCTTCACAAGGCTCCAGGGTGACCACCACTGAGGAAGGGAGAGCGCAAGGGGAGTGATTAGTCCCCAAGCAAGGGGGATGATGATCACAGATTCCCACTTTGTATTGCCCCAGAACCACACATGCACCCTCAGTCCCACCCCCCAGTACCTGTCCAGGGTGCCACGGCCCCTCTGGTGGCAGGCAGCACAGGAAGGAAGAGCAGAAGGAGGGTTAGAGCCCCAGCTACACCCCCAGGAGCCTCTGCAGGGCTCCCGACTCACCCACCACCATCCGCCCCAGCAGCAGCTTGGGAAACCAGCAATTCTCAGAAGGCTGTCTCTCACACCCAAGTGGTCACCATGCCTTCCAGAGGTCCAAACCTTCCTTTTCAACTAACATTATTCCTGGCTGGACCTGCATCTCTCCAGCAGACTCCCAGCCCACTTCTGTCTGGGACATCCTACAAACTGCCACTAAGCTCAAGACAACAGACCTGTCCTCGTGGGACAACATGAAGTCCACCCTGCTCAAACACTCATGCCCCCCCATCCAGGTCACGAAGCCGGCTGCTGGCCGGGACACACGCTGCAGGAGGCCTCAAGGAGCAGCGCCCCACTGCACAGCGGACCCCTGTATTCCGGAGGCTCTGGCACTCCCTAGCTGAGGGACGTCAAGCTAGTCACCTAATCTCTGCGAGGGTCTATACAACAGGATAATGAAGCCTTTCTTTATAGGCTCAGGTAAAAGGACCCATATGATTAAGATTTTGTTATTTCTATTAAAAATAAAGACATCAAAATGAATTTTAATACACGGCAGAGAAGTGACTTCTAAAGTGTGGCAGAGAGAAACTCAACTTAGGGACAAAGATTGGAATAATCATGAGAAAATGGTAACTTCTAAGCCAATGTTTGAGGGGAGATGTGGATGTCAAGGAGCAGAGGTGATGAAGAGCAGGAGGGGCGACAGAAAGCTGAAATATCACCAGGTGGCAGAGGAGAGGGCGGCCGCAATGGGCACCAGCCTATCACCTCCTTTATTTGCCAGCATGCCCCAAAATTCACTCATCCAGTCCACAAACACTGAAGCTCTGCTACACGCCAGGCACCACTTTAGATCCTGAGAATACAGCAGAGATAAAAACTAAAACCCCTGCTCTCATAGAGCTCACTTGCAACTGGTAAGACAGACAATAAACCAGTAAATAAGCAGGTAACTTGAAGCCAGGAAGGAATGGGTGTTATGGAGGGAAAATGGGGCCAGGAGAGGCCTGTCCAGGTATAAAGCCCAGTGACCTGTATTAAGGCAGGCCTGGGCAAGCTGGCTCAGAGCACACTCCTGGAGTCTGCCTTGTCGCATGTGAATCTATTTCTGCCCTCTTCTAGCTGTGTGCAGATTCCCTAACCCCCAAGAGACCCAGTTTCCTCATGTGTGAGCTGTGTGAGAAAATGCAAATGCACAGTAGACGGTCGTTAAGTAGTGGCTATTCTCCTACGTCCACACTTGTGCCAGTGCTGCCCACCTCCTCGGCTTGTTTCTGGTTGCCTGAACTCTGCTATTAGGAACACAAGCCCCAGGGGCCTCCCTGGTGATAAAAAGGGTTAAAGCACAACACTATGAAGCTGCCCACAGCCAATGCAGCATGAGTTCAATCCCCAGCCACATGGTGCGGCAGACCTCTCCTTTCTGCCCACTGCTCCCCTCAGCAGTGGATTTCAGTCAGTCTGCCTGTTCTGCTCCCCACTCTGTTTCTGGTGAATCCTCTCATCCCCCGGAGCCCTGCAGCCCCAGTTCTTGTATGCACAAATAAATAAATCTTTAAAAGAAAAATAAACACAAGCCCAATTGGACCAAATCTTTCAAGTCCCCACCCTGCTTTTATAGTGATTTACCAGGTTCAAGCCTGTCATCTCCACACATTCACTCTGAACTTAGGGTTACGCTCAGTCCTCAAGCGTGAGTGGTTCTGGTATTGTGGCAGCACATGGCTCAAGGGAACCACAGAACAGGAACTCAGCAATAATTCACTAGTCTGAACTGATTCCACCACTTGCAGGCTGCAATGCAGGAAGCCCCCAGCCAGGCAGCTGACCCACATGGTGCAGCAGACCTCTCCTGTCTTATCCGCTGCTCCCCTCAGCAGTGGATTTCAGTAGATCTGCCTATTCTGCTCCCCACTGTGTCTGGTGAATCTTCTCACCCCTCATACCTCTGGCCCCAATTCTTGCATAAATAAATCTTTGAAAAATAAAAGTAACACTAACCACACAAACCCCTCGAAGCCGGCAGGTGGGCCCTCCGTCAGATCTCTGAGACAGTATCCAGGCTCTAGCGCTTGAGTGTGATACCTCCTGCCTTTCTGCCCAACTCATTTCCCAGAGCACAATTCCTAGGCTTAAATGAATCCAATTGATTCCATTAAAAAAAGAAAAAAAAAAAGACCAAACCAGAACAAACGGTGACACCCTGAACCAAAAGTAGCTTTGCTGTTCTGTCAGCCAGGCTATTCCTACCTTCACCCTTCAGGCCTGTCAGTCCTGACAGCTTTTGCTGCTATGGACACGCAAGGGATAAAAATCTCCAAGTTTTGAAACCCGAGGGATGTCATCTCCCAGAAACTTTTGTAGCCAGAGCTAGATAAGTAAGCAGGGTTTCCAGAGATAAAATCAGATAATTCATTAAAATAAATACAGGTTATCATAAAAAATGATCAGGCTGCTGATTAGACTTATTAAAAAAAAAATCAAGGAAGCACTTGGGACCTCCTCCTTCCCAAAGCCTTGCCTTCTGCAGAGCTCCACACTGTGTGCTTCTGATGGGGCGCCCTGCCACGCCAGCCCATCGCAGCAGCCTGCACCCCTGGGGGGCACAGATGGCCCGCCGCTGACCATGGGCTCAGAGTCCCTCTGAGGTGAGGACACAGCCCTTCTACTGCCAACCCAGTGACCCACCCCGTGTGTGGCTTGGGACATGAGACAGCCTCTCACCACCTGGCTACTCCACTCTTGCCCTCAGCCATTACCTTCTCCATCCAGCTGAGGGATGCTGCGGAACAGACAGTGTTGCTCTCGAATGAACTGCCCGGTCAGCTTGATGTCGACATCTACCTGGCCGACCCTGGGGAAGCAACAACCGACACTTTCTGCGCATGGGTCAGACACAGGCCAAGCTCCTTCTGAACACAAGTTCATCCAACTCAAGGAGCCAAGCATAATTCTTCCGATTTTACAGATGAGAATGTTGTGGCTCACAGAGCTGAAGTAAGTGGCCAGACCATGTGGTCTGGCAGTGGTCCCGCTGGGAGGGGAGCCCAGATCTGTCTGACTCCAAAGCCCACATGCTTAGTCACTGTGTTACAGAGCAAAGGGAAGAAGGAAATAGAGTGGGTCCCCTCAGTCGCAGGCCCCCCATCTTCCTTAGTGTAGCTCACACTGAAGTCTCACTCCCCAACCATGATGATCACCAAGGAGCCATGTTGTTGGGGGCCAGTTTCCATGGTAGCTATAAATGCCTGTGCTGAGACAGGAAGGGGTGCACACACTCCTTTCACTCCTGGAAGTGACATCAGAATCATGGAGCACTAAGTCCACAGCATTAGCTGGTGAAGCCACCTATCCTTGCCACCATGGCTGCCACCAATGTCCCCCAGCAACATGGGACCAGTGTCACACTCCCTTCTCCCAGGGATGCCAAAGTAATGATGCCAGAGGCCAGGAATGCAACGTTCTGAGTTTCCCACTAACTCCTCTGCCCCAGTAAATGAGGAGGTACCCTTAAAAGTACCGGGCGAGGCCCTACCTGGTGGCGCAGCGGGTTAAAGCACTGCACTAAGAAGCTTAAGCCACTTCCGCATGAGTTTGATTCCCGCCTGCCCCGGAGGTGACCACATGGCGCGGCAGACCTCTCCTGACCCGCCCGCTGCTCCCCTCAGTGGTGTACTTCGTCGATCTGCCTGTTCTACTCCCCACTCTGTCCCTGGTGAATCCTCTCACCCTCCGCATCTCTGGCCTGTACCCCAATTCTGTATGAATAAATTTTTAAAAATCTTAAATAAAAAAAAAAAGTACCAGGCGAGCTCAGTCCCAGGAGTTATCTCGCCCACAGCAAAGTGGCAGCTAGACAGTGACTGCTGAGCAGCCAGGCTCGGAACTTTGCAGGAAGCCTGATGAGTGAGCATGCCGGAGAAGGCGGCTGTCCAGAGACCTGGGTGTCTCCGAGAGGTCACCAGAAAGGGAGCCACCAGTGTAGCTGTCCCTCTGCAACCACCCCCAAAAGGAGAGCTTCCCCCACAGGCCACTGAGTCAGTGTTACCTGGTGACGCCATCTTTGATGTGGTAGAGCAGACATTCAGACATCAGGGGGTCCTCATTCAGGTTCACCAGGTGAGGAGTCTGAGGGGGCAAGGGAGTGGTCAGCAAACACCCATCTCTCCAAGGTTCCAGCACGCCCGCTGGCCCACTTCACTCCAATCTCTGCAATTCTCCTGGCTCCCACTTACACCTCTCACCTAGAGTGAACCACACTTTCCTCACACACAGGCTGCCTACAAAACTGCCACCCATGCACCTCCTTCCAGAACAGCAACCCTTCCCCAGACCCCTTCCTCTCAAGGCAACTCAACCCACCGGTGCTTCCGACCAGAAGCCACAGAATCCACCTGCTCTTGCTCTGCTTTGCCAGGGCTCCTCTGTCCCGAGGCCTCATCATCACTTCCCTCAAAATGTATCTTGCCACTTTCAGAGACTAAGAGAGGAACTGGGCTAGGGTGCTGGTACTTTCCACCTTTCATTACAGCTTGAATTTCTTAGGAGCCCAAGCCACTTTTACAAATTACAGTTGAAAAATAAAAGTACCAGGGGCGACACAAGGGTTTAAGTCTCAACGCTATCAATCTAATGCCAGCCACTGCGACATGAGTTCAACCCCCAGCCAGGGAGCTGACCCACATGGCGCAGACCTCTCCTCCCTTGTCTGCTGCTCCCCTCAGCAGAGTATTTCAGTAGATCTGCCTGTTCTGCTGCCTACCCTGTCTCTGCTGAATCTTTTCACCATACCCCCACCTTTGGCCTATACCCCAGTTCTTATATACATAAATAAATAAAATAAGTCTTAAATAAATAATAATAAAATATCAGTTGAATTCAAAAGCAAATAAAACCCATTTCTCATAGCACACTTCCTTGACCACTGACTTCCCTGGTCCTGCTTCACCTCCACCAGGGTCACTGTAGCAGCAGCCTGGGCCTGTCCCTCAGAGGGCCTCCCTGATGGAACCCACCTCTCACACCTGACTGATCATTATGTTGCTCTGCATGAGAGACCTAGCCCACTACCCCCAGTGCACCTTTTCCTGACTTGTTTCTCTTATAAAAACCCTGCCCTCTCCAAGCATGTAACTGACAGCCCACAAGCCTGGTCGCCTCCACCCCCCTCTCCACTGGCGGCCAAGCCCAGGGAAGTCTCCCTCCGCCAGGCTGCTGCCTCAGCCCACATCTGTCTGCACCCTCTGCACCTCCCGCCACAGGCTGACTTCCAACCACCTCCTCAGCTCTCCCGCTCCGGCTCAAGGCATGCCACGGCTGTGTCACGCTTCTCCACTCAGACCATTCCAGCTGGCAACCCATGCGCATCTGACCTGAGCCTGCTAAGCAACTAGGGCCCCTGGGCGTTCTCACTGACAGGCTGCTGCCCCTCAACCAAGCCTCCTTCCCCGGCCCTGCTCTCTCCTGTGCCACTCTCTAGTGGGCTGCGGATGCTCCAGAGGCAGCCTCTTGATGCCTGACAGCTCCAGGCGCCGGGGAGCTGCTTGCCCTGTTCCCTTTCCCGAACAGCCTCTCTGCATGCTCCACCCCGAGCCCCATCTGTCAAAATTCACTTCTTTCAACATCCCTCAGTCTGTGTCAAATGCCACTTCCTCCATGAAGCCTGCCTAAGCCTAACCCTTCCGACTGGACACCAGACACCCCGCCCCATTCTGCACGGATTTACTGGGGGCTTTCTACATATGAGACCCCAGTGAAGTGCTGGCAGGTCATGGAAGTGAGTCACCCTGTGCTGCTGTCCTGCCAGGGCCAGCCTGGGGAGATGGGACTCGGTGTGGAAATGCCAAGTAGAGACTGGGTGCCACCATATCCTGGGAGTGGCTCGCCAGCAGAGACCACACAGTGAAGAGCCGGCAGGGGCTCAGCAGTCAGGAGGACTGCATGGAAGACAGGTGCGAGCTGGGCTTTGGGAGTGAGGAGGACAAGGACACTCAGCCGTCTGCTTATTCCACATCAAAGAAGTCTGAGCGACAGCACACAGGCAGCAAAGCACAGGGTGTAGGAGAGCGAGCCAGTAGTGTGGGCCCACAAGTCTCTGCACACGGCCCCAGGCTACGATGGCTGGAGCTGATGGGTATCGGCCTGTCTGCCTCTCCACGCGGGCACCTCAACACCACGCAGGCACCTCAACACCACCAGCACAGCACTTCCTCTCCTCCCCAGGGACACTCGCACCCCTGCCCTATAATGCAATGTCAGGCCTGCTCTGGGACAACACCAATGGACTCAGGACGCAGAAAGCGATCCACCCCTTGGGAGAGGGGACATGATTCAGGACAGCACTTTTCAATCTTTGTTCAGCCCTGAAACCCTTTGTTCCAGTGAAACCTTACCTATGAGTCTAATACGTCAAACAGATAAATCAGAGAGCTGTTCTGGTAGAGGAAGGGGCAGGCACCTCAGAGTTGCACCCCACCCACCCACACAAATCACTGATTTGAGAAGCCCTTCGGCCTGGGGGCATGGGCGTGGGGCACACAGGAGGCTCCTGCTTCCTCTCCAAGACAAGGTGTAGCTTTTCCTCTTGGCACCCAATCTCCTACCTGCCCATTTCCAGGTAGGAACGTGAGCCATAAAACCCACTTCCCCGAGAGTGTAACAGCTCCCTCTTGGAAATACAAAGGCCCTTGAACAGTATGAGTGTGTTCATCCTCACCCCCTTGAAAAGCCATAAAAATAGACTACCCAGGACCCTCCCTGGTGGCACAGTGGGTTAAAGCACAGCACTAAGAAGCTAAAGCCACTTCTGCATGAGTTCAATCCCTGCCTGCCCTGGAGGTGACCACATGGCGCGGCAGACCTCTCCTGACCCGCCCGCTGCTCCCCTCAGCAGTGTACTTCATAGATCTGCCTGTTCTGCTCCCCACTCTGTCTCTGGTGAAGCCTCTCGCTGCCCCTGAGCCTCTGGCCTGTACCCCAGTTCTGTATGTACAAATAAATAAATCTTTAAAAAAAAAAAAAAAATAGACTACCCAGACACACACCTTTGGTTACCAATATGATTGACAATGATCAAAAAGTTGGAGAGGGTGAGGGAACATGGGGTCTCTCATATCTTGCTCTTGCAAACATAAAGTGGCATAGTTATAATCTTTGAAGCACACTGGCAAAATAGATAAAATTTTTTACCTGTCATTTGATCCTAAATCTCCCCTTGTAAAAATCTGTTTTGCAGAAAGCAGACTTACTAACATTATCCACTGTTCATAATTAAGAATCAGAAACAACTGAAGCTTATCAGTAGGAAGAGGATTAAATTAGTTTATCAGGGCCTCACTAGTGGCACAGGGGTTAAGTCTCAGCACTATCAAGCTATTGGCAGCCACTGCAGCTCAAATTCAATCCCTATATCCAGCCAGGGAGCTGACCCACATGGCACAGCAAACCTCTCCTGTCTTGCCTGCTGCTCCCTCAGCAGTGTATTTCAGTGGATTCACTTGTTTTGCTCCCTGCTCTGCCTCTGGTGAATCCTCTCACCCCCCACACCTCTGGCCTGCACCCCAGTTCTTCTGTGCATAAATAAATAAAAATAAATTAGGTTATCATACAGCTGTATAACAGACTGTTCTGACACCATGAAAAAGCCTGGGCAGACTAATGAAGAAAGTAAAGCATGAAGCATGTGGCCACTGACACCCCAATATTTGTGCACATGTGGGTAATTACATACAACACATGCCTGTGCATGCACCAGCCGCCTCTACCACACCTCAGGAACTGACAATATGCTTTCCTCTGGGAGGGGAAGCTGAGGGCAGGAAGGAAGGAGACTTCCTTTCCACTGAACCACCTTTCAGTACTATTTGAAAGTCCCCTCTACTGCATACTACCTTCCTGAGAACAATGAAAAACAAACCCTCTTTCCATTGGCCCCTGAGCTTCAGCAGGTAGCATCCCTACGTTGAGTCCTCCAGGGAAGAAACTCCACCACTCTATCAACCTCGCCTCTCCTTTCTACTGCTTCTCCTCTATGTGGCAGCCACAAGACATGCCGAGAGCCATTCCTGACCCCTTGCCCAGATGAAGTGCTCAGGACGCCAAAGCCCTGGGCGCCCAGCTCCAGATCAGGCCTTCGGCCCCACTTGGCACCCTCAGCTCTCATTCCCTCACTGCACCTTGGGCCAGGCCAGTCAAACTCCTCTCCTACTCAAAGATCTCTGCCCGCTTGGTATTCCAGATGGCCTTGAACTTATAGTCTGGAGGGCCTCCTTCCAATAACCCTCCTCCTCTTCCAGACAGCTGTTAGTGACCCTGTCTGGCCCTGAGCACAGCACACCTGACTTAAAGCCTGGTCCTTTTCTTAAAGATTTATTTATTTATGCATAGAGAACTGGGCCTGTAGGCCTATAGACCAGAGGTGTGCAGGGGTGGTGAGAGGATTCACCACAGACAGGGTGGGGAGCAGAACAGGCAGATTCATGAAGTACACTGCTGAGGGGAGCAGCGGGCAAGACAGCAGAGGTCTGCTGCACCATGTGGGTCACCTCCCTGGCTGAGGAATCGAACTCATGTTGCAGGGGCTGCAGATAGCTTCATAGTGCTGAGCTTTAAATCTTCTGCGCCACCAGGGAGGGCCCCACTGTGATTTAATCCAGGGACCAGACGGGCGTGGCTGGCTCCCCAGTAGGACTGGAAGTTCCTGCTTTACTCAAACTGGTCTCCACATCATCCCATCATCAGTATGCAGTCGTGCTGGCTATCGACTCAATGTCCATTCTGACTGGTCATCCCTGTGCCATACTGGTAGTTAAAACTCTGGATGTCATGCCTGCCTCCACTGAGCCCGCCACCAATGGAGCCGGACAGGGCCTTGCTTCCTTTCTTCCTCTCGGCAAAGCCTGAATACCTACTCGGCAGCAGGGGTGCCCAGCCACCGCATACTGTTCTGTCACCACGCCAGCGAGCGCCAGCCTAATGCCCTCCCTGCTCTTCTCTATGTCCCAAATCCCATTCATCTTTCAGGCTCCACCTACCAAATCACCTTCTTGAGGAACCAGCTTCCACAACTGCAGTCTGCTTCCATCTTTAAACCTCTTGCTGCATTTACAATCAACACTTTGTAGTTTAGTGCACACTCCTATCCCCTTTACAATCTTGTCTACCCATGTGATCCTTTTAAAAATGTATTTTGTTATTTTTTTGAGTAACAAATGCACAGAATGGAATATTCAAATAATTCAAAAGAGCAGATAGTCAAAAATCTATGCCAAATAACCCCCATGCCCCAATTTTTTTCCTCCCTCCGGGATAACTACTATAGCTAACATTTATGAATCCAAAAACAAATACTAAGGTCGAGCTCACATATACCTGTGTGAGATTATGTCTATAAATACATAGGCCCTAAGCAGCTTGAAACCCCACTAAGGTGGGGGGTCCCTGTCATTCTTCTGTGGTACCTGAAGCCCCTGGCCACACGCTTCTCTGGCTGCCTGTCAGAGGAAGGTAGAAGGCAGGGAAAAGTAGACAACAGAGAAGGTGGCAAGAATGGGGACAGAGGTGATGGAGGGACAATTCAGAGACCCCAGAAATCTGAGCTGAACTCATTACTCTGCCACCTCCAACTCTCTTCTCCAAACATCCCAAATCTCCTGGGCCTTCTCACCCAACCCCTCACTCACCTTCTTTGGAGAGAAGACACCCACGGTGCCCCCATCCTCCCGGACAGCCACCCCCATCTCAGCCAGCAATGCTTCTCTGGGGGCAAAGGAGAGGCAGGTGTTGGTTTTACCATTGTTCCCCAAGAACACCTCCCTCCCTTCCGACCTCTACTCCTTTCCAGGCCTCCCCTATGCTCCGCACCTCTCCATCCGCAGAGCTTCCGTCTTGCGTAGCTTCTCCTCCCAGGTCTCGTTTAACTCAGCTATAATTTTCTCCGTTTCCTGGGGACACATGTGGGCAGAGATCAGGACTACCTGGGACAAGCCCTACTGCGGGGGTCATGCCACTCCAGCATCTCTTCTTCCTCTTCAGTCCTCTGCAAGCCCAAAGCCCCAAGATCTCCATGCTTGCCAGCTCCAGCTACCCACCTGTAGTCTCTCCATGGCCTCCTCAGGCCCAATCTGAGGTTCAGTGTTGGGGGAGAATGACGGCTCCAACTCCCCATTGTGTGCAGGGGGAGATGAGGGTGAAGCTGGGGCAGGGGGAGATGATATAGCTGGCAAAGCACCTCCAGAACTTCCCTCATCCACCTTTAAGCCTGGAAGAGAGAAAGAGGTAAGAGAACAGGCTAAAGAAAAAATGGAACTGGTGGAAAATAAAAAGGCTTCACAGAAGACCAGCCTGCAAAGACTTTAAGAGTGGCCTGGTCAACCTCCCAGCAGGGTGTCTTCCAACTGCAGCTTTGACGAGTGCTTGTTCGCCACGTTGAGCTAGTCACATGTACTTACTGCCTCTGGATAGTATTTTTGCCCTTCTGGATAGTATTTTTGCTGCCAGAAGACCACCCTTCAAATGTGGGGAAGTACACATCACATCTAACTTACCCTTCTCTTCTTAGGTACTGACCTCCTTACTTCCCACACTTTCTGACTGTCCTCAATGAGACGGACCCCAAGACTAAACACAGTCCACACCTGACAGATCCTCTAAGGCAATGCTGTGTATTGTCAGTGAGGCCAAGCGTTACATTTTAGAGACCAGTCCACTGTTGACTCCTGTTAAGCTTGCGGCCAACTCAAGTAATGCTTTACAGGAATGCTGTCCAAGCAGGGCCCCAGCAGCCGACCCTGGTGATTTACTGTCTGAACCAAAAATGCAGGGCTTGCCACTTTCCCTTGCTCTTGTCATTTTAGCCTGTCAAGGTCGCTCTGAACCTCAACTCTCCCATCCCTCCAGGCCTGTAGCATCTGAAGTGTACCAAGCCTCCTCTCCATGTCTGTCTCCACACCCCTGAGCATGTGAAGGTCTTTGTGGTGTGTATGCATCCCTCCCTGGCCTCAGGACTGGCCGAAGACCAATAAGGAGAGATTAAAGGGCACCCCTAAGCTGCCCCGCCCCTGGAACCTACCTCCCAGGGCGGAGGCTGAGAGCCCCTGGGCCATCAGCAGCTCCCGCAGCCGAGCCACCTCCTCTTGCAGCTCCCGGATGAGGCGGGCATTAGGGTCCTCATTGATAATGGCATTGCAGCGGATCTGCTTGGTGCGATCAGCATACCTGGGGGGAGGAGAGAGGAAGGGAACTCGTGGGGCAGACACATGGGACCCTCGGTCTGCTGCCTGGTTTCCTCTCCCCCCTCCCAGGTTTCAAAATATTGAGGTTGAGTTGAGAGCTGACATTTCTTATGAGCAGGGTTCTGAGCTCCCAGCCGTGTGCCCCAGGCACTGGGCATGTGCCCGCACCCTGCCAGAGCTGAGGCCCACCTGAGTGTGCTGAGGCTCTCCTCGTAGTTGATGTCAGCGGGGCTCAGGGCTGCAATCATTGCTGTGCGTGAGTTGCCACCTAAGGCCGGAAAGGAGGGGCATGCCTGGGCTGGGGTGATCCTCGGACAAGTCACATGGGGTCACAGGGTAAGAGGGGCCTCAGTGCTGGAGCAGGGTTCTGACAGGGTCACTGTCTGAGGTAGGGCTAACAAATATGGCGCTAACCACGACAGCTGGTGTCCAAGGGTGCGGGGGTGAGGTCAGGAGGACAGCAGACATCTTGTGGGCACTCAGGGATCAGTGGGAAGACAATGAAGTCAGCAGTGGGCGTGGGGTCAGAGAGGGGTCACTGGAAGCCAGGTCAATGAGGCTTAGCCGGGAGGCTGTGGCCTTGGTCTCAGTACCAGGGTATCTTCAAAGATGTGCCCTGAGTTAGGGGGAGTTAAAGGGACAAGTGGCTCTCGACCCCTAGCTGAGAATATAGGGATGGCAGGGAATCTGTCGTGTGTATCGAAGGGGACCAGACCGGTCGTGGGGCAGAAGGAGAGCCTCACCCAGATTTTCCTTCAGTAGCCAGGTAAGCACAGAGTCCCTGTAAGGGATGAAATCTGACTTCCTCTTCTTTGATTGCTGAGGGATCGAAGGGGACAGGGGGTCAGGGTGGGCCACGCCTCTGCCCCTTTCCCAGAGCCTCTTCTCTTCCCACCCCCAGGTCTCACCATATCTGCCAAGGCCGAGATCACTTTCCCTAGAGTAGTCAGGGACTTATTGATGTTGGCACCTTCCTGGAAAGGGATGAGAAACATGGAGAATGAGGCCCTCCTCTCCCACTCTGATCCACCTGCTCCTTCCCCTCCCTCTGCCTGTTCCTCCTCCTGGCAGCCAGAGTCCCAGGGTGATCAGCGACCACCACACACAGCCCCCCAACACTGCTCCCGTCCACCCCTCCTAAGCCCCCTCACCTTCAGCCGCATGCCCCGGGCCCCTGAGGAGTCGGCCCGCTCACTCCCAGCAAGGTCCACCAAACTGATCTTACTAACCTGGGGTGAGAGGGCAGAGGAAGGAGGTAACTGGGGTCAGTGAGGGCAGAGCAGGGAGTCAGGGCATACCAGCAGGGATCTGGGGAGTTAGAAAGAGATGGAGAAAGCCAGGAGTGGCAGGGCAAGTGAAGAGGAGGAAGGGGAATACATAAAGACAATGTGGATAGCTCAGCTACTATTCCATTTGTTCATTTATTCATCGGCCTACCGTGTGAACAACAGACACAACAGGACCCAACCCTGCCCTAAGAAGTCCATTGAGAAGGACAAACAAGGCCACAGGAGTGTATAACATCCTGACCTGCTAGGGAAGCAGAGGGAGCCTATGGGAGCCCAGAGTAGTCTCTCAACCCAGCCTGGGTAGGTTTCAGTGGAGGGGAACAGAGTATGGGGATGGGTCCCACCTTCTCTGAATCCAGCCCAGTGAGCTGGTCATGGCAGCGTTGTGTGAAGACAATGGTGAAGACAGCGTGGGAACGACTGCTGGTCTCATTCATGTTGGTAGCAGCCACAGTCCTGGGGACATTGCGGGAGAGAATCACTAAGTCCTGCCACCTTCCTAACCCTGACTCCCTTCCTCCACTCCATCAGCCCACCTCACCGAGCCTTATTTCCACAGTCCATGAGGTCAGCAATGTCTGCGTAAGAGGTCACAGCCAATTTAGACAGGTCTTGCACGTAAGGGCCCAGGATAGGGTGCTCCCGGACCCGAAGAGAACCCCGACTCTTGGGGTTCAAGAGGTCTCGTACCCGCTCACAATAGATCTCCATATAGCTCACCTGAGTGGTGGAAACAGATCAGAAGCAACCAAGCTAGCAATGATAATGAAATGAAACTTGCCCCAAAATTCACTGGCTATGTTTCAAGTCATTGAGGCTAACATGCACAGCGCTTACTCTGCCCAGGTGGGTCCTAAGCTCTTCACTCATTGACATTCCCCCCCAACCTCCAACAACCGAGGCGGGAGGAGGGGGTAGAGATGTCTAAACACCACCATTTCACAGGTGAACATACTACCCAGGAGCTGAGCGATGAAGTCAACTGCCCACAGCCAGCCAGTAACTGGCAGAGCCATGAGTAGAGCCCAAGCTGTCTGACTCCAGAGGCTGCCATTGTTCTGAATCACTCTGCTCCCCCACCCACACCCCCCTCTCTCTACCACCCACCAAGACCTGGGCTTACCTCCACAGAATAGGATAGCTGAGCGCTCTGGTTCTTACTAACACGAGAGAAGAGGTCCTCACAGAGCTAGAGGGGGACACAGAGAAGCTACTGTTCACAGCACACCTGCGGTGCTCAGCACCTGGTCCTAAGTGACCCTGTTAAACCCTTATCAGAATCCTAAGGGAGGGGCTGTCCCCTTTCACAGCAAAACCTCAGAGAGGTTCAGAGGTAACCACTGTTAGTACCCAGTGCGCTGATGCAATCCCAGGCCCCCGACCCACAGCCAGTGTGACCGGCTCGTGCTGCCCTGTCAGGGGAACTATGACCAGCGCTAGATCCAAGACCAATCCGACAGTCGACACTTTGACTATGGCCCACAGAACTACACTTACGAGCCACCGTGAGAAAATGGTAAAACAACAGTAATTGGTAGCACCAGGGTTCAAACCCAGGGCTCTCTAATGCCAAAGCTGGTGCTCCTCTGATGGAGCCTTGTTGCCTCTGGTAAGGGCAAAACCCCCTTCCCAAGGGCCTTGGGCACGCAGGCTGCAGCCAGCCCCTTCGCGTCACATCCCGTCACCAGTGGCTTCAGAGAGGCAAGGCTCGGCTCCATCGCCCTCAGACCCCGCTTCCGTACCCCGGGACCAGCAAAAGATGCTCCTGCCCTGGCTGCCCTGCCAGGTCCCGGGCACGTACCTGGGGCACGATGCCCTGCTGTCCCGGCTCCTGCCGCCCCATCATGGTGTAGGATTTCCCAGCCCCGGTCTGCCCATAGGCAAAGATGCACACATTGTAGCCCTCGAAGGCGTGCAGCAGCATCTCTTCTCCAATGTCCCGATAGACCTGCTGCTGAGATGCAAACTGAGGGTCCTCGGCCTAGGTAAACAGAGGGGTGGGGGGCAAGAGAAATGACATGAGGCCTACGTAGCTCTGATGTCTAAGTCTCGAGAGCCTCAGGACATCACTGACTGCCCTAAGGTCCTGTGTGCCCTCCTCAGCACCACGCCCTCCCTCCCCCCACGGTCCTAAGCATCCTAGAGGAGCCTCTCCTAATTATGGCCAAGAATTCTGTCTTTCCCCATCCCGATACCAGTTCCAACCTAATCCCACCCCACCCAGGTGCGCTGGCCCTCCCGACACAGTCCCACCCAATCCCCAGGAGATCCTATTTGCCAGCAACACCTCTTCCCAGGACCTAATTTCCTCCATCCCTCAGTGCTTAGTTTTTCTCCCAACCCAATGACCTCACCGAAGTGTGTGACCAGTAGGAGTAGTCGAAGGTGAAACTTTTGGGGGCATCTTTGCTCTGTTTGGGGTTGATGATGGCTGAGGGAACAGGAAAGGGCAAGGAAGGAAAGCCAAAGTCAGGTACTCCCAACCTGTCCATGTGCCCCTGGCATCCAGGTATCCCCACTCCCCATCCCAGTCTGCCCTAGTTCATCACTCCCCTTTAATATTCCCCACCCCCTCCAGGCACCAAAGCTAATTTTGGCTCCTAGGACCCGCCCCCCCCACTGGGCTGCCTCTCTGGATTGGGCAATGGAGGGCTCCAGGCCAACATTCCCCCTTCCCAGGGACTGGAACACTGAAAGGCCATTCTGCCCCAGCCCCCGCCCTTACAACTAGCACCTGCTCTGTGCCCAGCACAGCCTTCCTCCCTGTTCAGTCCAGCGAGACTGGACTGCATGGTGGCCCAGACAATCTCGCCTGTGCCCAGCCAGCTCCGGGACTCACTCACAGGTGGTGCTGCCCTGCATGCTGACCACACACTTGGCATCCTGGCTGGTCTCACGGGCGTTGAAGGGCCGAACCCTCACTGCCACTTTCACCGAGGCTCCAGCCATAGCTCCAGATGCTCCCGCCCTCCTCAGCTAAAGGACAGAGACAGGAGAGGTGATCAGATCCACTGGGGGAAACTGGACCTTGCCTCCCAGCTTCTCCCAGCAATCAATCTTTCCCATACCCTTTCCCCAGGTACCCAGTCCCTCAAGCACCCTGTTCCTAGCCCCCTGGCCTTCCTCCCAAATGTCATTCTCCTCAGGGACTCCCAAAGGTGTTCCTGCTTCTCTCCCCAGGCATATCCCAGCTTTCAGGGACCTGGGCCATCACCCCAGAGTTACCTGGCGTCCTGGCCCCAGACCAGGGGAGCTGTCTCAGTTCTGGCTGCCACCGGCCCTCGTAGGAGGAGCCCCATCCTACACTTGGGGCCTGGCCACACCAGCTGGGGCTGTGGGGGAAACCCTGGTTGTGGGGGAAGAGTGGTTAGGAGGCTCCTGTGGTTCCAGAGGTGTGTCTGGGCTTCCAAGGTTGACGAGCAAGGGATCAGGGATAATGTTAGACAAGGTGGGGATGGATGTTCCTCTGGAGTGGCAAATGCAATGTGAATCCAAGGGCAGGGACAGTGATATTTTTATTCCTCATCACTCTCAAGTGTACTGAGCGTTCAGATAGAGGAGAGAGGGAGAAAGAAAGAGACTGGACAGAGGACAATTCAGAGAGAGGGACACATGGGCAGAGACGCTCAAGATGGCAGGAAGGGGAAGATCGTCTGAAACCAAACAAGCCAGACATGGGAGAGAAGGCAAGATTAAGGTCATGCTATAAAGGAAATAATGGAAGGAGGAAAGGAGAGAGACACAGAAGTTAACACAGAAATGCTGGACAGGGATGGGAGCTTTGGGACAAAAGCACAAACTAGGATTCCAGAAGAGAGATTAAGAGACAAAAGACCCAGACATAGAACCTGCATTAAGCCCATCCTACCCCCCAAATCTCCTACACATAGAGAATCAGCCAGAAGTAGAAACCTGCTCCTACCTAGGGCCCACATTTTATACACACGCACGTGCACACACACAAGAGGGAGGAACTGCTGATGGACAAAGTCCAAGGGCTTCAGGTACAGCCCAGGACTGGGCTCCACAGGGCCCGCCTTGGGCCCCAAGCCCCTTGCCCAGCCCCCAGCATTTCCTCCTCAGGATCCAAGACAATGGGCAGGGCAGGGTGGGGTCATCCTGTATCCATCCTACCAACCTCCAGGGCTCCTCTGTTAGGGGATCCAGAATACCTGTGTCTTTCTGAGGACAGGCAGCAATGGGGACTCCTTGAAAAGGGAGAGGAGGGAAAGGAAGCAAGCAGATCCCAGCCCAGCCTGGGGCTATTGCTATGGCGTCCACTGCCCTGGGGAAGGTGCCAGGCAGGAGCCCAGGAATGTGGGTGATCGGGTGCCCACACCCTGTGAGGAGAGGCAGCCCACGCCCACGGACGGCAGGGTGGAGGATTGTAAAGAGGAATCAGAGTTGCCTGCCCCCCTTTTGTGGCCCCAAAAGATCTCAAACTCCTATCACTCCATGCCTCCCCTCACCAGGCAGGGCTTGCAAGGAGAGAGGGCTGGTCTGCCCCAGGACAGGAAGGGAGTAGCTGAAATCACACAGGCTGTTTCAGGAAGCACACCCCTGACCCCCCGATCCTGACCAGGGGAAGAAAGGGATAATGATGGGGACACGCAATGGTGCCATTGGGGCAAAAGGTAGCACGACTGGGGATAGCGGAGTAAAGAACTAGGGGTAGGTACGAGAGTCGGCCGGTGCACTGCAAAGGCGTAGAGTTGTTCAGGGAGGAGCGGCGGCTGGGGTGGGAGCCTGTGGACCTGAAAGAAGGCTTCGGGCCACCTGCAACGTGCCCGCACGTTGTTCTCACATAGGCCCCCCGTCCCGGCCTCTTTGAGCGGCCATGCCGACCCTGTCCTGCCCAGCCAACCCACGGCCGCCCCGGGCCTGGCACCTCTCTGCGCCTCCAAGGGACAAACAGCACATGATCCCGGCTCTCGCGCCCTGCCGGCCCCCGCCGGGTCTTCCAAACCCGAGATCCCGGTCTTGCAAACGGGGACTCCGGCTCCCCGCCCCCCAAGCCCGGCACATTCCTCCGCGGGCGTCCCCTCCCTCGCCCCCCCTCTCCCCCAGCTCTCACCTCGTCGCGGCGGGGTTCCCGGAGTGGATTGGCAAAATGCAAAGGGACAAACTTTCCGGAAAGCGTGAGACCGGGCTGGGGAGATCTGGGACCGGCTGGGGGCTGCCCCCGCCCCTCGCCGGGACCCCGGGGGGCGGGCGGCGGACTCGCGCCCCCTCTCCCCCAGCTCTCACCTCGTCGCGGCG
>NW_004567118.1:29870215-29922665 GCF_000260355.1 Condylura cristata | reverse complement strand
CCCCGCCCCCAGGCGCGCGGCGTCGGCCGGCTCCTCCCCGGCTCCAGTCAGCGCGGCTCTCCTCCCCGCCCGGCCGGTGGTTCTAGAATTCGCCGCGCGACTGTCTCAGGTGCTGTGGCCCGGTGCAGTCGGCATCGGCATTACAGCAGGGCGCTCTGGCCTGGCCCGGTCCTTAAATTTGGCCGACTGGACAGGACCCGGCCGCCACCTCAGGCGCTGGCCAGCCCCTCAGGCCTGGGTGCGGCGCAGGCCCAGGCCACCCCCTAGGATAGTCTGGCCCCAGACTGCCCCGGGGGATGGATAAACCACCCGCGGGGCGAGGAGGGGAGGGGTTAGGGTGGGGAGAAGTGTTGAGGACTTGGAGTCCTCGAGTTCCCTGTTGTGCTGTCCGCCGGGCTTCCCTAGAAGGACTAGCCACGCCCCAGTCCACCTGCAGGCGTCCAGTTACCCCTCAGGCCCAAACCCGGACCTTCCTTCCAGGCAGGGTTTACCCGCACCACCACCACCAACTCTCCCCCAGACTCAGGCCAGCTCTTCAGTCAGCCTGACCCCTCAAGTCCTGTGTACCCTGGGACACGCGCGTGCTTTTCAGCCCCTTCGCTTCCCCTAGTCAACTAGTCGTTCATTACCCTGAATAGCTTCCTTTAGCCCCATCTTACCCCGTTGGTTACCCACTTAGACCCAACTACCTGAGATCTACCAGCTCCCAACTGCCCACTGCGTTCAACTTAACCCCTCTGGTCCCAGATATCCCACTTAGATACCCTCTGCTTTTTCATCCTAGCAGTAACTGTCCTGTCCTATTTGCCACTTCAACCCTACATAACACCTCTCTCCATTTTTTTTTATTTTTTTATCTCATCTAACTGCTTTCTCAGCCCATCCTTATTTGGCCTTGGATTAATACTTGTTCACCTCTAACATTGTCCAATTGGTCTTTTCTGTCCTTTATGCTGCCTACAGGTACCCTGCTATCTTGTATTCTTATCTGCCTTTTCTGAGCACCCCAAATGGCCCTCAGATCACCTTAGGATGTCCCTACATCTCTGTGCAACTTACCTCTCTGCTCACCATCTTTACCTAGACATTCCTACCTACCTGTCACCAGTTAACCATTCTGTGCTCACTTAACTTTCACTCACCATTCATACCTGATTTATTACCACCCTCAATTATGCACTTTCAAACAACCTCAACCACAAATTCTATACCAACCACCCCAAATTCCTCTGTCCCATCTAGTCTCCACCTGACATCCTTTTTCATTTCATCATCTATCACTTAACTTCCATCTCTAAATTCACTTATTCCATACATTTGGCTTCAGAGACTTTATTTTCTTCTTATGTCAATTGCACATTTCCTGTGTTTACCATCTTCAACCTGTATGATCATCTAATAGAAATACCCAGCATTAAAAAGAAATTTGAAGCTCTTTTTCTTTTTTTAGCTCTCACACATCCCAATTTCCAATCTCTGGAGCTATTACCAGTCTTATCCATCCAGCCATTACCTGTGCAAATAATTCATTTTCCATTTTCCTCCCAGCACATATGAGGAGGTTCAGTCCAGCTACCCAGCACAGTGCAGTTATGCAGGTGCAGGAAGATGATGACAACCTCATTCCCTTTGCAAAGTGAGTCCTCTCCACCCAGTGGGGAGGATGGGTGTGGGATGGAGGAAGGATTGCATGCTTTGATGCTTCCCTGAGAGGAGTAGGGAACAATATCATGTCAGAAAATTGATGATTTATTAATTTATTCAGTAAGTACTGTTTGAACTATTTTCAGTGACACAGTTTGGGCACTGTGCTAGGCGCTCTGCATTTAACAATTAGAAAGATGGAGTCTTGTTCATAGAGCTTATATTCTTGAGGGAGGAGATAGAATTTATAAACCAGTAAGTAGAATTTCAGCTAGTGAAAGTATCGTGAAAAATAAAATATAATGGGAATATGACAATGAAAAATAGAATGTCTTAGAAACACAAGGCTTAATAGAGTGTTTAATGAAGACTATTCTGGGGAGGTAAAGTGATATCTGAAAAATGAGAAGAAGCTAGTCTGATAAGGGAAGAGAAGAAGGAATAGTAGGTTAAAAAGCCCCAGGAAGGAAACAAGCTTGGTATATTCTAGGACCAGGAAGGAGGATAGTGTAACTGAAACTTTGTGATCAAGGGAAAAGTGGAGAGCACTTAGGGAGGGAACAGACCATGCAGGATCCTATGGGCCACTGAGAAGAGTTTGGGCTTTATTTAAAAAGCAGTAGAAATCAGTGGAAGGTATTAAGTGAGAAAATGATAAATCACTTTTTTTCTCTTGTTTTTTCCTTTTTGTTTTTATATCGCTTCACCTTTTTATTATGGAAAATTTCAAATACACATGTAAAGGAAATAGTATCATGAACCTGACACTTCAGTATTACATGGATAATTTATTCATTTTTTTTATCCAGACCCTTACTACTCAGATTATTTTGAAATAAACTCAATATCTTTAAAGATTTATTTTATTTATTCATGCATACAGGAGCTGGAGTACAGGCCAGAGGTACAGGGGGTAAGAGGATTCACCAGAGACAGAGTAGGGAGCAGAACAGGCAGACTGACTGAAATCCACTACTGAGCGAGCAGTGGGCGAGACAGGAGAGGTCTACTGTGCCATGTGGGTCAGCTCCCTGGCCAGGCATTGAACTTCTGCTGCAGTGACTGTGGAAGATAGCTTCTTAGTGCTGTGCTTTAATCTGTTGCACCACCAGGAAGAGCCCAAATTTGGGTATATTTTAGATGGAAAACTGACTGCACTTGCTGAGAGATTGGATATGGGAAGTGAGAAAAAGTTAGGCAAAATTTATTATAAAGCCAAAATTTTTGGCTTTATAATAGGGCCTTTATGGTGCTTTTCAGTGAGATGGGAAGTGCTGGAAAAGAAATGAGATGTTGAGAGAGCAGTTGAACCAGTAAATCTGAAGCCCCAGGAGAAGAAAGGGCTAGAAATAGAACTTGGAAATCTTCCACACATTGGTGGTATTGAAAGTGTGCCAGGGTGGGAGATTTCACAGTTTGAGGGCTCTTCATCATGTCCTCACAATTGTAAGACATGGCTTAGTCTCAGAATGCAAGCACCATAGGGTTTATTTACAAACGGAAATTAAGGCCACAAGTGATCTGGTGTCCTACCCCAGTAGTGTGTCCACCCTGTCCAAGAGTCCAGACCAAAAGCTACTTGAGCAAGGTGGTGGTGTTCTCTGAAGGGAGCCTGGTACTGGTGGCACACTGTTAAGCGAGGGCCAGGATCCTGCTAACCTGTGGCAGCTGGGATAGTCCCAGGTCACAGTACTGAGGCAGCACCACAGCAGCATCTCTTTGAAGCCAAAGGTAGTCTCCTCCTGAAACGTCTTTCAAGCTGAGTCAAACCTTCCTAGACTGAATCAAGCCTCCCCACTCAAGCTGGTCAGGCCTTCCAAGCAGCTCCTCTCCCAAGCAGCTTCTTTCCAACAATCTTTAGCCTCACCTAAGTCTCTGCTTATATCAATACCCCATTCAGGGTACCCGCCTTTCTAACCTGATTGGTCCATTTTCAACCCATTTCTTTCCAAGACTTAATTGGTGCCAGTGTACCTTGAATTTAATTGGTGTCAGTGGAAACTCAGACCTGGTCCATTTTCAAAACCAGCTTGGGATTCAAAACCAAAACTCTCATAGTACATCTAACCTTCAATGTACCATCTTATGCCAAAGCTCTGCTTAACTGTATCTGAATGACACTGGTCAGGCCTCCAAAACCACCATACTTTTCCTCTCTTTTCTTCTTAAAACCCAAGCATGGCTGTACCAGGACTGGCCATCAAATCCAGCTGCTGTGTCATAGCCCAGGCTATTGCCACTCAGTTTGGGGCTGCTAGTTACACTATTTAAAGTCAAGGTCTGGATGAGATCACCTAAGGAGAGATGGAGAACATAGGATCCAGACCCAAGATCTCCCTCTAGAGATCTCTCAATCTGGGGCTTTTAAGTGATAAGTATTCTTCTCAAACAGCTCTGCACTCCCTACCTATAAGATATTAGTCCTTCTGGAACCTCCCTGGTGGCACAAGGGGTTAAGTCACAGCACTGTGCAGCTATCTATAGCCACTGCAGCACAAGTTCGATCCTCAGCCAGGAAGGGGGCACAGCAGACCTCTCCTGCTCCCCTCTGCAGTTATTTCACTAGATCTGCATGTTCTGCTCTCCACTCTGTGGTGAATCCTCTCACTGCCTCACCCCAACTCTTGTATGCATAAACTAATCTTATAAAAGATACTAGTCCTTCTGACATAGGGAAGAAAGACAGGAATAGAGAGAGATGTTATTGTCCTGGGTCTTAGCATTAACTGGAAGAAACCCTCTCTGTCCCATCACCTGAGTAGCCAAGGCCTTCCTCTATAATAATAGCTCTGCTTGCTAAATATGAATTTCTCTATTCATAGAAACGTGAGATCTAAGGCTTAAGCAATTGCCAGACTCCACCTTAACCCAGCTCCAGTCTCCTTTCAAATCAGAGGCCTCACCATCTTCCTTCCTTAGCTAAAATGGGTAAGGGAGTATGTGACCTAAGAGAGCCTCAGCAACTGTATGATCCAAAGAGAAGACCCCTGAGTCCCTGTGACATGTAGATGCCGTGCTGTAAGCAGGGAGCCAGACTGAACCTATCTTGTTACCTCAGGTGTTCCAAGGTGGTCAGCAGATCTCCACCCCTCAACTTGCCTCCCCAGAGCCTCAGACTGACTCCCCAGTGTTATGGAGACTTCTTCTGGGAGAAACTCAGTCAAAGGCCCAGGTGGGTGGAACTGGAAGAAATGGGGACTAACTGGAGTGAGATGGTGAAGCTATACAGTTTCAGTTTCCATAAAACCTTATAACAATAAGCTCTAGTCTGGAGATAATTGTCCCCGCTGACTGATGGACAGAGTTCCTAACATTAGATAGATGAGTGGTTGACAAAGGTCATTAAAAAGAGACACTATGGGGGGGGGGATGTCCAGCCTGCACTTAGCCCCTTTTTGTGCTTCACAGCCCCACTTGGATGGAGGAACAGTGCATCTCACCCCTGTTGGTATGGCAAACTTTCTGCTCTTCAACACTTCTGTATTAAAACTACACCACAGTCATCCTCTCTCCAGCTCCTTATTACCCCATTCTTCTGTTCCCCATCCAGTGCACTAACCAAACCCTCCTTCCTATTAATTAATCATCATGTTTTCCAGATCACAGCTATATTTCTGTGATGTGTCCTTCCCAAGACCCCTGGAGCTCCCTGAGAGATCCAGTGCTGCCCTTTAGCTCCTCTTCCCCACTCCCTGAAATAGAGAGCCACTGGTTACTCCCAGTCTGGACAGTACTACCCAGAGGGGCTTCCGCCCCCTGAGATGGTTTGCAGAAGAAAGAGAAGGAGGACACATTTGCAACAGGGACCAGAGGGGGTCCCAGCCCAGGTGAGGGCTGTCACTTGTCATCTAGAGGACCTAAGGAGACGACAGAGAATCATCAATGAGTAAGGAGATACATCTGGGCTCTGGGAGCCAAGCAGGGTTTGGGGGCAGGGTGGTTTGAACTAAGGGTGGGGTGGAGAGCTTTGAGGGAGTTGGAAGTTATTTGAACCAAGGACTTAGTGCTATTGAAGGAGAATTTTCATATTTGGAAAGGAGGAGTGAAGTGAGGAATGGAGGACAATCACATGAGGTAGAGGAGTGGAAACTGCAGGAAAGCAGTTGGAGGCAGGAAGGTACTCCACAGCACTGGGATAGCGGAACTACTGCTGAACTACTGCGCTGGACTGAAACTATTTCAGTCAGGAGAGGCAGAAAGTTGGGAGTGGAGTGTTAGACATCAGAATGCTGATACTCTTGGTATTTCAGGGTAAAGATAAAGAATGGACAGACAGGAAGCCTGGTCTCCAGGCACCTCTTTCCTAAGTCTAATGAGATGTCTCCACAGACTGAAGAAGGCCCACTGGAGCAACTCTGGGCCTGCCTCTGAGCTTCTGGTACTTGATGAAGATGGCTATGGGGTCCCCCCAATCACCCAATGCTCTGACCTGGAAGAGAAGAGGGGAACCTATACAGGGGAAGAGGACGACCATTTTCTCACTCTTGGCAGGGCCCAGGTACCTTTATAGAGGAACTTGGTGGATTGGTAGAGGGTGATGTGGATGCTCGGTCTTGCATGGAAAGATAGTGGAAGCCAAAAGCCAGATTGACATGAAAGGAATAAAACAAAGTGAGAGTCAAAGACGGGGGTACATAGGTCTGGGGACTAGGTGCTCTAGAGAGAGATCTACTTTTCCATAATTTTAATTCAATTCCTCTCTTCCGTACAGCTGCTTTGGTCTCCCTGGAGTCCCCTGGGCCAGGAGGGGTCTTGTTTCTCCAGGCAACTGAGCTCCCTGGCTCCCTACAGCACTGCCACAGCCAGTAGGAGCACCCTTCACAATCCCTGGGGCATGGTGCTGCAGCCCGAGGAGTAAGGAGAAGCCAAGAGTCCAGCACTGCTCAGGGACCCAAGTCTAGTTCTCATCACTAGCATCACCCCATTTCTGGCATCAAGGCATTTTCCTTTTCAAAGCCTCTCCTACTTCCTCTCCCCTTCTCTGAATTAGGCATTAAAAGTCCCTTCAACCCACCCCTCTCACAGGAACTCCCCAAGTCCTCTTGTTCCTTAGGTCTCACTGCCTGGCACTGCGTTCTTTGTTCTGTTATTAAAAAGCAAGCAAGTTGAGTCCAGAGTTGTCTTTCTCTCGGCGAAAGTGATGGGATGGCTCAGGGGAAAGGAGGGTTCCTTTCAACTCTCAAGACCCAACGAAAATGAAACCGGGCTGCGCTCCCAAAGTTCCTCCTCCTGTCCGAGAAGGAAGAGGTCCTCCGACCAGTCCAGCATTGCCCCCCGCGCTGGAGGGCTGTCGGTGCCCCACTCTTCGGCCAGGGAGCCAATCAGTCATCCAGACTTCCGCCTCCGGAATCCTGCCCTCAGCACTGCTGCTCCCACAGGGGCTTCCCGCCAGTGCGTCCCTCGGCCTGACTCAGGGCCCTGGAAGCCGAGTCCCTCCGCCCAGCGCCCCACCCAGAGCCCCACGTGTGCTGACCCCAAGTTAGCGTCCGGACCCTCTTCCCCTTAATTGGGAGGCCCCGCCCCGTGCGCAGTGACGTCGGACGCTGCTGTCAGCCGGCGTTGGAGGGGGGGTCGGTGTGGGGTAGAATGGCCGCCGCCGCCGTCACCCGCGGGACCCCGGGAGGTAAGAGCCAGGGCCTCTCACCTGCCTCTCCGCCCCCGCGCCAGGGGGCGCAACTCCACCCGGCCCGGACGCGGCGCTCCGTGTGGGGGACCACCGTCCCTGCTCCCTGTTCGCCCCCACTGCCCGCTTCCGTCCTCCTCCCCCGCGCCAGGGGGCGCCGCTCGGCACTGGGCCCCACGACGGACCTGTAGTGCCTGGACTGTCCCGGGGACCCCCGAACCCCGGCACCCACACTGCCCTTTGCCCGCCCACGGTCTCTGCGCCGCAGCTTGTCTGGAACATCCCTGTGTGCGGACGGGAAGCTGGACCCTCCCATCTCGGACCTTCCCCTGGGACCACCGCCCCACCGCGGGGGGCCGCCCCGGGGGCCAGCTCCGCACCCTGGCAGTCTGCCTGGCCCCGACTGCGCACCTGCGCTGTGGGGCGGATTCCTTAACCCCAGCCCCGGCTGCAGGGCACACTGCCGCGCTCGCTCGGACCGCCTCCTCCCCCTCTCCATCCCCGGCCTCCTGGCGGAGCCCAGGCTGAGAGCCTCCTCCACCTTCCATGTGTTCCCCCAAGAGGGTGTGGGCCCGGCTGGAGCCAGAGTGGTAGAGGGGATAGGATAGGCCCGGACCAGGAGAGGCAGAGGGGCTTGGGAGAAAAAAGGTGGGGGGCGGGGGCTAGGGGTGGACTGCCATTCTGGGGTGGAGGATGGGTTTTTCTGAGGGTGGGAAGCTGGGTCCTGGGTGTCTAGCCCAGATTCTGCCAGTCTTTACCAACTGGAGCAGACAGAGTAGGTTAGGATCTGTTATCAGAACTGCCCTTCCCCTTGGAAAAATCAAATAGAGAAGGAACTCAGGGTGTGTCTTCTAAGGCCTTGCTCTGGGCTGGACTTGGATCTCTTGCCCATCCCCCAGCGTCCTTGTCCTCTTTTCCCAAACCATCCTCCATGGTCCGGAAGCCCTGAGTCCTTACACCCAGGACCTGACCCCACTTTAGCCTCCCCAAAAGCCCATCCTGTAGGGCTTCCGAAGTAACAGCCTTGTCAACCTTCTCCCCTCCCCCACCCTCCTGTCTCTTCCTGATTACTCTGTTTGCTGGTGTCTCCCCATTCAGATTGGTTCCTGGCACATCTGGGTTCCCTCTCACCATTCCCTAACTACTGTCTTAATCGTCCAGCCCAGCCCCCTCTGCTCACTTCCTCATCTTTCCTACATATAACCACCTAGTACTGCACCCCTTCTTACTCCTCCTGGACTAGTGTGGGGATGTCTGTTATGACCTTGTTCTCTCCTTTCCCAGCACAGACTCCCCCTCCCCCCGGCCCCTCAGGCCGGGGGTGACCTTGCCCCCTGGAGCCCTCACCATGAATACCAAGGACACCACCGAGGTTGCTGGTGAGTTCATAATCCAGGTTCCCAGTATGGACATAGCCTTTTTTCCCCCCATGGTGTGGTGACCCTGTAATTCTTGGATTTCCTGCTCTTCTTATCATTGTTTCAGTACTCCCCCCCTTCCCCCCCCCCATTCAGCCCTTTCTCCTAGGGTTATCACCAGGATGTTGGGAGCAGCACACTAAGCTCTCCCTTCTAATTCTCCCTAGAAAACAGCCACCACCTGAAGATCTTTCTTCCCAAGAAGCTGCTGGAGTGTCTTCCTCGCTGCCCACTGCTGCCTCCAGAGCGGTTACGGTGGAATACAAATGAGGTTTTCTAGGGAGCCTGGGGTTTAGGACCTAACAAATCCTGGTGGGCTGGAGGAGGGCAAATGGGGGTCTTCCACTCTATTAACATGCCCAAGTACTGCAGAATACTGCTGTAAGCTCTTTGGGGATCATAGGAGAGTTCTAGAGATTGCATCTTGTAGGCGCTTACTTCTCCTTGCCAGTCCCACCCAGGTTAAAATAGTAGCTACAAAAGTATTTCTTACAAGCCAGCATTGAGACCTGTATTATCTTATTTATTTTAGTTGAACTGGAGTGCAGGCCAGAAGTGTTGTGTAACAGAGTTCACCAGAGACAGAGTGGGGAGCAGAACAGGCAGGTCCACTGAAACACACTGCTGAGGGGAGCAGCGGGTTAGACAGGAGAGATCTGCCACACCATGTGGGTCAGCTCCCTGGTTGGAGAGTGAACTCTGACCATAGTGACAGAGCTGAGACTTACCCCTAGGCTAGCAGGGAAATGCCGATAATACCCTGTACTATCTCATCTAGTCATTTAAGGACACTACAAAACAGGCACTGTTATTATTTTTGTGGGGCAGATGAGGAAACTGACTTACTTCATCCAGTTTATCCAACTTACTCCAGAGCCCCTGCTTTTAACCATCACTTCTTCTGGAGACAGAGTCCTCGTGTTACCCCCCACCTCCGTACTCCCCACACAGCACTTCCTGTGTAGGTGGTGGCTGACCATAATTGACTTACTTGATTAGAATCACCAGTACCAGTGTGCATGTGCTGTTGTTAGTACTGTGGAGCCTCTCAGGAAGGCCAGGGTGGTCTGCAAGTCTTGAGGGCCCTCTGGGGAGGGAGCTGGTCTATAAAATGGCCAAGAGTGCCAAGAGTGCCAGACTCAGAGGTGTGCCCATGGCACTTCAAGCTTCACAGGACACTAACATGTGGGAGGTGACTGTCCAGGGCATGAATGCGGGAAAGGTAGCTGCTATACTGATAAATAGTGGAAACTACGATTTGACCCCAATTCAGGAAGTGTTGGGCTTAGGCTGAGGACTCCTGAGTCCCTGGCAGTATCAAACACTGAAATTTTTTTAGTCAGGAAATGACACAAAAATGGTATTTGGGCACCAGTAAATAATATGAAGCATGAGGAATGGATGATGAAGAGCTCTAAAATAAAGGCCCCAATTAGGCGGGAGGCAAGGAGAGGTTAGACTTCCATCTAAAACAGAACCTGGAATTCTTAGGAGGGCGGTGGGCCTTATTGGAGCTGGGTATTAGTATTCACTAGTCAATGGAAGTCAGTAAAGAGTAAGGCTGAGGGAATGACTGAGAGGCCATGCTGAGACTGTGAAGGGGACACCCACTTGAGTGCCTCCTCTCTTAACAGGAGATTGCATCCTATTTGATCACCTTTGAGAAGCACGACGAGTGGCTATCCTGTGCCCCAAAGACAAGGTGAGAAGGCAGAGAGTAGCAGCGGTCCTGGGTTCTGGTCTCAGAACTCGAGACCAACCCTTCTCTCTGTAGGCCTCAGAATGGCTCCATTATCCTCTACAACCGCAAGAAGGTGAAATACCGGAAGGATGGTTACCTCTGGAAGAAGCGGAAGGATGGGAAGACCACCCGAGAGGATCACATGAAGCTGAAGGTCCAGGGCATGGAGGTAAGCGCTGCATCCCACTACTCTGTCCTGGCCTGTCCTTGTCCACACCTAGCTAGGTTCCAGCCCTTCCACATGTGGAGGCATCAGCTGCCTACCCCCTCCCAGTCACTTGTTCCTTCTCACTCACTTTGGATCAGTGGGTTGACAGCTTAGCCTCTCCGCTGTCCACTTTCCCCGTGACCCAGCTCTCCAGGCCTTAGGCCGTGCCTCCCCCTTGGGGATACCCATGCTAATTCCCTCACCTCTCCTGCATTTCCCTCAGGTCCAGGTGCTGAACCTCTGAGCACAGATCTTTCTTCCCCCAAATCATTGTCCTGAGCCCAGATACTTTCTTGCACTGCTCTCTGATTTCTTGGTAGCCTCAAATCTGGTCCTTGTTGTAAGAGCCTAGCCAGTTTGCTTCTCCTCTCCCTCACTTATGACTCGGGTACTAGGATTTGAAAGGTGTGGGGAATAGGTGGGGGTAGGTGAGGGTTGAAGAGGAACTGGTGGAAAGATTGGGATTCCTGCAAAGGGACTGAACAGAGGAAGAGTTGGGGAGCAGACTAGCCCTCCCCCCACCCCAGCCTGTCTCCTGGCAGTGTCTCTATGGCTGCTACGTTCACTCTTCCATCGTCCCCACATTCCATCGGCGCTGCTACTGGCTGCTCCAGGTAAGGACAGAAGAGCTCAGGAAGCCAGGTTCTTCCTGACTCTTTGAGGGAGGTGGGGGCTGAAGGAATGAAGTAGAAGGATGACTAAGTTCTGAGAGGGAAAGGGAACCTGGGAAGAAGTGAGCAGGGGTTGAAAGAGCAGAGCTGGGTGGGGGCTGAGGCTGGGGGTTACCCAGGAAGCAAGTATTAGGTAGTTGAGCCCTTGGACCTCAGGACCCCACGGCCCTCTGTGTGTGTGCCCTTGTGCTCTCAGAACCCTGACATCGTCCTTGTGCACTACCTGAACGTCCCAGCCCTGGAGGATTGTGGAAAGGGCTGCAGCCCCATCTTTTGTTCCATCAGCAGCGACCGTCGAGAGTGGCTGAAGTGGTCCCGGGAGGAGCTGCTGGGACAGCTGAAGCCCATGTGTAAGCAGCAGGGCTGGGGTACAGTGCTCCAAGTCAAGCAGGACCTCCCGAAGTGTCAGGTGTCTGTTCCCAGAAGCCTGTGGGGTGACTGTTTCCCTCGAAGCTGGGAGCAGGCTTTTCTGAGAGGTGTTAGGCTTCCTGGTGTACTCTGATGTGTCAGAATATGGAGAAGGAATTCAAGGTTACCTGAGAGCTACATGCATGAGTACTCTCAAGGCTGCTAGCCTCCACTCACCTGGCCAGAAAGCTTAGAACATATCAGGCGCTTGAAGGAACCGTCAAGGTACTCTGGAGATTGTTTAGTGGCCCCCACAGCACTTACCCCCAACTCTCCTCTAGTTCATGGCATCAAGTGGAGCTGTGGAAATGGGGCAGAGGAGTTCTCTGTGGAGCAGCTGGTGCAGCAGATCCTAGACACCCACCCGACCAAGCCTGCACCCCGAACCCATGCCTGTCTCTGCAGTGGGGGCCTTGGTTAGTAACCCCTGACTTTGCAGTTCTTTTCTCTCTCCTGCTTGAGTAAAGGGGGTATATGTCTGGTTGGGATTTTCATCTGATTTGCAAGTCTTTTGCATATCCCAGAAAGTGAACAGAGCCAAGTGAACAGAGCCTTCCCATCTGACTGCAGTTCCTTTTACTTGAGTTCTGGCACCCCGTGTTCTTTCTCTTTCATCTCATAACTCCTGGCCGGCCCAGCAGTCCCACTCACACCCTTCAGTAGGAATTAAGTGTAGCTTGGTTCTGTACCCCCTAGGTTCTGTTCTTTTTCCTTTTCTGTGCCTGTTCCCATTGCTCTCAGCTACTTCCCCATGCCTTTAACCCTCCCCTTCAGTACTCCAGGTCCTGTTAATTTGATGGGTGGAGAGAAGTGGGGGGGTGGGAGCGTAGGGGGGGGGTGGAGGAGAAACACATTTGCTGCCTCCTAGTGGCCAAAACTAGCATTACAGCTTCGGTATTTGGGGAGGTCCCAGGGAATACATGAAGGCTATCTGTAAGAGAAGGCTGGAGGAAGATGTATCTTAACCCTTTTCTCCTCCCACCCTTTCCCTCTCCAGGTTCTGGGAGCCTTACTCACAAATGCAGCAGCACGAAACACCGCATCATCTCTCCCAAAGTGGAACCCCGAGCTTTAACCCTGTCCTCTATCCCCCACCCTCACCCCCCGGAGCCTCCTCCACTGATAGCTCCACTGCCCGCAGAGCTCACCAAGGCACATACCTCCCCATCATCTTCCTCCTCCTCTTCTTCCTCTTCCTCAGGCTTTGCAGAGCCCCTAGAGATCAGACCTAGCCCGCCCAACTCTCGAGGGGGTTCCTCAAGAGGAGGCACTGCTATCCTCCTCCTGACGGGACTGGAGCAGCGTACGGGGGGCTTGACGCCCACCAGACACTTGGCTCCCCAGGCTGACCCAAGACCTTCCATGAGCTTGGCTGTGGTAGTAGGCTCTGAGCCCTCTGCCCCACCAGCTCCTCCCAGTCCTGCCTTTGACCCTGATCGTTTTCTCAACAGCCCCCAGAGGGGCCAGACATATGGTGGGGGGCAAGGGGTGAGCCCAGATTTCCCAGAGGCAGAAGCCGCCCATACCCCCTGTCCCGCCCTAGAGCCTGCTGCTGCCTTGGAGCCCCAGGTAGCTGCCCGGGGGCCCCTTCCACTGTCAGGAGCAGGTGGGAGAAGAGGAAACTGTTTCTTCATTCAAGATGATGACAGTGGAGAGGAGCTGAAGGCCCCAGGACCTGCCCCACCTGTCCCTTCACCCCCTCCTTCACCCCCACCCTCACCTGCCCCCATGGAGCCACCAGGCAGGGTTGGAAGAGGGGAGGCCTTGTTCGGAGGACCTGGTGGGGCCAGTGAACTGGAGCCCTTCAGTCTTTCATCATTCCCAGACCTTATGGGAGAACTCATCAGTGATGAAGCTGCAAGCATCCCTGCCCCAGCCCCTCAGCTCTCTCCTGCTCTTAGCACTATCACAGACTTCTCCCCAGAGTGGTCCTACCCAGAGGTGAGTCTCGGGCTTTTCTCTTTCTGTTCCTCTCGTCTCATGGTCTGCAGCCAAGTTTCCCTAACTTTTCACAGCTGATTGGTTCTCTTCTCAACCTCTCTTTTTATGTAGAGTCTAGCTTGTTTCTATTCCCCTTAACTAACCCATTCTCCCTTCCTCCTCCTCCTTTGTGTTAGACATGGTTGTATGAGTCCTCCAGGTGCCCCCAAGGGACTTCATTCCCTTGGTGACTATTTCATGGGAAGGGAACTGAGGTAACAGCCTGAAGAAGGGAAAATGCAGCTGGAAAGTGATTGCAGACTTGGGGTCACTGAAAGACTATGTTCAGCAGAAAGAGTTCTGCTTTCTGCTGCCCTAGAGAAGTAAAGGTGGAATTATGTTGGAGGTGCAGAGAGGACCTACCATAGAAGAGACCCTCCTTCCTGTGACCACTATTTGCAAGCAAAATGGTACAGATAGCCTTGGTGGGGGAGAGCAGTGAGTTGCCCGTTTCTGGAAGATTGTATGGGGACAGGAATGCTGAGGAGGGCAGATAGCTGACCTTTGACCTTACCCTCTGGGTCCTGCCAAACCCCTGGACCCCACTCTAGCACAGGTCTTACCACCTAGTGGATACTACCTCCGGATCAGAGTGAGTGAGTGAATGACTGAACATCCACGTGACCAGTCACATGGTTCTCTGGCTTCTGTCGGCAGGGTGGGGTCAAGGTGCTCATCACAGGCCCTTGGACGGAGGCCGCCGAGCATTACTCCTGCGTCTTCGACCACATCGCAGTGCCAGCCTCACTGGTCCAGCCTGGTGTCTTACGCTGCTACTGTCCGGGTACGGGGACTGGGCCCGGTGTGGGAAGGGGCTTACATGGGCATTAGGACTCCCAGAAAGCAACGGGAACAAATGGGTTGGGCTTTTCCTGAGAGCACAAGGATCTCATCCAGTCCTAAGCCAGAGTACCACGTTTCCCCCAGCAGATAGATAAACCTGGCCCTACATGTTGAAAGATCTCGGTTCTTTTATTCCCCAAGTTTTACTTATTTTTTGTGTCAAAGAACTGGGGTACAGGTCAGACGTATAGGTGGTAAAAGGATTCACTGGAGTGGGAACAGAACAGGCAGACCTACTGAAATGCACTGCTGAGGGGAGCAGCAGGTGAGACAGGAGAGGTCTGCTGCGCCATGTGGGCCAGCTCCCTGGCTGTGCATTGAGCTGTTGCAGTGTTAGCACTAAGACTTAACCCCTAGGCTACCACAGTAGCGCAGGTCTGGGTTCTGGTCTAAGAAATCTTCTCATTCCTTGACTAGTGCCCTTGAATAAGTCTGTTTCTTTCTTGGTGTCCTTGACCTCCCTCCCATAAGGGCCAAGCATTTGATTTAAGTGATCTTTGATGTCTGTTTAGGCTCTCTGGCTTATTCAGCATCCGTCTCTGGGGAGCTCTTGGAAAAAGGAAAGGGAAAGATGTTGGTCTTCTCCAACCTTGTCTTAGGACAGAAGAGTACTGACTTTGAGACCTGTGCTGTCCAGATTGGAAGCCATTAGTCACATGTACCTGTTGAAATTAATTAAAACTCACTAAAATTTAAAATTCAGAGCCTAAAATTCAGCATTATCACTGCTACAGCCTGAGTTTGATCACTGGCCACGGAGGTGATCCACATGGCACAGCAGACCTCTCCTGTCTCACCTGCTGCTCAGTGGTGTATTTCAGTAACTCCACCTGCTCTTCTCCCCACTCTGTTTCTGGTGAATCTTCTCGCCCCCACATGTCTGGCCTACACCCCAGCTCTTAATGCATAATTAAATCTTTAAAAATAAATAATTAAAGCTGAATTTAGTCCCACTAGTCATATTTTGAGTGCCCAGTAGCCACACATAGGCAGTGTTACCCTACTGAACAGTGCAAGACTGAATGCTTCCGTCACTGAGGAGAGTCTTACCAGGCAGCAGTGGCCTACAGAGCAGTGGCGAGGCTCATCTCTGCCCTTTTGTCAACACCTTTGCCCTTTGTATTGCCTTTCTGGGGGACCCCAAGGACCACCAAAGTGTCAGAGTGACAGTTGTGCTGTCTGTGGGTGCTTTCTCCCCCAGTTTCAAGTACTCTGATCAATGATGCATGGCAGGAAAGGGGATGAGACCAGACAGAGAAGCTGGGCTTGGGGAGAATAGTCTCAACTGCTCCTCCTGGGACCAGGGCCTGGTGGTTTTACTCTCAAGGCTACAGACATCGAGACCCTGGACACAGCTCTCACTAGACTGTTGGTGAGCAGCCTGCTCTCTTCCCCCACTTTGGAAGAGACCTATGGACTCTGATCTTGGGGAGTCGAGGGGCTTAGCCACCATCAAATTGTAAGTAGAGGTCTCTTGACCCTCAGCTTCCAGGTCCTGGTGCTGAATAACCACATACTTAACTACAGTCTAGTATTCCAGGGATCTCTGTCCCATAGCAGGTATTAAATTCTCAAATAAACAGGATCCCTTCGTAGTGCCAAGGCCACTGAAGCCAGGAGCCTCCTCTCCCACATTAGGAAAGTATCTGATGTGATCATCTGTGGCTCTGACACAGGTGGCCAGAGGAGGAGCCTAGGAGCCCTTCTCATCGATCTTACCCTCCCCAGCCCATGAAGTCGGGCTGGTATCTCTGCAGGTGGCAGGACGAGAGGGACCCCTTTCTGCTTCTGTGCTCTTTGAGTATCGAGCCCGACGATTCTTATCACTGCCTAGTACTCAGCTTGACTGGTTGTCACTGGACGGTGAGTATCTAGCTCTCTGACTCCTGGTGCTGGGCCCTACAGCCTTTGTGCATGCCATGGTCCTAGGCCCCTCAGTCAGGCGGTCATGCCTGGCCCCCACTTTACCACTCCTTTCTCAACTGGCCATTTCTAAAGGAAGCATCCACCTTCCCTCACCTCCTCTGCCGCATAGTAAGCTTGCAGCTTGCTCTGCCCCAGCTGTCGCCCTAGACAAAGGATCTAGGCAAGGGAGGCCCAGCGGCAGGGCCAGGGAGAGGATGTAGAACAAGTGGATAAGCATGAATACACACATTTATACATGCACTTAAGTTTTTGTGTTGTTTTTCCCTCTAATTATATCACAAAAAGGAGCACAACATAGGAAATGAAAATTGCCTCTTATCTTCACTCATTGCAATCTACCACTATTAATATGCACTTTCCTACACAGAGTGTGTGTGTGTGTGTTTATTTAAAGCTAGAACTGGGTTTTCCTTTTTACTGGTTACCCTTTCATGGCCTTGAGAATTGTTTCCAGCTGCACCTACTTCTTTCTGGAGGTTTGTTTTTCTGTGTCCTCCTCTTGGGAGTCTCTGTTGTTACCTCTTGGTTTCTCTCAGGCCTACTGCTGCCCTTGTTCAGTTTGTCTGTGTTCCTTCATCCCTGCTTTTCCCCCAGTGGCCCTCAGTCCCGGCTTGCCTCTCTCCTGGAGCTGTCCCTCTCACAGAGCCCTGAGTTAGGTCGCCTGTCTTTGGAATCTGCCCACCTTGGGAGCTTGCCAGGTTTCCCAGTCCAGTTCTCTCTGTCCTGCTCTATACGGCTGTTCCTCACCTCATTTTCCTGCTCTGTCTAATTTCTCCCTTGAGTCTGCTCCCTCTTTTCCATTTTTCTTGGCCGAGTGTCTTGACTTGCTCTGTACTCCCTGCCCCTCATTGTTTGGCGTGTCCCCCAGCTTCTTTTGTCCTTCCTCTCCTCTCCTTCACCTTGTTTATCTTTCCTGCTCCCCTCTCTGTTAAGACCTGGATTTCTGCTCATCATTGTCTACCCTTCTCCCCAGCCATCACTTCTGTACCCTCATCTCCTCTGTCCTGACATCTCAGAACATCCCCAACCTCCACTCTGTTTCTCTGGCCGTTGCCCCATGCCCATAATCCCCTCCGCCACCCCTCCTTGTCCTTGACCAGATATAGCTTGCAGTGTGTGTGCGCACGCGTGCGTGCACGCATGCTTGTATGTGTGTGTATTTGTGCATGGGGTGCGGGGAGGAGGAGGAATGAACATGGCTATCCATCTCTGTCACCTTCCCTCCCTGCCATCCTCTTTGTGGACAGCTGCGGGGGGCCGGGAGGAGGGGGCGGTGCCTTTCAAACCAGTCCTTGAGCTCTTTTGGGCAGTGGTTAACAGAGAGGAGGGACCCTGAAGTCCTTCAGGCCCAGCATGGGGGACAAAGGTAGTATCTGGGACAAGGGGAACTGACGGCACAGTTCACCTAGGGGAAGGGGGAGGAGGGTGTGTGTATGTGTGATCTGGGGCAGCTGGGGACTGGGTGGCCATTTGGAAATTCCTGTTTGTGTCTGATACAGCCTTGGTTCTGGATTCAGGTCCAAGTCAGTAAGTACTATTAAGAGCCATAGTTTAAGGACTGAGCCCTGGTGGGCAGTATTTAGAAGGTGGGTGGGAAAGGGCTGCTGTTTTGAAGAAGTGGAAAGAATATGATGCTGTGTAATCACCTCTGACATCTTAGGAAGGGCCCAGTTTTGGTGTCCCGGGCATCTAGACCCTGCCCATTCAGCCTCCCATGCCCATTCCCCTCAGACAACCAGTTCCGGATGTCCATACTGGAGCGGCTGGAGCAGATGGAGAAGCGGATGGCAGAGATTGCAGCAGCCGGGCAGGCTCCTTGCCAGGGTCCTGACACGCCTCCAATTCAGGTACTTCCACAGAGAGGTCTACTCTGGAGAACGGGTGGTGGGGGTGGGTGGTGGGGGTGTCATCCTAAAGAAAATGACTCCTGTATGATTCTCCTCGCTCTCCTGTCCCCAGCCTCCTCAGCCAGTCCTCCTCCCTGACGTCACCCTGTTCCCACCCCCACCCCATGGCAAGAGTGGCTATTCTGGGCACCCTCTTGGCATAACAGGCTTCAAACTATTTCTGGTCTGAAGAAGGGTGGAGGTGAAGGAGCGAGTGGGGGAGGAGCTCGGGAGAGTTGGGGCTCAGCCCTCATGGGTCCCAAGTTTCTGAAGGAAGAAGACTGGTAGGGGGTTTTGGGCTGGAAGGAGAGGCCATCTGCAGCATGGCTGAGTGAGCTGATGTGAAAGCACAAGCTGGCAAAGGTGTCTGGGCCCTGGCTCAGAACGGTGGCTGTGGGGGTGTCCACACAACTCAGCAGGGAGAACTGATTGGGCCTTCAGAGGAATGGGTGGTGGGAACCTGGAGTGGGACGTGGGAGGAGGCAGGATTAGAAGTCATAAGGGCAAGGGTGGGATGGCCAAGTATCCAAGCTTGGGCACCAGATACTCAGGTCTCTGTATAATGGTGTGTGTACCACAGGATGAAGGCCAGGGGCCCGGGTTCGAGGCACGAGTGGTGGTCTTGGTAGAGAACATGATCCCACGCTCCACTTGGAGGGGTCCTGAGCGTCTGGCCCATGGAAGCCCCTTCCGGGGCATGAGCCTTCTGCACCTGGCTGCTGCCCAAGGCTACGCCCGCCTCATCGAGACCCTGAGCCAGTGGCGGTGAGCAGGGGTGGTGGGGTGGGGGCTGGGCAGCCACAAGAACAGATGTGCTAGGGGCAGAGGAGGAAATGGAGGGCCTGGAGCCCTGCCAAGAGGAAGCTGGGGTCACTACAGGGCAAAAAGAGGAGCTATGAGAGGCCTTCCATTTGGGGGTACTTTAATATTTCCTGACTTATGATACTGCCTTCTTCGCATCCTTGAGTTTATTCACCCAACTGCTACATCCCACTGACCTCAGTGCTTCTAGGCAGCTTGCTTCCTAGGCGCCTCAGTTCTGATGTTCTGTTCTGCCCACTGTTCCCTGACTGCATTCTTGTCCCTCTCCCAAACCCTCCAGGAGTGTGGAGACTGGAAGCTTGGACTTAGAGCAAGAGGTTGACCCTCTCAATGTGGATCATTTCTCATGTACCCCTCTGGTGAGGATACGGGATTCCTGAGTGCCTGTGGGCAATGGGAGGGAAATAGGACCATGCCTCCTAGGGAAGGTCCCTTAAGAGATGCCGGGAAGCAGTGGGAGGGCTAGGACTGCAGAGGAAGGACCCTAGCCTTCACCCACATCCCCCCCCCTCCTCTAATCTCCTCAGATGTGGGCTTGTGCCCTGGGACACCTGGAAGCTGCTGTGCTCCTTTTCCGTTGGAACCGACAGGCATTGAGCATTCCTGATTCTCTGGGCCGTCTACCCCTGTCTGTGGCTCATTCTCGGGGTCACGTGCGCCTTGCTCGCTGCCTCGAAGAACTGCAGAGACAGGAAGCTTCTGCTGAGCTCCCACTTGCCCTATCACCACCGTCTTCCAGTCCAGACACTGGTAAGAGTTGCACCTAATCTTTTTCAGAGAGAGATGTGGATAGGGAAATAGCCAGGGTGAAGCCAAAGGGCAGGAGAGGGAGAGGAGGGAAACTGAGGGAGAGGTAGGGATGGGGAGATGAGAACAGCAAGAACAGATAAGGAGGTGCAGAACAAGAATGAGGGCAGACAGCTAGCTCAAGAGATGGCAGGCCACTCCTACTGCCCTCACCCTTTCTCCTTGCAGGTCTGAGCAGCGTCTCCTCGCCCTCAGAGCTGTCGGATGGCACCTTCTCTGTCACATCAGCCTATTCTAGTGCCCCGGATGGGAGTCCTCCCCCTGCTCCATTACCAGTCTCTGAGATTACTATGGAGGAGGTGGTCCCAGGCCAGCTGTCCTGTGGTGCCCAGGAGGCCACCCTTCTCCTCATGGACTATGAAGCCACCAACCTCAAAGGGCCCCCACCCTCATCACCTCCCCTCCCACTGGCCTCAGATGGTGCGGCTGCTCCAGAGGAAGCTGACAGCCCACCATGTGTGGATGTGATCCCGGTACTGCTTATGTTGATGGAACTATGCGGGCTAGAAATAGAATAGGGTACAGAAGTGGGTGAGGGGTGAAGTTGACTACTCCGTGAAACAAAGTCAGAATCTGACTTCAGTTTGGAAAACTGGGGCCATTTACCCTCATTTTGGGACAGGCAAAGTAACCCTTGTGAGAGCTCATGACTAAAGGTCGTAAGGCATCAGAGGTTAAAATTTCTGGGGCATAGCTCAATTAGATTTGGGTTGGAGCAGTTACCTATTGATACACAGAGAGGCAAAGTTGGAGAACCAGAGTGATGGAGGGAAGTTGGGAGATGTATGGAACAGAGAGGTTGACAAGATGCAGGCACTTGGCAAAGATCTGGGGTGGAGATGAGCCTGCACATGATGAAATGAATGTATGGATGAGAATGTTCAAGGGGAACTTCAATGGTAGCAACATATTTTTCTGCCAGAACCTGGGGATATATCTGCTTTAGAGTGAATGGACTCATTACTCGGCACTCCAGGTACACAAACTTGAGAAAACTAGATGGTAGGCTTTGTAGCATATGGCCAGCAGGAAGTACTGCAGGCTTCAGGACTAGAGCAAATGCAAGACTGGAAGCTTGCAGTAGAGTGCTGTGATGCACAGTGCTGAGCTACTTCCTGGAGAGCTAAGGGAGCGGGTGGGGAAGTAGGTGGTAGGCATGGACAAGCCTGTGGGGAGGATGTGCTGGTCAGCTGGCCTGGAGCAGATGAGGGGCTATAGTGGGCAGCAGCCCTAAGAGAGAAAGTCCTTCAATTGCTCAGCTCCCAAATATCCATTTGGCTAAGTCCTTCCTAGCTTAATCTCTACAACGTCTCAACACAGAGAGCTGTCCCCTTACATGGGAGTCCAGTGAATGTAAGTAAGTTTTGAGTCTGGAACAGTAGCCAAGAAAGGTGGGATTAGCAGGGACAGCAACAGCAAGGCCTCATCATCAGGTGGTAAAGCAGGAAGTGAACAGAGACAGCAGTTTCGGCAGGGCAGGAACATTCAGTGGTTGGGGCCCCTCAAAATTCATCTAGTTTCCCCTTCATCCAGGTGGATATGATCTCACTGGCCAAGCAGATCATTGAAGCCACACCAGAACGGATTAAACGAGAGACCTTTACGGGGCTGACTGAGGCTGGAGCCCCACTGCGGGAGCGGACAGGGGCCCTGGGGCTCAGCGAGACCATGTCCTGGCTGGCCAGCTACTTGGAGAATGTGGACCATTTCCCCAACTCAGCCCCTCCCAGGTGACCAGCTCAGGACAAAACTCCAGATTTTTCTTCAAAGGACGATGGGAGGAAGGAGGCAGATCTCCACAGTCTGAGCTCCATGCTGGCTGAGACCCCAGGCAGGGTCTTTAAGAAGGGAATTGGAACTGGCTGATAAGCTCTGAAATCACTCTCTGGACTATTGCTGGGTGTCTCCCTACCCTGAGCTGCTTAGGCTTGGGAAGAGGGACAGTGGACACCTCATGACATCCCTTCTATCTGTCCTCTACAGTGAATTACCCTTTGAGAGGGGTCGTCTGGCTATCCCTCCAGCACCTTCCTGGGCAGAGTTTCTCTCTGCATCTGCCAGTGGCAAGATGGAGAGTGATTTTGCCCTGCTGACGCTCTCGGATCATGAGCAGCGGGAACTGTATGAGGCAGCCCGAGTCATCCAGACGGCCTTCCGAAAGTACAAGGTCAGGGGACTGAGGATCTCAGGATGGAGTCAAGGAGACTCTGGGATCCCGGGGTTTAGGAGGGAAGAACAGTCACCTAGACAGCTCTCAAATGGAATGAGGGTTAGGGGACCCCAAGCAAATTGGAAGGACAAGTCAGCTGTCTAATTGTTGGTCACAGAGGTGCTGAGACTTTATTTTCTTCCCTCAGGGCCGGAAGCTGAAGGAGCAACAGGAGGTAGCAGCAGCTGTGATCCAGCGCTGTTACCGAAAGTACAAGCAGGTGAGACCCTTCTCTCTGGAAAACTAGTCCAACACACACCCCCACACAAGCATTCCAGCCCAGGGTGGTCAGAATGCTGCCAGAGCCCTAACTCCCCTTCTCTTTCCACAAGCTGACCTGGATTGCACTTAAGGTATTAGGCATGAGACTTGGGTGTGAGGTTGTCTGTGGTGAATTAGCCTTTCCATGAGTGTGTGGATTAGAGAAGAGATTTGCGTAAACTGAACTAGGAGGTGACTCTTGGGTTTGGCTCTCTGCTCCTCCATTTAAGCCCCTGCCCCCTCTGCCCATCTCTACAGTTTGCGCTCTATAAGAAGATGACCCAGGCGGCCATCCTGATCCAGAGCAAGTTCCGAAGCTACTATGAACAGAAGCGATTTCAGCAGAGCCGCCGAGCGGCTGTGCTCATCCAGCAGCACTATCGCTCCTACCGCCGCCGGCCCGGGGCTCCCCACAGGCCCACTGGCAGCCTGCCTACCCGAAACAAGTATGATCCTAACCCGTCAGTGCCCTAAACCTTCTACACCCATTGCCCATATGCCAGCAACTCCAGTTCATCACTCCGTCCCTAGCTGCCCTTCTTGTGAGTGGTTCCTTAGCAGCTGAAGGTACGGAATGCCTGAAAGTTGTGTGAGGTTTCCTTATCATTTCTTTCTTCCACCAGAGGCTCCTTTCTCACCAAGAAGCAGGACCAGGCAGCCCGGAAGATCATGAGATTTCTGCGGCGCTGTCGACACAGGTAGAGTCTTCTCTGGCTGGATTTTGCCCTGCCACTTTGCCCATCCCACCTCCCAGCGCACACCCATCTCCATTCTGCTGCCTCTGACTCCTTCCTTGTCTCTCTGCAGGATGAGGGAACTGAAGCAGAACCAGGAGCTGGAAGGGCTTCCCCAGCCTGGACTGGCCACCTGACCTCTCCACGCCTTTTTCACCAGCTGGGGGGCCACTTCTTTCAGTCTTAACCGAAGAGGACTTTAGGGGGGAGGAGGAAGCCCCCTGTCGGCAGCTTTCCCCATCACTTTTGTTGGAGCCCTTCTTAAGGCTCCATCCAACCCCTCCGAAGTGCTGAACTCCCTCTCCCCATCCTCAGCTCCTCCACCTCTGTCCTTCCCTCTTGGTCGAGACCCCTCTTTTTTGGTCCCTGGCTCCAGAACCCTCGCCCCACATACCTGCATCTTCAGCTGTGACCTACCTGCCTGCCTCTTCTCCACAACGCCCTCCCTGCCTGCACTTGACACGGCCCCTTCCCGACTTGCCTTATTTATTTGTTCGGAGCATCTCTGAATGTATCCGCCTAGGTCCCACCTCTGCCTTCGCTGCGCGCGCCCCTCGTGTTTCAGGGCTGACTGTGCCCCCACCCTGACTCCGCATGTTTGCGTCTGTTTCCTCCCTTTCTGGCCCTGTCTTACCCCGTCACCCCGACTCTGGCCACCAACCTTGGGGGCCAAAGGGGAGAGTGTATATAGGAACGCGTTGCGGAGTCCCGCCCCCGTCCCCAGGGGGGAGGGGGCTTGTACATAATGTAACATACAGAGTATAGTTAAGAATTTATTTAAGGCGCCTTGGGGAGGGCTGCACGGCCGGGCTTGTGGTTCCCTGGCGCGGCGGGGACCTCCTGCCGGCTCCACGAGCACTTTCTACTTGTGCATGGGCTTGGTTTCTACGAATTGCCATTAAACATCGCTGCACCAGCCAAGCCTCTGGACTCTGACTACGGGAAACGAAGGAGGGAGGGAAGAGGGGCGGAGCCTCGGCGACTGAGAACCGGGGCGGGGCGGGGCGGGAGTTGGTTTTCTACCTCCGACGTGTTTCCGGCCTTAAAGGCATTTCGCCCTTCCCTTTAAGACGCACCGCCCCCCTCTCAGTCACTCCCAAGATGGCGGACCTACTGGGCTCCATCCTGAGCTCCATGGAGAAGCCACCCAGCCTCGGTGACCAGGAGACTCGGCGCAAGGCCCGAGGTGAGGACCCCAAATTCACAACCGCCTTCCTTCGCCCGGCTCTCAGGAACACACTTTAACCTCTCTGGACGATGCCGCCTCCTCAACCTTGAAAGACCCCTCACAGGCCCTTTCAGAGACCCCCCGAGTCCCTAAAAGGACTGCCGGCCCGCCCGTTCTTTTTAGCGGACGGTGATTGGCTAAGGAAGCCTAGCTCCAGCCTCCTCCCTTTTTCCCTACCTTGGCCTTCCGCAGTCCTTGCATTCAATTAGCCGACGGGCTGGCCGTCCGCTGTTGGCGTGCTCTGATTGGTAGGCTGCCCGACCCCGCCCAGCCCCTCGGTGTTCCCGAGCCCTGGATTGGAGGAGGGCGTGCTCGCCCGATGGCCCCGCCCCCACTCCCTACCTCCTTCCGGACTGGGTCCAGGACGCGTCTGTCCGCAATCCTTTTCCCCTTTACTGGTTATCTCAACCTAAAGGGCTGCCTATTAAGTCTTGTTCGGCCCTCCTCTGGCCCGCCTCACCCTGGGCACTTCCAATTGGTTGCTGGGTCCTTTGGTGCGCTTATGCCCCTCCTACTTGACTTAACCTCCCCCCCATCCCCCAAAACCCCCTTACCCACCCCACCCCCCGTCCCTCCTGCCTCCCCGCCCCCTCCAGGGCCTGTGGCCTTAAGTTCCCGAGCTGTCGAGCAGTCAGAGCGGATCGTGTAGCTGATTGGAGGAGTGGAAGTGCCTGGGGTGGATGGCCGTAGTTACCGACCGGTGTTCTCCAGTAACTTCCCTGAGGGCGTGCTCAAGTCGGCTGCCAGCCTAGGGCGCGGCCCTCTGGGTTGTGCAGGCTTCCCGGCTTCTCCTTAGGCAGCGCGCCAGCAAGTTTAGCTGCAGGAAGATTGCATGGGGAGGACCCTGGGTCCAACCCTTGCGGGCCATCACAGCTGACATTCCAGGCACCTGCTCCTACCCGCCTGAGGTGGTTCAGGGCAGGTGGAGGGCCTTCAAAGTGTTCAAGTGCTGCTTAATATCCAAATATCGTTATTTACTAAACGATTGCTAGGGCCAGGGATGTGCTCAAGAGCCCAAGGTCTGGAGCATTGAGGAAATAATCCTATAGAAGTTTAATGACCAATATGAAACGTCCTCTGTAGGAAGGAGAGTGGATACTTGAGCCTAGTCTGTAGTAAGCTAAGATTTACAAAAAAGTAAGAGGGAGAGCGAAGTGTTACACGCAGAGATGTGTATTGGAAAGGTCAGGGAAGAAGGAACGTAATGGAATTGAAATCATTTAATTAGAGGACATGGTGGGGTTCACCACAAGCAGGTAACAGACTAGGAATCTGAAATTCAGAATTTAGTCACCTGCCTGAGATTTTGTATGAGTGGCAAGTTTCCACACCCAGATGTGCCTTTTAAGCCTATGTTTGTTTTTTAAGATTTACTTATGCATACAGAACTGGGGTACAGAGGCCAGAGGTGCAGGGGTGGTGAGAGGATTCACCAGAGACAGAGTGGGGAGCAGAACAGGCAGATCAATGAAGAACACTGCTGAGGGGAGCAGCAGGCCGGTCAGGAGAGGTCTGAGCGCCATGTGGGTCAGCTCTGGGGTGGGAGTTTTGGGGTGGGGGATCAAACTTGCACTGAGGTGGCTGCGCTAACTTGCAGTGCTATGCCTAACCCATTGTGCCACCAGGGAGGGCCTAAGCCTATGTTTTTTAACCATAATCTATGGCACCTCCTTAGATACAGAGGGAAGCCTCACAATCCAGTTAGAGAGCCATCAGCTGCCAAGCTGACACCTATTGATGGTCAGAACCCTTAAGGTCAGAGAGATGAGAGTTCCCTGAGAATAACAGGATAGGAGATGAACAGAGTCCCTGCCCCCTAGAAGTTCAGATGGAAGCCAACATAAGAGAAAAATTACATTCTGATAGTTCTCAGGTCATGCTGTAAGGGCTGTCTTAACCAAATGTGGTTGGGTCCCAGAGGAAGAAGTGAAAAACTGAATCGTCATGGAGGAAAAGCATTCCATGCAAAAAATGAACAACATGTGCAAAGCATGGAGTGGATTAGGAAAATGGGAACAGGTTCACTGCAGATGGAAGGATTCAGATCCTATGGAAGAAGTGCACATATAAAAGATTTTCTAAAAAGATTTATTTATTCATACTGGGATATAGGCCAGAGGTGCAGAGGGGTGAGAGGATTCACCAGAGACGGAGTAGGGAGCAGAAAAGGCAGATTAATGAAGTACATTGCTGAGAGGAGCAGTGGGCGAGAAAGGAGAGGTCTGCTGCACCATGTGGGTCAGCTCCCTGCCCGGGGATTGAACTTGTGTGCAGTGGCTGTGGATAGCGTCTTAGTGCTGTACTTAAACCAGCTGTGCCACCAGGGAGGGCCCATAAAGGATTTAAAATGGCAGAAGCAAGGAGAGGGTACATTAAGACCCAATGTGGGGGAGCTCCTTTGCAGCTAACTTTGAACACCTATACTCCCAAGGGAGGAATGTCAGATTAGCCACCTCAACTTCATTCTATCTGTAGAAGTGAGAAGTGGGGGTATTACAAAATATAGGAAGTTTAAATAAGTTCCCCTTTCTTCTGTGAGAAAGATAGTGAGATGATGAAGTCCCGAGGCTTAGTCTGTTCTCAAGTCCCCACTGTGCCCTTATTACAGTTCTTTGTATGGTGTAGTCATTAAGTAAATGTTAGTCTTTGCCAGTGGGGTTGGGAAATGGGGTGTAATGAGTCTAATCTTTATTACTCCCACCAATCTATGAAGTCCAGAAATGTTAAGCTGTGTCTGAATCATTTTTTACTTCAACACCTAGCACAGTGCCAGGCATAATTAAGTATCAATAAATGCTTGATAAGCAGATTAATGCTATCTTCCTAGCCTGATACCTCACAGAGAACAGTAGGCCTCTGAAGCCTTATTAAGCTTTTCCCATTCATCCTTTCATCTCTGGCCTCATGTTGCCATTTCTAACCCCCAGAGCAGGCTGCCCGCCTGAAGAAACTACAGGAGCAAGAGAAACAACAGAAAGTGGAGTTTCGAAAAAGGGTGAGAATATTTGGAGAGATCAAGGCACTTTCAGGAAGGATTCAAATAAGTTAAAATTGGAAGTCTGCGGGCGGAGTTTTGTTTTGTTTTGAATATCTTCAGAAAGGTGAAGCCTGGAAGCTAAAGGTATAGAGGCTGGGAAAGGTGCAGGGTGGCAAAGACACTGACCCATCATCTCATGTATTCTTTTCTTTTCCCTCTCCCGAGATGGAGAAAGAGGTGTCAGATTTCATCCAAGACAGTGGGCAGACCAAGAAAAAGTTTCAGCCAATGAACAAAATAGAGAGGAGCATACTGTGAGTATCTGGACTGGGGAGGTGGGACAAGAAATGGGGGGCCAAGGTAGCATGCAGGGGGGATCCGTAAGAGGAGTACACTTAAGCCCCTCATACTCTTTCCCACCCTCCCACCTTTCCCAGACACGATGTTGTAGAGGTGGCCGGTCTGACATCCTTCTCCTTTGGGGAAGATGATGACTGTCGCTATGTCATGATCTTCAAAAAGGTGAGAGACTTGAATTCCTAACTCTTCTCTCTCCTTTTCAGCCTATAGCCCCTTGGGAGAGGAATGAGATAAAACATGTATCCATTCCCTTCTTCCCCAGGAGTTCGCACCCTCAGATGAAGAGCTGGACTCCTATCGTCGTGGTGAGGAGTGGGACCCCCAGAAGGCTGAAGAGAAACGGAAGCTGAAGGTGAGTTTGCCAGGCAGTCCCTATAGCCCTGCCCTAGGGAAGCCTTGGGCCCCTGAGTACCGTGCTCCACCTCTGTTCCCCTAGGAACTGGCCCAGCGGCAGGAGGAGGAGGCTGCCCAGCAGGGACCTGTGGAGGTGAGCCCTGCCAGTGACTACAAGGACAAGTACAGCCACCTCATCGGCAAGGGGGCAGCCAAGGATGCAGCCCACATGCTACAGGCCAACAAGACCTACGGTTGTGGTGAGGCCACAGTGGGGACTGTGGGGAAGGAAGGGGGGAGGAACACAGGGTGGAGGGGAGAGGAGGCCATGGCACAGGGCTCCTAGGCCTCCCCACACCCACCTTTGCCCCCAGTACCTGTGGCCAACAAGAGGGACACACGCTCCATTGAAGAGGCCATGAATGAGATCCGAGCCAAGAAGCGTCTGCGGCAGAGCAGGGAAGAGTTGCCACATACCTCCTAGGCCTCCCCCCAGCTCCCTTTGACCCCTGGAGCAGGGCAGGGCAGGGCAGGGGTCAGGGAGGGACAGGCTGCTGCTATTAAAACCCATCCTGGAGCCCCGCCTCTGAACCACCTCCCAACAGCTATCACTTGGCTGGGGGGGAAGGGGGTGTTTGTCACTGTTGGAGCTTGTATGTGTGTGTGCGCGCGCGTGTGTGTGAGAAAGTGTGAATGCACAGGTGGGTATTTAATCTGTGTTAGTCTCCATTCTTCTTGGAATTTTCTTCCCCATGAGGCTGGGGCTACATTCAATAAACACTGTTTGACTCAATGTCTTGGTTTGTTTGAACAGAGAAGGATGGGTCCTGGAGAGAAAGAGAAATAATTTTAAGTTGAACAGCAACGTTGTCTGTATAGATCAAATGTGGCCAAATACTGGTACCTTCTTTTTATTTATTTTACTTATTTTTTTAGTTAATTTTTTAAAAGATGTATTTATGCATACAAGAGCTGGGGTGCAGGCCAGAGATGGGGTGTAGGAGGCGTGGGTAAGAGGATTCACCAGAGACAGAGTGGGGAGCAGAACAGGCAGATCGACAGAAATACACTGCTGAAGGGAGCAGAGAGTGAGACAGGAGAGGGCTGCTGCGCCATGGGGGTCAGCCGGGGATTAAACTTGTGTTGCAGTGGCTAGAGACAGCTTCACAGTGCTGCGTCTAACCCCTTGTGCCACAAGGGAGGCCCCCAAATTAACTGATATTTAACTGAGGTGATACTGGGGTACCCTCATTAGGTATCACCACCACAGTGCACCCACCACCTACTCATCCATATTCCATCACCACAGACCATTGTGTTTCCTTCTCTCTGCTCTTATCCCTCCCTCTCCCCTCTTGGTGCTTCAGTTCTCTAGTCAGCTGTCAAGGGTTTTTAAGCTTGTCTTTATATGGACTATTAATTAAGTTACTTGATGTTCCAAATACTGGTACTTTCACAGAGATTTATAGGTGTATTTTAAGAAATAACCACTCGAATCAAGTGGCTTAGCTTTGTGTTACCTTGGGTATCTTAACATTTGTGCCTCTTTCTTCACCTGTAAAATGGGGATAGCACTGGTAACCAACGACCTTGACTTCCAAGATTACACAGGTTGACATGATAAATAGTTACAGCAGATCAGGTCCTCAGAGCTCCACAAAAGTTGTAGCTGCTGTCTCACCTTATCACTCTTCTTACACTAACCCATCTTGGGGTTGGTGACCCCACAATCTGGATGTTGACCCCCTAGAGAAATGAGATCCAAGTAGCCCAGTCATTGATCAAAGGGGTCCTTGGTTGAGATGACTGATGGGGATGGAGACAGAGTTGGATTAAAGATGGAAGGGCCTCATGGAGGGCAGCAGGTCGGAGAGACTGGATAGGGACAGCTGTGGGGCTCATCCTCATAAACAATGACACTTCAACCCTGCAGACCTTGTGCTTCATCCTATGGGTACATGTGGCCCAGGTAATGTCATGTCCAAGGACCCTGACCTACATTCCTCTAGTACTTGTTCCGTACTTGTTCCATCAGTGCTGCTTTAGCTTCATTTCACACAGAGCACCTGCATCACCCTACCTCCTTCCAAAATGTGAATTCTGTTACCCAACCCAATTTCTTCTCTAACCAATCTTACTTCCTCTTTGTCCCAACAGGGTACATGTCTTTTCTTCCCTCCTATGCCCAGACTGGCCATCTCCTCCCGCCCACAAAGGAACATGCCACTGTCATGGTTGGCACCAGTCTTTATTTCAGCTGGAAGGCTTAAAGGCCTGCCTCTTTCCTATGGTGTCCTGAGGCCTCCAGCTTCTCACTTGGCCTTCGGGTTACGGAATTTGCGTCCAGCAAAGACAGCCTTGTCCCCGAGAGCCTCCTCAATCCTAGAAGGTGGACAAAGTCAGAATTGCCCCCTTCCAAACCAACAGCCCTCAGCTCCACAGCCCCAGGTTCACCCACTGTACCTCATGAGTTGGTTGTATTTGGCCAGACGCTCTGATCGGCATGGGGCACCAGTCTTGATCTGAGGAAGGAAGAGGGATTCCATGGGTTGGATGAGGCTGGAGAGGAGGGACTGGGCCTGGCCCTAAGGGAGCAGCCTGTTGTGGATTTCAATTTAGGGACAAGAGACCAATACATGATCAGAGAGAGGGTCACGAGTACCTGTCCTGTGCAGAGCCCCACCACGAGGTCAGCGATGAACGTGTCCTCAGTCTCTCCAGATCGGTGGCTCACCATCACCCCCCAGCCATTAGACTGAGCCAATTTGCAGCTAGAAAGAGAGAGAGGACACTCAATAAGGTCTCAAGGGACCTTCTCGGTGGAAGAGCCCGAGGCTGAAGTGGGGCTTCTCCCTTCTTTTTGAGCTTGTGGGCACCTTGCAGGAGGGTTCTTTGGGAAGTGGTAGAGAAAGGGAGATTATCTGGTCTCAAGTTTGGGATGCTGAGATCCAGGTGGGATAATCTGAGGAAGGAATACCATCCTGGGGATGGGGCTCAGCAGAGTCACAACAGCAAAGATCTTGGGGTCAGTCAAGGGGTAGTAAAATCTTGAGGTCAGGCAAAGGGGGTGGGTCAGGGGCCAGAGAAAAGGCATATCTGGAGTTAGTAAGCAGGACTGCGGCCGGAGCGGGTGAGCTGGGGCACAGTGAGGAGATGGTGAGTCCCCACATCAGAGGCACTCACGCCTGGATGGACTCGGTCACCGAGCCAATCTGGTTGACTTTCAGCAGCAAGCAGTTGCAAGCCTTCTTCTCAACGGCCTGGGCAATCCTCTTGGGGTTGGTGACTGTGAGGTCATCCCCCACAATCTGGATGTCGACCCCCGAGAGGAATGAGGTCCAGGTGGCCCAGTCATCCTGGTCAAAGGGGTCCTCAATGGAGACCACTGGTGGGGGTAGGGGCAGAGTCAGGTTAAAGATCTGAAGAGCCTCATGCAAGAGATACAGCAGCGTCTGCGTGGAGACCACGATAACACTAGTGTTGGCAGCAATGGAGGCACTGAATTCAGGGACTGTTGGGAAGGTCAGGGACTCAGGTGGGAGTGACGGGACACCTGGGGGTCTTACCAGGATAGTTCTTGATGAAACTCTTGTATAATTCTCCCAGCTTTTCCCCAGAGATGTGCCGGGAGGGGTCATCAGGTGACTTAAAGTCAAGATCGTACTTCCCATTTCGAAAGAACTCAGATGCTGCCACATCCATACCAATCACCACCTTGTCTGGGTACCCAGCCGCCTGGATGGCCGTCTTCAGCAGCTCCAGGGCTGGAAGAGGGACAAGCGATAACCTGAGGTTCTAGCATACCCTTTCTCTGCACCCCCCTCTATGGGAACCCGAGGGTTCTGCCCACCCCCCCAGCTTGCTCAGCACTGACCCTCATTGTTCTCCAGGATGTTAGGTGCGAAACCTCCCTCATCACCCACATTGGTGGCGTCCTTCCCATACTTGGCCTTAATGACCCCCTTGAGGTGGTGGTAGACCTCAGCACCAATGCGCATGGCTTCTTTGAAGGAGCTGGCACCCACGGGCAGAATCATGAACTCCTGCATGGCCAGCTTGTTACCAGCATGGGAGCCGCCGTTGATCACATTGAAGGCCTGAGACAAGGAGGAGGTGCTCCAATCAGGGCCATAGTGTGAGGGGTCAAGAAAGGATGTGGGGTGGGGACATGGAGTCCTGGCTTCCCTACTTATTAGCTGAGTAGTCTAGGATGTGTAATTTTACACTGTAATTTTATACTGCAGAGCCTCTTTCCTCATTTCTATAAAAAGGGGATATCGCCTGCTTATCTGCATGATTTTATGTTTAAAATGAGAGAATGAATATAAAGCTCTCCTCACGGGCCTGGTATAATATCAGCTAATGCTGGCATGTCACCCAGGGCAGGCACTGTTCTAACTGCATTATGTGTATTCTATCAGCCCATCTCATTCTCAAACAACCCTACTAACCAGGGAAAATTGCTGTGTCCCATTTTACAGATGAAGAAACTGAGGCACAGGAGGTTAAACAACTCGCTTAAGATCACACCACTAGTTAAAGGGCAAAGCCAGGATTTGAAGCAAGCAGCAGGTCTCCAGAGCTCAGCCTCTTACACAATCTGCCTAGTAAGTAACAATAAATGGTAACATTATTACTGACAGTAAGTTCAAAAAGTTTCTGTTAAGTGGGAATTTGGTTTAATAAAGATTAAAGAAGATACTAAGAAATGCCAAGATCCTTGTCACAAAAAAAAAAAAAAATCTCTGAATCTAACTTGGAGGTTAAGGTATACAAGGCAGGAGAGGTTGTTGTTTACTGAGCCTGGGATTGGAATGTAAAGGAACCGGGTATCACGGGAAAGCAGCAGAGAAGCTTAAGGGAAGGTTTGGATTGTGGGAAAGAGGGAGGGGCTGAACCGCAACAGGAGAGGTTCCATTTCAGGAAAGTTTCTTAGGAGCTGGGTCTGGAAGGTTAACTTTCCAAGACCGGCTTCTGCACTCCTCATTAGGCAGGGAACTTTCACCACTGGGAGCTGGCAGGAGCAGCTATACTCACAGGGACTGGGAGGACCAGGTCCGGGTTCCCTGCAAGATCTGCGATGTGTCTATAGAGGGGGACCCCCTTCTCAGCTGCTCCAGCCTTGCACACAGCCAGGGACACGCCCAGGATGGCATTGGCCCCAAACTTGGCTAGAGGAAGCAAGCACAGAGAAAGGGTGAATGCTTCTTCCCCAATGTTTGAGGTCAGCTTCATGAACATCCCTACTGGTCACCCCAGGAAGAAGCCAAAACTCCAGACCACTGGGCACTGAGTTTAACAGATCTTTCCCCAGCAACCTGAGGTGCTCTGGGAGCCCTCACCCCAGGGGGATATGTTAGCTTCATATCTGTGTCCACAGCCTGGCCCAGGCCTGGCAGAGGACAGGCATCAGGAAATGCCTGTGGAATGAATAAAAATCCATCCAGTTACATACAATATACCCCCAAATGAGGCACACAGAAATAAACCTAGCCAGGCCTCAGCCCAGCAGTCTCTCCCACCCCTTCCACATGCCATCTTTCTCCCTATCCCCTCACTCACACTTATTCTCTGTCCCATCCAGCTCGATCATAAATTTGTCAACTTTTTCTTGATCCACAACACTGAGTTTCTGGAAGGACAGGTTTGAGGAAGGGAGAGCAGAGTTAGGGCATGTGCCAAAGGAACAGGAAGGCGGGTATTTAGGGGAAAGGCATGGTTGGCTTCTCCCAAGCATGGGCTGTCTGGAATGAGGCACAGAGGTATGGGGATAGGGGGTCCACTTGCCTTTTCCAGCAGAGCAGGGCCTAGAGTCTTGTTGATGTGTTCCACGGCTTTCAGGACCCCTACAGAGGAAGGGTTCAGATCCCCAATTCAGTCAGATCTCTTCCTGAGCCCCTGTTCCTTTAAACCTTTGTCTTCCATTCCTCTACGCTGCACAGATGTTGTACGCCCACATCCTGAAAACACCAACCCCCACACAGATTCCCCCAGTATTGGTCTTCCCTCACCTTTCCCCAGGTAGCGAGATTTGTCTCCATCTCTCAGTTCCAGAGCTTCATATATACCAGTGGAAGCTCCGCTGGGCACAGCTGCTCTGAATCGGCCTTGGGCAGGAGGAATTGTTAAATCAACCCGAGTCCCACCCATCCCCCAGGGGCAGAAATCCCCAGAGAAGAGAGACTTGTAGAGAAAGTCTTCTGCTTCTCAAAGTTAGAGACCAGGTTTGAATGGAAGGCGGGGTTGGGGGAGGGGAATAGGAGGGAAGCCAGGAGAGAGAAGTCTGGGGAAGGGGATCCCAGAGAAAGGACAGAATGTGGCACAGAGTTTGAGGCAAAGGGCTTGGGGTTTTCTTAGGCAACCGAATTCAGTGGGCCCATACCCTTGGCTGTGTACAGGTCTACCTCCACCGTGGGGTTGCCCCTGGAGTCCAGGATTTCCCGGGCAAAGATTTTCTGCATGGCCATGGCTGCACGACAAGGGGTTTGAATTAATGTGGACAGCTGATCCCTGAAGGAACCCCAAATCCCTTGCCCTTTAAGAGTCTTCCCCACCCCAAGAAGGCAGGTGCTGGAGATAAAAATAGCCCACAAAAAGGTCACAGACCAGAGGCAGGCACAGCCCCCTCCCCCACTCAGAATGGGTCCTATTGCATCCTCCCATCCTCCAGGGGCCTCTTCTTTATAACTCTAAATTCTAGCACTTCCTGAACCCCCATCTCCCACAAAGCTGCATGTATGCCTTTTCCCTTCACCCTTCTGGGCAAGCAATCTGTTTTCTATGGCTTCCTAGCTCTCAAATCCTCTCCTGTTACTTTGGTTCTCATTCTCCAGTCTTTTCCAAATCCTCAGGGCCCCAAACCCCCCACCTGGCTCCAACTCCACCAGTTTTTATGCATCTCTGTTTGCCTCTCCTTAGAGCCTCCTCATTTCTCTATTCTTGGGTACCCCCCGTGCTGCTGATCCAACCCCTCCAGTCTTTCTCAAGCACACCCAGTCCCGGAATGAAAAAAACATGTTTCCCCTACTTTTTTCAAGCCAGCACCACCAGCACCCTTTACCATCCCCATCCTGGCACACTAAAAGATTCACCAGACCTGTGATGTCTTCGCTGGGGGTTTGAGTGAGCTCGGAGTCTAGGTGGCAGCTGGGACAGTGTCAGCTCACCCCCTCTCTGTCTGGGCATTTATCCCCAGCCACCCTGTCCCATAGCCAGCCCCGCCTCTTTTTCTCTTTATCCTCCCCCCCCTTCCCTGGCTGGCAGCCAAGTGCCCACTACAGCCTAAAGAAGCTTTGGGCACTGGTTACCTGCCCCCCCCCTCCAAAAGGTTAATGACTACTTCACTTTTCTGTTCCCCTAGTACAAGCCCCTACTTTTAATTCCACCCCTGGGGAGGAGTAAGGGAAACTCCGGGTTAGGGGGTCTCTCCCCGCACAGGATTATATTTCCCTTTTGCAAAGGTTAAAAAAGGAGCTAGCGGCCTTTGGGAAAGGCCAAGGGTAACCCGAGCCCCGCAGGGCTGGGAAGGGGCCTGGAAGAGGGGCTGCAGGATTGACATTTACCATGCTCTTCTGACAAGGCGGTGTGGCGGCTGCAACCGCCCTCAGTAGGGGAAAGGGTCGAAGACTCCCGAGCAAGCTCTGATGTCTAAAATTGAATCCCCTACTCAGAAAGCGAGAGGACCTCACCTCTAAGGGTCTTCATAGCGGCCTTTCTCGGCTCCACCTCATCCTACCCTCACTGGGCCAGTATGGGTGGTGGGGGGCGGAGGGGGGTGCGCAGGGAGACAAATTTAGACGCGCCCTCGGAGATGGCCAGGCGCCCTGATAGCGACAGCGCTGGTGCGGCACTTAACGCACAGCGTGGTGCCTCTCAGTTGGGAGCCCCTTTCCCCGAGGGCGCCCCAGGGCACGACCCTAGCCTGTCAAGGAATGATGCTGAATCCGCAATAAATGAATGATGGATGGCCTAGCACCCGGGACCAGATAGAGGTTGGCCAGTAGCTCTACTGGGAAGTGGGTCTCCGCATTTGGTCACTCGCCCCTCCTCGGCCGGTCTGGGGCAGCGCTGGCCCAGAGTTCTACCGCAGGCCGGGCCGGGAGGGAGGCGCGCCGAGGTCACAAGGCCCCTCCCGCCGGCGCCTGAGCAGCCCGCACCCGGTGACTCACCCCGGCGGCCCGCTCCCTAGCTACCCTATCCTCCCTGTCTGCCCCGAGGTGTGTCTTGTCTTGTCAGCCCCCACCCAGGAATCCCTGCACCCCATCTCCCATCTTGCCCTCCTCCTTTATCTCTGGCCGCTCCCTCCAGCGAATTTTCCACCCTGGGGTGGGGGGTGCGGCCAGGCAGAGGTCAGGTTATGGCGGGCGGGGAAGCCGCCACGTGCCCGAGTGCGGCCCCGCCCGAGAGCGCCAGTGACTCAGTCGCGGCGGCTGTCGAGGAACACGGGTTCGGGGGGCGCTGGGCATCGGGCTCAAAGGCTACAGGGAGCCGCGCCCCGCTGGGCAGGAAGAGCGACTAGCGAAGCCCCTTCCCGCCCTGCACGCGCCCCTCCCCCTGGGGACCGGAAGCGGCCAAGCCCCTCTGGGGCGCGAGCGGCGGGAGAGGCCAGTCTCCTAACCCGCCGCGGGGTGCAGCCCCACCCCCTTGCCAGTTGGCGGCGAGCGAGCTGGTCGCGCACGAGTTCTTAGTAGCTAAGTTTTACTGAAAAAGGAGGGAAAAAAGGGGGGCTCAAAGTACAAGGGACTTTCCCTTTCTTGAAAAAGTTGCAGAATTTAAACTTCTTAGTGTCCTTCCGCATTGGAAAGTAGTCCGTGCGCCTGTTCCCGCGGCCGCTCACGCTCAGTGTCTTCTGTGGAGACGGGCTAAGCGTCACGGCCGGTGACCCAAACTGCTGCCTGGGCCTGAGTCGTGGTGGTGGGGCCTTGGGCTGGAGCAAGGCCAACGAAGGGATAACCCTCCTGAGGTGGGTCGGGGTGTGAGCTCCAGTGAGACCAACTTGCGCTAACTCAGTAGACACTACGGACGGAAATGTCTCCAGTAGGTGCCCTCCACTCTGAAAACTGCCTGGGTGTTAATCAAATTCTTCCTTTCTTGAAGAAATAAAATCAAAAGTGCAGAAGCGGCAACGCACACGCCGCGCTCCCGCCCCTTCCGCCCGGCAGGAGACACGTCCCCGGCCCGCCAGCCTCAGCAGGGGGATCCAAAGCGGACGGTCCGGCTGGGCGCGCGCCCGCGGAGCCGTCCGCAAGCACCAACCGCCCCACGCGCTTTCGCTCCCGGCGCAGGCGCGGGCGCACGCGCCGCCGCCGCCCGCCGTTCCTTCCCTCCCGCGGAGGTGGGGGGGGGGGAGTTGTTCCGTTTAACCCTGAGTTACCCGTACTGTCTTTAATTCGCTCAATTTGTAGCTTGCTAATTCTCTGCTCATATTCCTTTCCTCTTCTGGTTCACTTCTTTCCCCTATACCGAAGTCTGGTTTATATTAAATGCAAAGTGGAGCGAACCTTAATCCTAAGCTCTTTCTACCCACCCCCCATTCTTTCACATTGCTTTCCATCGAACTCGGCAAATTTTGCAATGGGGGGAGGGATTTTTAAAAAACTGCATTTGCAAAGTTCGGTATCTGGGCAGGCGGGGGATGGGGGGAGGGAGGGAATGGGAAATAAGCCCCGCCCCTACCGCCCATTGCAAATAAAAATCTAGGGGGGGGGGGAGGAGCAGGAAGTGGCGGTGCGAGGGCTGCTGCACAGCTAGCAGAGCCGCGGTCCGGACGGCAGCGCGTGCCCCAAGCTCTCCGCCTCCCCCCGCCCGCCAATCCGAGGCAGCCCGAGCCCAGCCCGCGGCCCAGCAGCAGCGCCGAGAGCAGCCCTAGTAGCAGCGCCATGGCCGGGTGGAACGCCTACATCGACAGCCTCATGGCGGACGGGACCTGTCAGGACGCGGCCATCGTGGGCTATAAGGACTCGCCCTCTGTCTGGGCCGCCGTGCCCGGGAAAACCTTCGGCAACATCACGGTACAGCGAGGCCTGCGCGGTCCGGGGCTCTGTCCCGACTTGGACCCTTAGGGAGGGACTTTGGTGGGGGTGGGCGCGGTCTGGGGAGGGCAGCGAAAGGCCGTGACCCGGCTTTTTCCCTGGAAGCTGCTTGAATGGCGGCTGCACGTGAGCGGCACCTTCCATTGCCCCGTAAGTCTACGCCCCAGGCTGCGGCTCCCATCCCGCCGGTCGCCCCGCTTCCCGCGACGGGGCGTTACATCCGGGGCACAGGGCGGGGAGGGGCGCGCCGCCCGGTGCGGCGGCCCACTTCCGCCTCCTCCCGGGCGGGGCGGGCACGCGTTGCAATTTCAAGCCGGGATTGTGATTGAGCAGCGACTTGGGGACCCCTGGACCCCAGCTCCATTTCCGCCCTCCTGCTCGCGCTCCTACCACCATTGTTCCCCCTTATGCGGAAGGGAGCCCGTCGCGTGGCCTGATCCCATGCCCGTCATCTGTGGACTCCCTGCCCCTCCCAACTCCGTTAGAGAGGGCGAGGCCACCCCACGCCCCCCCCCCCAAGTCTGTACGTTGGACTCAACATTCCTGAGAGCGATCCCGGAAGTCCCCTCACCCTCCCTTCCCGCCTTCCGGCCTGGACCAGGGAACTTTGTGAGAAGTTCTAGGACAGTGTAAATGAAGGAATAAGAGATGCCTACTGCTGTCCCCATCATCACCTCCCCTGTCTACACTGTCCGGAAGTGGGGAGGGGGAACGGAAGTTTGAAAGGGGGGAAGGGGGTTTCCGGGCGGGAGGGGACCGGATGTGGGGATTTGGGGTGCAAGGGGGAGGGGGAGAAATGGTCCCTAGGGTATCTAGACTAGAGAGAGCTGGCTTGCCGTGTCAGGCCCTGGTAGCCTTCAAAAGTTTTCTAACTTTCCCCGGAAAGCCCCCAGGGATCTGCTGCTGCTTCTTGGGACATTGGTACCTGGACCCAAACTCTAGGTTATTTGGAGACCCAGGCGTCCGGGTCCCTAACTACTCCTGTAGAACCTTTGACCAAATAAGGGCAAAGTTGCTTCTCCTGCCTTGCCCGCCCCCTCCCTTCCCCTCTTAGCTTCTGCTTTTCCTGAAGGAGAGTTCTGAGCATCCAAAGGCTCCCACTCCATTCCATTCCATTGCCCTCCCCTCTGGGGACTTTTGGCCCCCTTCTGTTTTCCTGGTTTGCTTTCCCTATTAAATGAGACCTAAGTCTCCAGAGGAACATGTCTTTCTTAGTACCATCCTTTGGATTTGAGATCTTTTCCTGGTACTAACTTCTAGCAGACTTGAAGAGTCTCAACATTTTCATGGATATACACAACATACATCTCATCTCCTAGGGGTTCTCTCTAGATCCCTAAGAAGTGGAGGGTGGGCTTGTCCTTCGAAAAGGTGGGAGCCTTGGTATACTAACTTGACTGGTGCTTGGTTTCCCCTTCCAGCCAGCTGAGGTTGGTGTCCTGGTTGGCAAAGACCGGTCAAGTTTTTTCGTGAATGGGCTGACACTTGGGGGCCAGAAATGTTCTGTGATCCGGGACTCACTGCTGCAGGATGGGGAATTTACCATGGATCTTCGCACGAAGAGCACCGGTGGAGCCCCCACCTTCAACATCACTGTCACCATGACTGCCAAGAGTGAGTTTCTGAATCTTACCTTTCCTTTAGTTCCAAGATCTAAAATTTACCTCCTAATAATCTTTTGGGTTCTTTTTCTGTGTAGTTGTCTAAAAGCAAGGGAGTCGAGACAACACTCCGTTGTCTGCTAGACGTTGGGACATTTGACAGTCCCTCCAGTTGTCTCAGTTCCTCTTGTAATATAAAGAAGTTGAACTGTGTTACTTAAGTTCCTTCCTACCTTGAGTCTTGAGATGAGAACTCCTGATTTTCTTTGAAGGAGGTAGACTATTAGAAATCTGCAGTAAACGCTTGATCTTTTGAGTGCCTTTGTTAAAATTTGGATATAGCAGGCTCATCCACAGCCATTTCAAGTCTAAACATGAGTCAGTAGTCTCTTGAGTTTATGACCCCTGAATTTCTAGTGTGTTCCTTTCCAGCCTTTTAAACTTGATTTTTTTCCCCTCTTGAAAAGCCCTATTGTTTTAGGGTGACTGACAGCCTGCCTGTGAGGGGGGAGTTGGGAGAGATGAGATTGGGTTACAGCCCCCAGGGCTGGACAGCTGCTGAACAGCTGGCAGGGGGCAGAATTGTGACACCTGGGTCCTAGCCTCCTTTCTCTTTCCTCCAGCGCTAGTCCTGCTGATGGGTAAAGAAGGTATCCACGGTGGTATGATCAACAAGAAATGTTATGAAATGGCCTCTCACCTGCGGCGTGCCCAGTACTGACCTCGTCTGTCCCTCCCCCCTACCACTCCCCACTGCTTTTGCACCCCTCCTTCCCGTATACACACATACACCATTTTTATTTTTGCGCCATTACCCCACACCCCTTATTGCTGCCAAAACCACATGGGTTGGGGGCTGGGGCTGGATGGACAGAGGCCTCCCCCTACCCATCCCCTTCCTGTGTGTGGTTGGAAAATTTTTTTGTTTTGGGTTTTTTTTTTTTTTTTTTTCTGAATAAAAAAAGATTCTACTAACAAGGTGCTGTGTGGTTTTAGCTTGGGTGTCAGGATGCAGAGTAGTTAAGGAGACTTGCCTCCTTTATACTAGTTTGGGGCTGGGAGCAGGAAGGCAGCACATTTAGGAAGTTGAGGTTCTTGCTTCCATATGATGGACCAAGCACCTACTGCAGGTCTACCTGGCCAGCTGGCTTAGCCCTTCCATAGAACATTTCTAGCCCTTGACCGTCAGTGCAGTAGCTGAGTTGGTAGATGATGGAACAGAGCCACCCAGACCAGAGAATGGGTCCAGGCCTGTGGGTAAGGCAGGGCCAGTTGAGTCATCCTTGTGTGGGTGGGGCTCCCCCTCTGAATCAACAACAATCGCTTGCTGGGGCTGTCCCCATGACTACAGGTTAGATTCTCCAAGCATTCCCTTGCCCCTTTATGTCAAATGAGGGGACAGTCTACCAAAAAGTAGTAATTTTACCTGTTTAATAACCTCATCTTTCCTTAATCCACAAAAACAATTTTATTTACCCAGTAAGTGAAGATCCAGTCCCTTTACACTTCCAACCCACTCAAAAAGGATGGGGTTGGCTAAGGAAGAAGCCTGGGGCAGAAATGAACCCCCACCACTGAACATAAGAGACTAGAGAGAAGAGGGGCTGTGCAAATAGTTCACCGGGAGAGGGAAAGGGGGAGCATCAGATTATGATGGCAGATGAGGTGGAAGGAGTGGGTGGGGGATCTGTTGAAGACCCAGGAAAAACAAATGGAGCTGGGGCTAGAGAGCCGAAGGAGGTGGGGGGTGTGGGGCTGGAGCCCAGAAGTGGGGTCCGTTCTGAGGCAGGGTGGTCCCATGGTTCCCCTTCCTCATCACCCTCTTGCCCCTGAGCTTCTTCCTCCTGCTCTTCATCCCCAGGACCTCGATGAACGGGCTGCTTACAGATGGGGCAGGTCTTCCGGGTTTGAGTGAGCCAGGGGTCCACACAGCGGCAGTGGTAGGCTGCGGAAAGGAATGAGGTGAAGCACTGAGTGCTCAGGGATGGGGTGGCGGCCTGGGCACAGGAAGTGAGGGCCTCACCATGAGCACAGGGAAGCACCCTCAGTTTGTCCCCATCCTCATATTCATCCAGGCAGATGGCACAGACATCATACTGATCTCCTGAGAAAGGAGAAAAAGGGATCCATTTACTGAGCCATCCTGGTCCATGGGTCACAGGATTCTGGGAGGCCTGTGGTGGAGCTAAACCCTGCAAAAGTTACCTTTTCTGGTTCTACAGAGCCAGTGAAACAGCTACTAGAGCTGGGTAAAGGCCAAGGCAAAACATGAAGAAGGGACAAGCAAAGCAGCAGAGGTAAGGGAAGTGGGTTTTTTGATGGGAGGTGTGAGGGTGGAGATATAGGGAGTGGGCGGGGTGGAAGTGGGGGGGCAGGGCTTCTACCATAACCTTATATGGACACTGAAGGCTCCAGGGCCTCAAAACCCAGCCCCTCACCTGTTACATACAATCTCAGACCGAATCCTTCCCACTCATTCATTCCACTTTTCTGCTCTCAGAACCTTTTAACCTCATACCCCTAAAATCTTCCATTTAATCATTTCTGCTTTCCTCCACCTGCTTGTTCCATCTTCTGTACTTGCCTGTGTTGTATATACAGGTAAAAAGGAGAGAAGGTGGCCTCTCAGACTGATGCCTCTTGGCCATCTTTCTCTGCCCCTTATTTCCCGGGTTCAAACTCCCTCAGAATCAGGTAAGCTTTAATAGAAGGCCCTCCTCTTCCCTCACCCTTCTGATAGTCATGGGTAGGGATCTGTTTCAATTGTTCTTTGGTCAGTCGATTCCTCTGAAGCCTTTTCCGATGCTGGATACAACGAACTATCTGGGGGAAGGAGAAATAGATGGGTCAGGCGTATGAACAAAACTAGACAACAGTACAAGCCATATCCACACCTCTCAACCCCAGATCCAGTGTGGCTTTCAAAACCTCAGCTCTTCCATCGTGCTCCCGGAGCTACTTACCATCACTACTCCCATGGCCAATACCAGCAGTCCCACGATCCCTGTAAAAGGGATGAGGTAATAGCCCAAGGGAAAGCTATTGTCTGGGACCAGAAGCACCTGAGCCCTGGGAAAAGGAAGACCAGTATCAAGGGAAGAAAAAGCAAAGGGACAAAGTAACTTGTTCGATGAGGCCCGGGGGATGGGAAGAAAACAGGGCTTGAGGCTGAATGGTTGGGACACTGGGTTTTTGGGTTCAGGGTGGATGAAGGTGCTAAAGGAATGGGAAGGACGCACACATCCTACCCCTTCTCGTAGACGTAGCGGGTACGCAGATACTCGGAGCTTGTCTCCCCAATGAACACAGATGGGATCCAGATCTGCTGCTGGATTTCCTCTGCAGGGATCAGGGCATTATGCCAGGGACCCAAGCCACCCCTCAAATCCTTTGGTAATTCTGGAATTTGAAACTCTTTACCTCATCCATCAAAACTGGCTGCTTTTCCCCTAAGCCTTCAGCTTACCCACCACTTCTGCCTGAGCTCTACCGAAAATTCAACTTTCTAGATTTCCCAACCTTACCACTATTCCACACCATGTTCAGAAGTTCATTGGAATTCACGTTGTGTACCACAGCAGCACCATACCCAGCCTTCTGAGCATTGAGAACCTAGGAAGACAAGGTAAGGAATAAGCCATCACCAGTCTGCCTCCCTTCATTTCTGGTGCTTTTTTTACCCTAAGCTTCCCAGCTCCCACTCCACATTCAGCAACCTTGACGTCAAAGTTGCAGTCGTATCTTCGAAGCAGTGCAATAAAGACTGACCCATTCACCGGGGCTAGGGGTGGTGGGGCAATGGGGCTGCAGGCATTGGCTGGGTGAGCCTCCACAAGGAACCCCTGCGGGAGAGAAGCAAACAACGGTTGGACTTTAACTAAGGTTCTGCTCCCCAAAGGGCCCCTAGCCTCCATATGCTGCATATCCTCTGTCCTCATGAATCATTCCTGGCCCCTCTGAACATCCTGTTTTAAGTCAGAAGTCTACCTCTTCATCTCCTGAAGGGTCAATTACGGTAGTCCCCCCTCATCCTGGGATACATTCCAAGAGCCCCAGTGAATGCCTGAAATTGCAGATAGTATGGAACCAATATACTCCATGTTTTTCTCTATACATACTACTTTTTTAAAATATATAATAGTTTAGTTTTACATTCGTCATTTTGCACCTTTCCATCTCAGTTGTAGTCTTTGTGGGCTTCCCATCATCAAATCATCCATGTGCCATCACCAAATCATCCATGTGCCATCACCATAGTCCCATGCACAACTACCCCCATTTTTTAATCTCATTCCCCACTCTACTCCCATAAAATGACTGGTATATAGTTGTTCATTATTATTATTTTCTCCCCTGGCCCTTTATACTCCTGCTATGAATGAAACCATCTGGTATTTTTCCTTTTCTTTCTGGCTTACTTCACTAAGCATGATCTCTTCCAGCTCTATCCATGTTGTTGCAAAAGAAATCTATATTTTGATAAAGTTTATAAGTCAGCTGCAATAAAGACTAGCAACAAATAGAACAATTTTAACAACATGCTATAATAAAAGTAATGAGAATATAGTCTCAAAATAGCTAATACTGTAATATTAGTTATACTGTAATAATAGTTTCAAAACGTAGCTAATGTTTTTAGACTGTGGTTAACCACAGGTAATGAAACCAGGAAAGTGAAACCACAGACAAGGGGGTCTACTACATATCAAATTTTACAAGAACCACCTATGGTCCTTCTTGCTGTCCTAGATGAGCAAACCCAAATCCAATACTCAAATCGATTCAAAGTCTGCCTTCTAGTTTCCCACTGATTGATTGCAGTTCGATTTACCAATCCAGATCACTTTTCCTCAAGTTCTGTGTCATGGTCCCTTTTCCAGTACACACACCTACAAAACACTTGCTCCCTTTTGACAATCACAAACAAATGCACTGATAGGTACACCCCACATGAGTTCTTGCCATGTGGCAGACTGATGTACAACAAAAGTTGATCTTCACACTATCCCTGAGATAACTTCTATTACCTCATTTTACATTAAAATTAGGTTGATAAACTACAAACCCGTGTATGGCAATAAAACGTATTAATTGGCTCTAGAGACCCTAGTGATGAACACTTCACCTTCCCCTTCACTTAGACCGCTTTTGGTCTCCCTAATAAGGCTCACAGGTCTAAGGGTGAGCACTGTCTTTTCCTGTTTTGGATTCCACACTGGATATACTTGTGCATTTAATTCCTAACTTCCAGTTTCACCCAAGAGCAAGGTTCCTCAAACCCTAACCAGGATGAAGGGTTTGGGAAAATAGGGTAAAAGGAAGAACATCACCTGAAGTCCCTCCTGGCTCAAGGCAGCCCCAAAGAGCGCTGGGAGGTCTGCAAAGTCCATGCTGGCATTGTGGTCCAAGGTCTGCGGATAGAAGCGACATTCCCTTTCAGCCTTCAACCTCCCCCTTCACAGCCCTTCCCCCCACATGCCCCGCAGACTCACCGCTCGAATGAGCCCACGGGTGGGGGCCGCTCCCCACAGCACAGTGGCCACCACCACAGGAAGCGGGAAGGCCGCGGGGTGCATGGCAGCAGGAGGGGAGAGGCTGAAGAGGCCTCGTCCTGGCAGGAGCAGAAGCGGCGCTCTGTGTCCTCTCCTTCAGGGCCCCAGGGGTTTAACTACCCCCAGGTCCCACTTTCCAGCTACATGGGGGCGCGGGGAAAGCGCCCCTACTCGGGGAGTGAGCGATCCAACCCGCTTAGTGGAGTTGGGAGGTGGACACGAAACGTATCCTTTTTTGGTATGTGGATAAAATGGGGAAAAGGAATGAAGGCAAGCACAGGTGACAGAAAAACTTCTGGAAGGGTGGGGGAATTCAGGGAGGTGGGACTTCCGGCCAGGTGGACCGTCTTCCTATTCCCAGGAAAAGGGGTTTCCGGCAAAAAGTGTCAGGCCGCTTCCAGCATTGGACGCTCAAGATGAAGGACTTCCGGTCCTAAAAGGCCGGTTGAAAGAAAGGTTAGAAGTGGAGAAAGTGCCTGTGGAGGCGGAGGGCGCATCGATGCCCCAGGAGAAGTCTTCGTTTACGCTTCTGCGCCGGGACCCAGGAGCTGCGGGGTTTACAAACCTCTCCTATTTTCTCGGGCCGCCGCCGCCGCCGCTGCGGTGGTATCTTCAGATCTCGCGAGAGTTCTCACCACGCTTCCCACCCCTGAACTTTTGCTAAATCTATCGCGAGAAACCTTACCCTGGCCGGCCTAACTCACTCGATCTCGCGATACTTTCAAACCACCTCCTCTCCTTTTCCCGCGATTCCAATTTGGTAAAAACTGAATTTACGCTCTGGCTTCCTACATCAGCCACACCCCTTCTCGCAATATATCCTTTAGCTCCGCCTTACTCCCGGCCGCCTTTGCGGTGCGCGCCTGCGTCTGCGCCACCTTCCAGCTAGTGCTGGACCTGAGAACTGGAGGGGCGTGCGCGCGCTCCCTCGCCCCTGTTGCGCGCGCGGTGTCACCTTGGGCGCGAGCGGGGCCGCGCGCGCACGGGACCGGGAGCAAAAGGCCACTGAGTGGCGATGGCGGCGACAGCGAGTCCTGGGGCCGGCGGGGTGGACGGGAAACCCCGTACCTCCCCTAAGTCCGTCAAGTTCCTGTTTGGGGGCCTGGCCGGGTAAGCTCAGGCCCCAGGAATGGGAAATGAGGAGGAAGGGAAGGGTGCTAGGAACCGGGCTGGGTTCATCTTTGGGTCCTTTGCTATGAACCGACCTGAGACGGGGTCAGCGGGGTTCCCAGCGTCTAGCGAGGTCCTTGATGGGTTACCAGGATCTTTCCACCGTTTGCAGGAGTCCTGCTGAGTTCAGGGTCATTGCATGGCTTCCAAGGCTACCTGAGTTTCCCAACCCATTGGCTCTGCTGGGTTGTGTAGGGTTCTGAGTCACTGAATGACTCCTGCCAGGATACAGGTCATGAATGCCTACCTCCCCTCCTGCGTGTCCCAGATACTGCTTTGACGACCCTCCCGGAAGCGCCCCCCCCCCAATGAATTGCTTAGAATACTTTTATTGCGTGGCCCCTATTGGACTATTGAACTTTTTAGAGTGGTTGCTTTTGGTTCACACAGTGACTCATGCACATGCCTACCAGCTTCCTGAACAGTCATTTGCAAGGCAGACCCAGCTCTCTGACACCTTAATGCCAGATTTCAGTGGCCATTGGTAGATTTGGGATACCTGGTCCTTGATTCCATCTCTGTCTTCTCACAGGATGGGAGCTACAGTTTTTGTGCAGCCCCTGGACCTGGTGAAGAATCGTATGCAGCTGAGTGGCGAAGGGGCCAAGACTCGAGAATACAAAACCAGCTTTCACGCCCTCACTAGCATCCTGAAAACAGAAGGGCTGAAGGGCATTTATACCGGGTATTGGGATCACATAATGGGGGGAGGAGGTTAGGTAGTGTGTTGGCAGCTCCAGAGTTTGTCCTGATGTGCTGACCCCTTCATTCTCAGGTTGTCAGCTGGCCTCCTGCGCCAGGCCACCTACACCACTACTCGCCTTGGCATCTATACTGTGCTCTTTGAGCGCCTGACAGGAGCTGATGGAACACCCCCTGGCTTTCTGCTGAAGGCTCTGATTGGCATGACAGCAGGTGCAACTGGTGCCTTTGTGGGAACACCAGCTGAGGTGGCTCTTATTCGCATGACTGCTGATGGCCGGTGAGTTCCAGGTCTCAGACTATCCCCAGCCCTGTTCCCTGAAGTCTCAAATGAAAGGATTAAACTTTTATCCTACATCTGGAGCAGAGCATTCACCTCTTCTGGCCTCCCTTTCTTTGCTCCTGTGGGACAGAGTGGTCTATCCTGAGCTTGGCCCCTCCTTCCTGCCTTCCCACCAGGCTTCCAGCTGACCAACGCCGTGGCTACAAGAATGTGTTTAATGCTCTGGTTCGAATCGCCCAAGAGGAGGGTGTCCCCACACTGTGGAGGGTGAGTGAAGGGGTGGAGATCTGGGGGTTGTGGGGTTTTGGGCGTTTCTCACTCACCCGCCCCCACCCCCCCAGGGCTGTATCCCTACCATGGCTCGGGCTGTCGTCGTCAATGCTGCTCAGCTCGCTTCTTACTCCCAATCCAAGCAGTTCTTACTGGACTCAGGTGAGACCCGGAGCTGGGCCCTCAGCTCCCAGCCTGGCTGGGGCCCAGTCCCAAGCTGACTGCCATTCCTTGCTCTACCTCCCACAGGCTACTTCTCTGATAACATCCTGTGCCACTTCTGTGCCAGCATGATTAGCGGCCTGGTCACCACGGCTGCCTCTATGCCTGTGGACATTGTCAAGACCCGGTGAGTATACAGACCTGGCCCTGAAGAGGAATAGAAGGGCCCTCTTTGTGGCCTTCCTCCTCTCTAGAACGTTCCTTTCTTCTCTCTAGAATCCAGAACATGCGAATGATAGATGGCAAACCAGAATACAAGAACGGGCTGGTGAGGAAGCTGGGCTAGGGGCTTGGATTTCCCTGGGAGGCTTTGAGGGTAGGTGGGTAAGAGGGATGGGGCCCCACAAATCAGGTCCTAGCCCTACCACCCTGCCTGCCTGCCTGTCTAGGATGTGCTGATGAAGGTCGTCCGCTATGAGGGCTTCTTCAGCCTGTGGAAGGGCTTTACACCATACTATGCCCGTCTGGGCCCCCACACCGTTCTCACCTTCATCTTCCTGGAGCAGATGAACAAGGCCTACAAGCGTCTCTTCCTCAGTGGCTGAGGCGGGTGAGGATTTGGAGCCAGCGTGTGGGGCTCCCACTCACCTGCTGCTCCTACAGTCAGTGTGTCCCTGTGGGCCTGGACTCTTTTGCCCTAGGCCCCTCTATTTATTTTTCCTCCACAGTGTGGCCCCCTGCTCCACGGTAAAGGACTTTGGTCTATCCTGCCCTTGCTCCAGCTTGTCCTGCTTGTCCTGCTTCTCTGCCTCTCTGTCCCTGGCTGTGCCTTGGGAGGAACTGGGAAACTCCCTGAGGATTTCCCACCTTCTTTTGGGTATTAGTTTCAGGGCACATAGGACAGCAGAAGATCCCCCACCCCTGCTCAGTGGGGAAACCAAGGCAGAGCTGAGGGGACAGGAGAGAACAGAAACTATCCAGATGGTGAGAGGGTCTTCAGTGGGAGGATGTGGCCCTTCCTCCCTCCACCTCACTGAGGACATAATCAATAAATCGGATGATGATACCACCCACAAATCTGGAGAATTGTGGAGGTGTGGAGGGGGCGGAGACTGAACAAAGAAGCGGATACCCTTGAAGAACAGGAACTGGAGTTTTTAAGGAAAATTATTAAAGAAAAAGCATCCACTGGTTTTATGCAAATCCTGTGTAAATCAATCTTGTTGCAGCAGCTGACAGAGTGAGGAAAAACAAGACTGAGCCCTGTTTGTTGCATCCAACCACTTGCCAAGAACCATGACAGAGGCACAAGTCAGTCATGTCTCTTAATCTCCAGGAAAATCCTCTGGGTTCTGGTGACCACTTCTGCAACCTAAAGAGTCTGTGGGAGGGGAAATCTGATTGGGGGATGGTGGACGCAGGACTTGAAAGAGTGAGCATGGATGGAGCCAGGAGGGTATTGGCCAGACTTGACCTGGGTTCCAGGCTGGGCCAGAGAGTGACAGTTTTATCTGCATCTTCCTTTTTAAATTTATTTTTATTTATTTATGCATGCATGCATACTAGTGCTGGCGTGTAGGCCAGAGGTGCGGGGGTGAGAGGATCACCAGAGACAGAGTGGGGAGCAGAACAGGCATATCTACTGAAATTGCTGAGGGGAGCAGTGAGCAACACAAGAGAGGTCTGCTGCACTATGTGGATCAGGTCCCTGGTCAGGGATTGAACTCTGCTGCGGTGGCTGGGGGCAGTTTGATAGCACTGAGACTTTAACCCCTGTGCCAACAGGGAGGCTCACTTGTTCCTTCCTTTAGAAAGATTATATGACTTCTAGGCCCTGCCCTCCAGGCACCTAAAAACCTCGTGGTGCATAAAAAGGCATGAGAAGGTCAACTGGAAACCTCAGTGAGAGGCTTGAGGATGTCTTGCCAAGCCAGGGGACAGGCAGGCAGCAGGTGGGAGCTGTCCCCTTGGCAGAACCTTTCAGTAGGAGAGGAGGAGGAACTCAGTAGTCAGGTGTCCCTGCTGGGCCCTCCCACTGCCTCTTAACTCCATGCCTGTGCTGGCCATAATGGCCATTTAGACACATGAGACCTGCATCTTGTCCATAAGGAGTTCCAAGTCCACAGAAGAATTTAGCATTGGAGCAGTTGGGAAAGTGGGAGCATTGCAGAATAACTTGGGGTACGTGGGCCAGCATAGGGAGGAAAGACCTTTGCAGAATGGCAATTAGGTGAATGGTGGAAACCTGGTAGCAAAGAAAAAAGAGCAAAGGCTTAGAGGAGAAACATTGGGGACCAGATGAGGAAGGCAGTTTGCAGTAGCTCCAGCACAGGTTGCGAAATGTCCTCGGGGGAGAGAAAGCTGGGCTGTACATAGGGGCAGTGTGCAGCAGCCCTTGCTTGCCAACCTCAAGAGTTCATTCTCTATCTGTGGAAGAGTTCAAAGCAGGAGAGATGTGATTAGGTTCCACCACCTCCTCAAGGAAGCATCTCTTGGAGTCAGAAAGTCTGTCTTCATTTCCATTCTCTGGGCAGAAATGTTTTGGTTTCCTTGGAGGCAAGGCAGGAGAGAGCCCTCTCCAACATGGCCAGGGGACTGGGACAATCTGTGGCACCAGGGGAGAGAAGTGGAGTTGATTTGCCTGTGTCCTAGCTTGGGCGGGAAACCAGAGGACACTTGAGTAGAATCCCCAGAGGTGGTACACGGACAGGCACCATTCCCTTGTCCTGACTGTGCATTTCGGGGGCAGAGGGGTGAGTAGGTAGCTACTTTGGCACCTAGTTCTGCAAGGAGCAGGCAGGTAGGCCTTAGCAGTACTGTTAAGATCCAGGGAGACATTTCTTTAACTGAAAACCACCTGGTGGGTGGTCACCCCAGGAGGAGAGAAGGGGGCCCCCAGATCAGGGAAGTGTAGGTTAAAATTAGTGCTTTATTGGGTGAGTTGTGCCACGGAGGGTGGAGGGTACTTGGGACTTGAGAGTGGTAGTGACAGGTGCCAGCCATGCCTCAAGAAACTAAATTTAAAAGAATAAGACACAGGGTCCTCCTTGGTGGCATAACAGGTAAAGCACAGCGCTGTGGAGCTCTCTGCAGCCACTGCGACATGAGTTCAACCCCTGGCCAGGGAGCTGACCCACATGGCACAGCAGAGCTCTCTTGTCTGGCCCGCTGCTCCCCTCAGCACTGTATTTCAGCCAATCTGCCTGTTTGCTCCCCACTCTGTCTCTGGTGGATCCTCTCACTCCCTGTGCATCTGGCCTATATCCTAGTTCTTGTATGCATAAATAAATAAATCTTTAAAAATATGTATTACACAAATGGTAATGGTGGAAAACTAGAAAACTCAGCAGAGGAAAATAAAATTACCTGCATTTGTATGACAGATAGTCAGGGATTATATATTGCACAGATACATATAGAAGCCATGCTTTTTCTGTTTTTATTTGCTAAAATTTCTTAAAACATCCCAAAATTGACCATAATAACTGCCCTTCCAGCCCCAGCCCCACCCCCTGCAACATAGGAACTTTGTTCTGTGACCCACTCAGTTATCCAGTTTCTCCATCTTACCACCCTCCTGATTCTCTGGGTCTGAGGTTGTGTGCCTCTGGTGTGAAGAGATTTCCGATAAAGAAAAAGTAAGACCTCCCTGACTGACTCTGCCCATCCACCCCCAGCTAGACCCCAGTAGGAAAGTCTGTGAGAGCCTCTCAAACCACTCTCACAGGCTGTGGCCACTGTACCTCACCCCTACTGTACCCAGCAGGTCCTGACCACGACTTAGACTGAGGGCTGAGGGCCACCGTCCTCCCACCAAAGGCCCCAGGTGGCCATTAGGCCGGATCCACAGGAAGAGGCTAGAGCGAAAAGTGGGAAGTGACCCTTGAAGGAAGAGCAGCCAGGCCCGAGGCATGGTCACTTGCCTTCCCCTTTGCAGCTCCAAGTGTGTGGTATACGTGGTAGTGGCCAGAGCGATAGACTGACCAACATCCAGGGCCTGTGGTTTCATGTGCCAGACCCAGGTCAGCAACAGGATAAGGACCACAGAGGCGACCAGGAGCCATAGGAGACCCAAAATGTAGAAGCCCAGGGGGAGGAGGCAGCAGAAATCAGGCTGGAGGAAAGGATCATTTTTAGAGCTATCCAAATTCCCTTGAATCATCCCACGGGCGTTGGAGAAGTTGATATCGTCGAAGATTTTTGTGAATTCTAAAGAGATAGGTTGTGTTGTGGTGGGCTCTAGGGTGGTTGGGGTAGTGGGGGGCTCTGGAGTGGTTGGGGTTGTGGGCGCTGGAGAGGTCGGGGTAGTGGGGGGCTCTGGGGTGGTCGGGATAGTGGGGGCCTCTGGGCTGGTTAGGGTAGTGAAGGACACTGTTGTGGTCAGGGTAGTAGGGGGCGCTGTTGGGGTAGTGGGGGTCATTGTGGTGGAGGTAGTGGGGAGTGTTGTGGCGGGTGGAGTGGGGGGAGTTGTGGTTGGAGTAGTGGTGGGCGCTGGGGTGGTCGGAATAGTGGTGGGCGCTGGGGTGGTCGGGATAGTGGTGGGCGCTGGGGTGGTCGGGATAGTGGTGGGCGCTGGGGTGGTCGGGATAGTGGTGGGCGC
>NW_004567118.1:29783390-29870115 GCF_000260355.1 Condylura cristata | reverse complement strand
GGGATAGTGGTGGGCGCTGGGGTGGTCGGGATAGTGGTGGGCGCTGGGGTGGTCGGGATAGTGGTGGGCGCTGGGGTGGTCGGGATAGTGGTGGGTGCTGGGGTGGTCGGGATAGTGGTGGGTGCTGGGGTGGTCAGGGTAGTGGTGAGTGCTGAGATGGTGGGGGTAGTGGGCACTGGGGTTGTCGGGGTAGTGGGGGATGCTGGGGTCATATGGGTTGTGGAGGGTTCAGTAGTGGGTCTTATAGTTTTGGAGAAAGGGATGGATTCTCTGGTCACTGGGAATGTGGTGTGTGTCCTAGTGGATTCTTGGGTTGGTGACAAGAAAGGCGGTCGGCTGTCTAGAACAGTGCTTATTTCTGAGTAGAGTAGTCCCTGGTGGGTTGTATGGGCTTCTGTGTTGGCGGAGAACCTGCTCACGACACTCTTAGGCTCCTGAACCTCCTCTGAATAGACATCATAGCTTGTGTCTTCCCTGTCACCGTGGCTGAGGCAGCCCTCCCCTTGGTACTGGTAGACAGGAACTTTGGCTGTATTCACACACTGCACACTTTTCACATTGGGGGTCATGGCCTTGACATCCACACCCTCCTGCCACAAGTAGACATTGTTGGCATTGTCCTGCAGCCAGCGACGGAAATAGAGGATCTCGCAGTTACAGGACCAGAGGTTGCCGTGTAGAAAAACAAAGGGCAGGAAGAGTGTCCCAAAGAAACCCTTTGGTATCGTGCGCAGCCAGTTCTGGTGCAGGTAGAGCGTGTCGAGTTCATCCAACCCATCCAGAAGCCCAGGGGGCAGCTCCTTCAACTTGTTGCTAGCCAGATTGAGCTTCCGGAGCTGGGGTGTGGGTGCCAGCAGCCGAGGGGGCAGAGTGCTCAGCTTATTGCCACTCAGGTAGAGCTCGTGGAGCTGGCTCAGGCCATCCAGAGCATGGGGAGACAAGGAGGCCAACTGGTTGAAGGAGGCGTCCAGGGTCGTGAGTGCCGGCAATGTCTGGCCCAGCGAGGGCAGGCTTTTCAGCTTGTTGTGCGATATATCCAGGGTCTCCAGCAGTGGCAACGTCCCATCAGTCTGCAGGCTGGCCAGCTGACTCTCACGTAGGTGCAGCTGAGTGAGGCGAGTCAGAGGTGCCAGGGAAGCCATGGAGAAGGTGCCCAGGGCGTTCTCCCCAAGGCGGAGGATGGTTGTGTCAGCTGGCAGATCTCGAGGCAGCACCTTCAACCCCCGATTCTCACAGTTCACTTCCACCTGACTGGCCACTCTGGAGACCTCGCAGATGGAGTGGGGGTGTGAAGCGCTTGGCAGCAGGAGCAGCAAAAAGAGGAGAGGCATGGGGACCTGTGGGCACGGGGGCTTGAATGGGCACCCGCACCCCCAGTCCCTGGCATTATTTCCCAGACCCCAACCTACTCCCGCCCCCCACTGCCCACCCACTCTGTAGCAGCCTCCAGGATCCTTGCCAGAAACTGACCTCCCACCCTCTCTACACCCATCTAAACTGTTCGCTCCTCAATGGCTTGCTCCCATCCCACCCTGAGAACCCCCTCCACCCCCAGCCCCAACCTCAGCTTACAGGCAGGCAGAAAGACCTCCGCAGGCACAGGGCTTCTTCCAGAGTGTGACTCAGTTCTTTTCTCTTCAGCTCTAGGGAGGGCCCTGTCTGGGGCAGGAAGGAGGTGGGCATGGGGAGGAAACACCAGCCTGATAGGGACCCTTGTAACCCAGAAACAGGACACAGGCCCTTATCACCTCCTTCCACAAATTTCCCCCAAGCCCTCCTTTGGGCTTGCCTCTCTCTCCCATTTTCCTTCTGGGGGGGCATTGGTAATGGACTCTAACCCCTGTCCCCATCCAGCCTTGATAAACTTCTCCAACTGATACTCTCATTTCCCCTTCACAGCCATTCTCAGAGTTGCCTATTTAAACCTCAACTACTTCTGCATTCTCACCCCATTCTAGGCTGGTTTCTGCAGTCCCCACCCTGACCCACTGACAAGGTGGCCAGTGTCCTCTGCATACTCTGGATACGTGTCCGTGTCCATTGTGCTCTTACCCACAATGCCCTGAGTTGGTCCCAAGTTTCTAACTTCCTTTCTCCCCACTCCCCCCTGGAGTGGCCTTTTGGATGTGCAAATCACCCATATTCTACTCCCTGAAACTCATCCATGGCTCCTTAGGGCTCTCAAGAGAAGTCTAAGGTCTCTAGCACGCAGCCTGTAGGGTCCCGTGTGATCTGACTCTTGCCCATCCTCACTTCTTCACAATCCACCCTTCACTCTAGATTATTCTCTTTCCTGTGCCTGAACTTTTTTTTCACTTTTTAGCCCTTTCTACCTAACTTCTGCTTATCTGGAACCTTCCAGCCCAGGATTTCTTCCTTAGGAAAACATTTTAGGACTTCCCAAATCTAGGTTAGATGTCTGTGTCAGGAAGTCTGTCACGTGGCTATTGGTCAATAATGACAAAATATCCCCACCCGCTGTCCCCTAGAAGGGGCACCTTTTAGCAACTTCCGCTCACCAGTGCCTGGACAAGGGTTGGCACTTGAGCCACAGACTTGCTCTTTACACATTTTTTCTGTTTGTCTATGTAATTTGCCAGCTGCAAAAAGCATTGGAAATATGGAGAAAATGAGGCCATAGCAGCAAGTAGAAAGTTGCCTAGAGCCCTGAGTGTGTTGGGGCCCTGAGGCTCTGGTTTTTGCTGAGTTGCTATCAGCTCAGGTAATGGTTGTGAACAGAAGATGTTCTGGCAAATTGAGGATGGAAAGGAATTTGTTTCACATAAATGAGCTACAACATGGTGACCATAGTTAATGCTGTATTGCCTTTTGAAAGTTGCTGACAGTAAATCTCAAGTTCTTATCACAAGAAAAAGAAATCTGATATGGTAATGATGTGAACCAGACTTACTGTGGCAATCATCTCACAAGATATACAGTTCCGTGTACACCTGGAACTATATAATGTTGTATGTCGGGTAGTCCTTAATTAAAAAACAAAGACGTGGAAGAAAATTACATCGTCCACTTCACAGCCTTCTTAGTGAGGGCCAGCGAACCAGGTATGGAACCCTGTCGCCAGGACCAGTGCCCAGAGCCAGGCTGCAGAACCAGTCAGGCGAAGCTTCCATTTCCATAACCTCCTTGCCACAAAGAGAATCCCGCACACCCCTGCCCCTCCTGATTGAAGGTCTAGGTGGGGTCTGCTAGATTGTGCCCCCACTGAACATGAATCAAAGAAAGGAAAAGCTGGTGTCTGGCATATATATTTTTTGGCTTCTGGAACAGGAGGCTGATTCTGCAGGAGACCCAAGGTGAAGGACTTTACAGACATAGCATGGAAGGTCATACGGCTTTGGCACCTACTGAAATGATCCCCTGCTTTACTTTGTTCAGATGTCCTGAATTATGTAAATACATTTTCTGATTTTGGGACCTTGTGGTGACCGAGGGGTTCATGCTTTATTTGATAATCTACTGCCTAAGTTCGATTCCCCGTCAGGGAGGTGATCCACATGGAACGGCAGGCCTCTCCTGACCCGCCCGCTGCTCTCCTCAGCAGTGTGCTTCCTCAATCTGCCTGTTCTGCTCCCCACTGTCTCCGGTGAATCCTCTCACTTCTCCTGCTCCTCTGGCTTGTACCCCAGTTCTGTATGCACAAATAAATACATCTTTTTTTTAGTTTATTTTTTTTCTGTTTCATTTAGAAATGCTGATTTTTAAAAAGAATATAATAGTTTATTTTTACATCATTTTGTGCATTTTTTCATCTCAGTTGTAATCCCCGTGGGTTTCCCATCGCCAGCTCACCCGTGTGCCATCACCATAGTCCAGTGCACTTCCCTCCCCCCACATAAATACATCTTTTTAAAAAATAAAAATAAATATTTAGAAAAAAATAATGCATTGTCTGATTTTACCTCTTTGAGTGATTGGAATTAACTCTACCTGGTAATAATGTTTATTTTATTTTCTGTTTGTTTTGTTATCAGAGTTATGCTTATCAAATAAAGTAGTACATTTTATATTTCTGGTCCACTTAGCGATCGTAGGAATTTTCCATTCTACATAGGTTTTCAGTTTAGTTGTTCTATTGTTGATAGAGTAGTAGTGACGTTCAAGTATAATTGTGTATGTGTCCATTTCTCTTTCTGGTTCTAGTGTTTTAGCTTTACATATTTGCATCTCTGTCATCCAGTGCAGGCACTATCGGGTGGTTAATGTCTTATTGGTGTATGGAAACTTTTATTATACTGATGTTCCTATGTTTTTGGTAATTTAGTTCTTTTCTTTGCTTAGAAGTCTGACAATCTGTTATTAAAGTAGATAATTTTGCCTTTGATTCTTATTCAGCTGTTGTATCATTTTTCTACCCTTTCAGGGTCAGCCTGCTTGTGTTGGTGTAGGGGAAGTGAGACAGCATATGTTGTCTCCATATTTTTTAACCCATCTGTCAATCTGTGTCTTTTGGTTGATGCAACTAGACCATTAACTTGGAGGAGAATTATTGGTAGATTAGGATTGACATCTGGCATCTTGTTTTATTGTTTATGTTTTATCTTTTCTTGGTTCTCTACTCCTTTGTTTTCTTTTTCCTACTTCCTTGGGGTTTGCTTAACCAGCTCTTAGAATTCACTGAGCTATAGCACAGTCATGTGATACCTAAGGATGAGATTCAGTTCTGAGGAGTGAGTCACCATTTCTTCCTTGTGCAAATGTCAGAGTGGAGTCACACAGACCCAGCTGGCACAGCCTGCACCTGGGCTCCGGCAGGGCGGCCCTCGTGTGCTCTTCTCCCTGACTGAACATTATGCAGCACGTGATCCATGTTTGTGAATATACCTCTTTAGTTTTTATTACAACCGATAGCATTACATTGTGTACACATAGCTTTCCACAGTCAAACAGTACTGTTGTAGTTTTCTTTAGGTAAACTTTGAACAAAATCAGAAAATAAATTTCGCTTTCAGCATCAAACATCAAATATGACTTCAAAAACTTAAGGAAAAAAGCTTATTGTTTTTATCATTTTCCTTAGATGTTCCTTCTCCCTTCCTCCTGTTCTAGTGGCTTCTTTTAACATTACTTTTCTGTTCAGAGAATTGCCTTGATCCTTTATTTAGGGTTAGCCTGCTGGTGATACATCTTAATTTTCCTGGAGGAAATTTTGAGGAGTATAGGATTCTCACTTGACAGTTCTTTTCTTTTAGCATTTGAAACATACTGTGCCATTTCCTCTGGCTTACATGGTTTCTAGTGAGAAATCTGTTTGAATTGCTCTCCTCCCTATGAGTAAGATGTCATTTTTCTCTGTTTTTCAGAGTTTTGGTTTTTTTTCAGGTGTAATTATGATGTAGCTCGGTATGGATTTCTTTGGGTTTATCCTGTTGGAGATTTGTTCAGCTTCTTGAAAGATTTTGAAGAATTCTTTATTCTAGATACTAATTCTTTGTCAGATGTGTGGGTTATGAATATTTTTCTATAACTCGTCTTTTCATTCTCTTAAGGGTGCATGTCTCTCTTCAGCATGTTTCTTATAAAAATGGGCTCTTCAGCATGTTTCTTATAAAAATGGGCATGATTTTCAGCCATCAGTTCTTTGAGAACTCTGTCAGCCCCATTCTCTTTCTCTCCTGGGTCTTTGAAACTACAAAGGGAAATCTTTTGTTGTAGTCCGACAGATCCCTGAGACTTTTGTTAAGTCTGTTTTCTCTCAGCTGTTCAGATGTGTGCTTTCTATTGTTCTCTGTTCCAGTTCACCGACTCTTTTCTCTGTTCCCTCCATTCTTTTTTTGTGCTCATTCACTGAGCTTTAATTTCAGTTATTATATTTTTCAGCTCTAAATTTTCCGTTTGGTTCTTCTTTAGATCTCCTGTTTCTCTGCTGAAGCATTCTACTTTTCTCATCTGGAGGCTATTTGTAGTTTCCTATTAAAGCATTTTTACCATGACTGCTATAAAATATTTTTTGATAATTCTAACATCTCTGCCCTTGAGGGGTTGGGTGCTGTTGTCTTTTTTAAGTAGAATTTAACATCTTCTAGTTCTTGGTGTGATGAATGGCTTTTTATGGAAATATAGTCATTTATGTGTGAATATGTGAGACTCTGGACTTTATCAAAGCTGTATGTTTTAGCTGACTTTCTCTGACACTGCCCTGGCTTTATATCCACAGTATTCACATTCCCCAGCCTCAGTTGACATCTTCTTGGAGGAACCTTCTCTTTACTGCCGCGAGAGGATGGGCCTTCTGCTTCCCGACGTGGTTTCCTCTGCCACCTCAGTAAAGATGGCCTCATTAATACTGAAATGAGTACAATTTTTTATTCCAGTAGGCCCTCCTCGGATACAATCCCAGGAGCGGGTGAGATGCCTCATTACTGCCTGTCTGGGATGGGAGTCTAGGCTCCCATGTGGTTTTTGCTGATCTTGCCCTGTCGGAGGCCTTATTACCAACTGTCTGGGGTCAAAGTCCCCACTGCTGCTTGGCCTTCTGAGAAACCAGCCAGTAGGGTGATGGGGTGTCTCCTTACAACCATGGGCTCTCAGCATGGCCAGTGGGACTGTGGGGGGTTTGGTGGGGGGCTTGGTGGCTCTAGCTCTGGATCAATTTCAGGAGGGAAATTTTCCTGAGATGTGGAGATTGCTAATGTATCTTAATTTCCTACAGCCCTGCCAGGCTGTCATGATACTTGGTCCTAATGTCTGTCTACCCCCTCTACATGCAAGCTTTGGGGCATCAGGAACTAAAAAAAAAGAAAAAAAAAAAAAAGCCCAACCTCTAAGGGGTAGAAGCTGCCCCTGGATTGAAAGTGGAAAGACCATACGAAAAAGACACTTCCTTTGGCTTCTCTCTCTGTGTCTCACATCTCACTTTTATATGCTTCCTTTAGTGTCTTTTTATTATTACCTTAACAATAAGCCTACCAAAACACTACCCACGCATCTGCTCAAGAGATGCCACTATGGAGAGTGTCTCTCCTCCCCCAGTGGTGCCGGTTAACCCATTTCCGGGGTAGCGATGGGGGTGGGCTGCTCTCACTATGGTGTTGGCTGCTTTACCACCGCTGTTGTAGCTCCAGTGCCCGGCAAGGTGCTTAGTTCTTTTTCTTTTCTTTCTTTTTTCTTTTTTAAGATTTATTTATTTATGCATACAAGAACTGGGGTGTAGGCCAGAGGTGAGGGGATAAGAGGATTCACTTGAGACATAGTGGGGAGCAGAACAGGCAGATCCATTGAAACACGCTGCTGAGGGGAGCAGGGGGTTGGAGGAGAACAGGAGAGGTCTGCTGGGCCATGTGGGTCAGCTCCCTGGTGGGGGTGGAGTGGGGGGGATGGAACGTGCGGTAGCTGCTGGTAGCTTCTTAGTGTTGAGACTTAGGCCCCTGTGCTCCCAGGGAGGCCCGGATGCTTAATATTTCTTCAACAAACAAAGCAATACATGAAAGCAGAGAAGGCAGACAACTGTGGGTTGGGTCTGTGCTGAACAGAAATTTTATTTTTATTGTACTCAGATCTGTCAGTGTTTCCTTTCATGGTTTGTGGTTTTGGTATCTTACTTAAGAAAACCCCACCCCAACATCCCTATACTTTCTTCCACTAACTTTATTTAATTTTATAGTTTTGCCTGTTGTGTTAAAGTCCTTACTGCAGCTGGAGTTTACTTTTGTTTATGATGTGTGGGTGAGATGCAGTTCTATTTCTTTTCTCTCCACAGAGTGAATAGGTTACTTACCTATCTGCTAATCTAACCTGTTCCAACCCTATCATCCAGCCTCTATCCACATCAAGCCTCGGACAGCTCATGGTCTGCTTTGTTCTGTGTTCTCTATTCAGTTTCTGTCTTTTAATTGTTAGTGACTAAGCAATACGAATTGTGGGGGTTTTTGGTGTGTAGTTGTTAATGTTTGTTTTGCTATGACTTCTGTAATATATGTTAATATCTAAAAGGGTGATTCTCTCATCTAGTGTCTTTTTTTTTTTTTTTAAGATTTTTTTATGCATGCCAAACTGGGGTATCAGCCAGAGGTGCAGAGGCTGAGAAGATTCACGGAGTAGAAAGCTGAACAGGCAGATCTGCTGAGGGGAGCGGCGGACAGGTCAAGAGAGGTCTGCTGCACCATGTGGGTAAGCTCTCTGGCCAGGGATCGAACTTGTGCTGCAGTGGCCCATCCAAACGAATAGCTGACCTTTTCACTTATACTGAACTTTTATGTCCTGCCACAGTTTCAGATTTTTTTCCATAAAGGCTTTACATAAAACTTTTATATAAAGAACATTCTTTATAAATTTAATATAGATTTTGTTTCTATTTTAAACATTTTTTTTTAAAGATTTATTTATTTGTGTATACAGAACTGGGGTACAGGCCAGAGGCTTAGGGGCGGCGAGAGGCTTCACCAGAGACAGAGTGGGGAACAGAACAGGCAGATCGACGAAGTACACTGCTGAGGGGAGCAGCGGGCGGGTCAGGAGAGGTCTGCCACGCCATGTGGTCACCTCCGGGGCAGGCGGGGATCAAACTTGTGCGGAAGCGGCTTTAGATTCTCAGTGCTGTGCTTTAACCCGCTGCGCCACCAGGGAGGGCCTATTTTAAACATTTTGTTTCCTATAACTTCCAGTGGATTATGGCCAATGTAAAGGAGAGTTGTTAATACTGTTAAGTCTCTTTTGTATTCAGCAACATCCCTGAGTCTTCATTTGGTTCTAATAGACTTTCTTTGCAGCTAATTACATTATCTACAGGTAATAATAGGTTTGTCTTTTCCCTCCCTGTTTCTAGACTACTAAATTAGTTTTCCTGGTCCATAGGCCAGTTTCCTAGTATTTTTTTTTTTAGTTTCTATCTTTATAGAATGGGTGTCACTAGATATGTTAATTTCAAGCTTTTATAGTCTTTAAAGAAGTCACTCCTATTCCTGCTTTCTAAATTGAAACTAAGAAAACCACCTAAGTACCTAAGGACAGATAAGTAGATAAAGAAGATGTGGTATGTTTACACACTGGAATACTATTTAGTAATAAAAAATATGATTCTTGACTCTTGTGATAATCTGGATAAAACTGGAGGAGACCATGGTAAGTGAAATAAGTCAGAAGGAGAAAGACGAATATCAACATGGTTTCACTTATACATGGAATATAAAGGAAAAAATCAAAAGGGTCAATAAGAACCAATCCAGTAACAAGCCCTAGAAAGCTGTGGGTGTGACTTGGTGACATGCTTCTGAAGAGGTGTGGTCCTGTATCTTTAAATCACATACAGTGCTTTAAACCAATTCTGTCTCAATAAAAGCAAATAAAATTGGCATTGTATTCTGCGAGGTCTTTGTGTGTGTGTGTGTGTGTGTGTGTGCCTATTGGGCTTTTTTTTTTTTAAAGAGTTATTATTTATGCATACAGAACTGGGGTACACGCCAGAGATGCAGGGGCGGTGAGATGATTCACCAGAGACAGAGTGGGGAGGAGAACAGGTAGATGGATGAAGTACACTGCTGAGGGGAGCAGTGGGTGGGTCAGGAGAGGTCTGCCGCACCCTGTGGGTCACCTCCCGGACCGGGTATTGAACTTATGCTGAAGTGGCTTTAGCTTCTTAGTGCTGTGCTTTAACCTGCTGTGCCACCAGAGAGGAGCCTCTATTTGGCTTTTTAAAATAAATATTTTATTTATTTATGCATACAAGAGCTGGGGTATAGGCCAGAGGTACCGGGGTTGGGGGTAGTGAGAGGATTCACCTGAGACAGAGTGGGGAGCAGAACAGGCAGATCTACTGAAATACACGGCTGAGGGGGGCAACAGGAGAGACAGGAGAGGTCTGCTGCGCCATGTGATTACCTCTCTGGCCAGGGATAGAACTGGTGCTGCAGTGGCTACGGATAGCTTCATAGTGCTGAGACTTAACCCCTGTACCACCAGGGAGGGCCCATCCACTTTTAATTTTAATCGAAATAAATGCTGAGTATTAAAAGTCCCAAGCATTTAAGAGCATGAATCAATACATATTATTGTATACTTTCTTCTTGTATCCATTTTGTTTAAGGATTCCCACTTCATGAGACTGTTTAGGAACTGTAAGTTCTTAACCATTTTTCTCTGACTCTGAATCTTTTTCTTCTGGACTTCCGGGGTCAGCAGAATCCTTGGGGCAGCATCTATCACCGTCACCACCATCTTCTCCCTCTCTGAAGCCAAGCCCGGTGTGGTAGCTCGATCCCATGAATATACTGTCCATGCTTGGGATGTGGAGACTTCCCTCCCTGACTCTCTTCTTGCCTTCTTCTGTTCCAAAGTGAGGAGCTGATTCCAGTTCTTCTTTAAAAAGATGATGAGCGTGGGCATTCCTTCCTGGACGGGTAAGTCCCAAGGACTTTATTTTCTTTCTTCTACTTGAGTTGGCAAAGAGCTCCACCCAGTGAGGACAACACATCACCCTGGGGATTCCTGTGCTCAGCTGGCGAGCTCCCTAAGGGGACCCCCGCACCTCTCTGTCTCTTCCTTCCCTCTCTCTGTAAAGATATTTATTATAGTCTTTACTATTTTCACCTCTTCCCATGGAGCTGGCCACTTTTCTACTTTGCCCACTGTTTTATTTTTTTTTTTTAAGATTTACTTATTTATGCATACAAGAGCTAGGGCGCAGTCCAGAGGTGCAGGGGGGTGAGGAGATTCACCAGAAACAGAATGGGGAGCAGAACAGGCAGATCTAGTGAAACACACTGCTGAGGGGAGCAGTGGGCAGGACAGAAGTCTGCTGTGCCATGTGGGTCAGCTCTCTGGCCATGGATCGAATTCATGCTGCAGTGGCTGCCAATAGCTTCATAGTGCTGGGACTGAACCCCTTGCCCACAAGGGAGGCCCTGCTCACTGTTTCTTGCCAATACCACCTTCTACCTTCTCTCTTCCAAGGGTTTTTTCAAGTTTCACAGAAGCACTTTTACATTTGCTACATCTCCAGATTTGGGTGTTGAGGCAAACAGGGGAACACAGGAACAGCTATCGACTGAATTGAGCTGTGTCACTCACAGTTGTGACTGGCAAACTCTAAACCAGGAGATTGGTTCCACCAAGGAAGTGTTTTATTAGCGAGCGATACCATGAGGGGTATCACAGGGTCAGCACTCAAGGAAGAGGGCTGCCTGCTCGAGGGCAAGCGAAGGAAGATCATACAGAAAAAAAAGGAACATGAACACGTGCAGGAGTGGGAGAGTTTCTTCATTCTCAGGTCCAGGAGCACTGGGCAGTCTAGGGATAATTGATCACAAGACGATTGATAATATTTCTGCTTAGTTGCTGTGTTCTGTGTTATAACTAAAATGATCTGTGGGTGTTGTTAGGTGCTGGTGTTATCAGCATCCTCAGAAGGAACAGAAATATTGCATTCAACATTAAGCAACCCATCATCGTGGCCTTGAGGAATGCAGTGGTGTGGCTTCTAAGGCAAGGGTCATGTCGTTATACTTGGTTCAGGCCAGACCACAAAACCAGCAGCTCCAGTGATTACATCATCTGGCCAGCGTTTTGGGCTCCCTCCTAATAGAGAAGATGAATCATGGGTTGCAAGTATTTTCTCCCAGTTTGTCATTTCTTGCCTTTGGTTTATATATGTATTTTAAAGATGTATTTGTTATTTATGCATACAGAACTGGGGTACAGGCCAGAGGTGCAGGGGCGTTGAGAGGATTCACTAGAGACAGAGTGGGGAGCAGAATAGCCAGATCGACAAAGCACACTGCTGAGGGGAGCAGCGCCACAGGAGAGGCCTGCTGTGACATGGTGGGGGGGCCAGGGCTGGGGTCAAACTGTCACTGAAGTGGCTATGGTGAGCTTTGCAGTGCTGTGCTGTAACCCATTATGCCACCAGGGAGGGCCCTGGTTTTATATTTTTGACCCTACAGAAATTTTCTGTATTTTTTTCTCTATGTTCTCTGATTGTTGGCTCCAAGGAAGAGAAGAAAGAACTTTTTTCCCCTCTGAGATAACAAACACATCAATTCTTCCTTCTATTCTCTTGACTTCATTTTACATTCAATTATCTGGCTACCTAGTGAAAACAGAGAGATGAGTCTGGTTGATGATTGATTTTCCAGATCTTCCAGTGGCAGATATTTGACTAAACCTTACTTTCTATATTAATATAATATTTTATCTGCATTGATTACAGTTTCTCACATATTGGAACAAGTAGTATTTTGTTCCATTGATATGAACAATATGAACAAGCACTTTTCAGAAAAAGTACATAGAGATGGCCAAAATATCTGTCAAAAAAATTAATAAAAGCTCAACCTCCTTCTTCAAGATAAGTAAATCAAAAGAATGAGATAGGATTTTCACCTATTGGTTTTGGCAAAAATGTGAAAGCTTTAAATTCTGTCCTGGCGATGTTCTGAAAAACAGGCATTTCTCATACTCTGTTGCTATAAATATAAGAGAGGGCTGCTTTTTTGAAGAACAATTTGACAGTTTTTTAAAAATATTTATTTATGTGTACAAGAACTGAAGTCTAGGGGGGGTGAGAGGATTCATTAGAGACAGAATGGGGAGCAGAATTGGTGGATCCACTGCTGAGGGGAGCAGCAGGTGAGACAGGAGAGATCTGCTGCACCATATGGGTCAACTCCCTGGCCGGGGACTGATCTCTTGCTTCAGTGGATTGACAGTGCTTCCCTTTAACCCCTTGTGCCATCAGGGAGGCCCCTGTTTTTTTTTGGCTTTTAAATGCATGATTCTTTGCTCCAGCATTATCACTGCTAGGAATTAGCCCTATGGATATGTTTGCAAAAGTATAAGTGCACAGCTATGTTCACTCTTGCCCAGTATGTAATTGCTAAAATCAAAATGGTGTACATCTTAAATGTGTGTCCATCGAGAACTGGATAAATGACCTCTGGCCCATAAACACTGCAGCAGTTACAAAGAGTGAGAGAGACTCATATGACTGGATATGCATTAATTGCTACCATATCTTAAGTGAAAAAGTTTGCAGAGGGCCCTCCCTGGTGGTGCAGCGGGTTAAAGCACAGCACTAAGAAGCTAAAGCCACTTCCGCATGAGTTCGATTCCCACCTGCCCCGGAGGTGATCACATGGCAGCAGACCTCTTCAGACCCGCCCACTGCTCCCCTCAGCAGTGTACTTCGTCGATCTGCCTGTTCTGCTCCCCACTCTGTCTTTGCTGAATCCTCTCACCGCCCCTGCATCTCTGGCCTGTACCCCAGTTCTGTATGTACAAATAAATAAATCTTTTTTTAAATGACTAAAAATAGAAAGTTTGCAGAAAGTAAACATCACCTGATGCTTTTGTATACATTTACATGCATATACTTGCACATATAGGCTTGTGTGCATATATAAAATATGCCAGCTTTGCTTTAGAAGGACTTTGTTGTCAACCTTCGAGGAGAGAGGGTAGAAAGAGGAAAGCTTTTGATTTTCATGATATCTTTCTGAATTCTTCAGTCCTTCTAGCGATGATGTGTATCACTTTTTCTATTGTCAGAAGGGTTTTTCTGGGTGTTGTGTTTTGGGGCATTTTGTTTTCTTTATACTAGTTTATTACTTTTATACCTAGTCAAGAAATGGAGGATTGACTGGAAAGGTGCTGAGGTACCTCATTCGATCAAAGGAAATCTGTCTGCAGGAGAAGACGAGTGCAGCCGGGCCTCAGGATGTCCTGGGACCGGGGAACTTTCCTGCCTACTTGTCTTTGAACACTGGCTGCCTTTTCTCTCACATGAGCTGAGGGATGAAAACGGCCTCCTCATGCCATCTACATTTCTTATCACACTTTCTGTAGCAGAGACTTACTTCCTGAGTTACTGTTTCACATCATTCTCAGGGTTTCCTCCTCTGAACCCATTCATTCTGGCCAGAGGGGGGGTGTCTCAAGGTACCTGGTAGATTCCTGGAGTCACATGAAAGAGAAGTAATTCTCAGTGGAAAGCAGGGTGCTGAAGCTAGCACTGAGCTAGCCCACACATTCCTTCACTTATTCTTACTTGTTTAGGAATTTTTCTCGAGCACCTACTATGTGCTAAGCTCTCTGCTGTGTGCCGTGAACATATATATAAACCACAAATCTCCCAGCCATCACAGAGGGAGATAATCTAGAACCAATCTAGAGACAAACTAGTTTCTGCTTTACCTCCCAGTCTGGGTTCAGCCAAATTCACTGTCCCTGTTTACAAAAGAAAGAGGAGCTCTTGTTCGTTGTATGCAGAGGGGGCCCTCCTCAGACCAGTCTGGGAATATCTCTGCTATGTGGGCACTGTTGGCTCACAAACTGAAGCCTGGCAGGCTGGCTGGGGCACTGCAGCTGTTTTGCGGCACCAGCCAAGAGCTAGTAGGTAAAGGGTGTGGTTTCCTGTAGAGCTGAGATGTTTGGGTCTAGTTTGGAAGTCAAGGAGTCCACAGAAACAAAAATCATTACGCAATCCAGGTTCTGAGGAATTTGCTCTATGAAAATACAAAACTCAGGCTTGAGTCAGGTGTTTGACTCCACCAACTCGGCAGCAAGTCAGTCCCCGAGGCAAGAGTCACACAGTAAACAGGCGTCAACACTGGCCAGACAGGCTGCTTTGGTGGGTGGGGGCAGGGTGGTATTGGAGAAGAGCCTGGCCCGGAGGGAAAGGGTGGGGAGGGGGAGGGACAAAAAAAGAGTTCCTTTGGGAGACTCACCAGAGAATGGTTTTCTGCTACTGGTTCTGGAAAAGATGTTCGTGGGACTCACTGCATGGAGCAAGATACCCACCCACGAGGTCCGGGCTGGGACTGTGGCAAAGTGCTGTCTTGTAGAATGTGACATATATCTGGGCTCAACAACCCAAGCTGTACAACACATGGGTTTGGGGATCAAGGGATGGGGATTTCTACTTTCTCTCCTACCCCCAAACTACTGTCCTAAATGCAGTGATCCAAACACGATTATACCACATTGTTTTTTTTTTTTTTTTTTTTTTTAAAGATTCATTCATTTATTCATACAGAACTGGGGCACAGGTCAGAGATGCGGAGGGTGAGAGGCTTCACCAGAGACAGAGCGGGAAGCAGAACAGGCAGATCGATGAAGCACACTGCTGAGGGGAGCAGCGGGCGGGTCAGGAGAGGTCTGCCACACCATGTGGTCACCTCTGGGGCAGGCGGGGATCGAACTCATGCGGAAGTGGCTTTAGTTTCTCAGTGCAGTGCTTTAACCCGCTGCGCCACCAGGGAGGGCCTATACCACATTGTTTTTATATGATGTAGGTGTGTGTGTGTGTGAGACCAACTGCTATCTGTGATGTAGTGTTGGTTATTTAGTTGAGGGTTAGTCCATAGTTTGGAGGGTGGATGAAAATCTCCCCTGAAGGAGACCATAAACCCAAGGACATGGGACTCTGTAGTTGAGTTTTCCCAAGGGCCCCAGGGGCTTCATCGCTGGGGAAGCATCGTGTTTCAGTCCTGCAGAGATGGCACAAGTCCCTTTGAGAAGCAGTGAGAATGGGATCTTGACAGTGTTATAGGAACTGATGAGTAGAAGGCAGGGTGGGTTTGTAAATGGTGGAAGACTCTGGAAATATCCTTGGTAAACAGGGAAGTCTTAAGCCAACTCATGGTCTGCATCCCTTACTGCCTGCACCCTCTGCTGCATAGCATTAAGCAGGCAGCAATGGCAGTGGAGGCTGGACTGACTGATTCTGTAGAGAGCAGCCAAGACGAGAGGGCCAGCTCATGGTGATGGAGGAGGCTGCAGGAACTATGAGAAAGTAGAATCCACATAATAGGAAAGAGGCTACAAAGTAGAGACGGGAGGCAGGCTGACAGGGAGAGACACAGAGCACAGAGCAGAGGGAGGCGTGGCAGGTCCTCACAGCAGCCTTTGCTGCTGACACAGGTCCAGTCCCCTTTCTGTGGAAGCCCACCGGCATCTGGCTTGTGGATTCGATTCTTGCAAAGAATTCATTTCATGGCTCAGCCTTTGTATCTTTTTGACAATTCTGGTGTCACTGTTCTTAGATCTCTCCCTCCTCCTTGAGGCCATGTCTGACTCATCTCTCATAATCTTAGTGTCCGGCCTCATGTATGGCACCTTCTAGATACCCATTAATGTTTGAGTAAATAGCTATCACCACTCTTGACCCTGACTCAGAGACTGTGGACTAAGCGGCAACATAGATTTGAGCCAATACATGTATCATCCAGGAGCAAGTAGGTGAGGTGAGCCTAATAATTTCCTCCTGGGGTCTGAAGTGGAAAACGTAGACTAAGGCAGTGGAATCAGAGGCTTCGAGGCTGTGAGGGAAATGGACCAGCACACTTGGTGTCCTTACCAGTTATATAGGGCAGTTATGAAGGACCTCTTAAGTTGAGGAAGGAGACCCAAAAACAACAGACATGAAAGTGCTCTGTGGCATGTGAGATGAACCCAGGTGTGCGTGATCAGTGAAGCTGATCGACGGCTCTCTCCAATTATTGCCAATCTACCTGTGTGACCTTGGACCTGAACTTGGAGTCTTCTTTCATACATTCAGGACAATGGTCATCGCGCTATTGGCTTGGTGTGAGGAAGCAACATGTAAGTGCTCAGTCCAGTACTACCTGCCCCAGGAGGAAATGCAAGAGTAGCTCCCTACAAAACAAATTGTTGGCACCCCGTCTTTGCCATTCTCCTAAACCACAGTTCTCTAGGGAGTCTGGATTGAAAATAAACACTCTAGGTGATTGATGAAGGTTGTCCAAGACCACTTTAAGAAACCCTGAAACGACCCACAAGGTGGCAGCAGGGAGCAACTGGCCAGTCTGGCCATTCTGAGATGGCGCGAGATGGAAGGAGGTAGGCCCTGCCTTTAGCCCATCTCCTTTGCCAGCTGGCGTCTATTACTGCAGACAAATCTCCTGTGACTGCGGGCTTCATTACCAGGCCTTTATGGAGACTCTGCTTTTGCTAAACTGGACAGAAACTGTGTTAGTGAGACCTTGGCAAAGCTATGGGTGACAGTCATGTGTGTTCCACACAGGTATGTATAGGAGGCCTCGGAAGGCACTTGCACATGGCAGCTTACTAAAAAGGTCCTATCCCTCAACACCAGGCTGCAGTTCCAGGTGCCCTTCAAGGACCTGTCTGCCTGCATCAGGCCTGCTCTACTCATGAGACAGACGGTCAGCTCTCTGGTCAGGGAGCTGGCTGAAGACCAGGCAAAGGATGCTGGGAGGGGGCGGGGACAGGAAACAGAGGATGGGGCAGCTGCCTCTGGAAGCAGCCAAGATGTCCCTGGCTGCAGCAGGGGTGGGCAGAGGATTGGGTGACAGTCCCCTCACCCCGCCCGGAACTAACACTCTCCTCCCCTGCCTCCACACACCCTGGCCTGCCCTCTCCCTATCCTGCCACAGCTCAGAATAACCCTGACACCAGACACCAGACAGTGGGATGGCAGGGGCCATACTGGGCACCCTGCTCCTCTTGCAGGTCCTCGGTATGGAAGGGGTTGGGGAGATGGATGGACACATGTAGAGATACCAAGTAAAGGGACTAGATAGCACAGAAACCGAGATGTAGACTGAGATGGGACATTTGGTCCCCAGGGGCAACAGCAATGGTTCAGGAGACAGACACAGAAGAATCCACAGCATCAGAGCTAGAGAAGCAGAGACCTGCACAGATCCAGCGGAGGCAGTGAGGGGCCCCCTAGCCTCTTCGTCTCCAGTGACCCCATTGTTTGATCCCCCACCCCAGCCAGAGGTGCCGGGGAGAACGAGGAGCTACGTCTTTATCACCATCTCTTTGACAACTATGACCCAGGATCCCGGCCAGTGAGCGGACCTGAGGACACTGTGGTCATCACCCTCAAGGTTACCCTGACCAACCTCATCTCACTGGTAAGGTACTGCTACCCTTCTCCATCCTAAACTTAAAACCCCACTTCTGGTCCCAACCATTGCACAGTCCTAAAGCTCAATTCTAGTGCTGAGATCCCCACTTCTGCGTCCTAAATCTCCCACCCGCAGAATGAGAAAGAGGAGACCTTGACCACCAGTGTCTGGATTGGAATTGTAAGTCGAAACTGGGGAATAGCATACGGTCTTGCTTGCCCAAGGGACGCCTTTCTCTCAAATTCTTCTCGGTGCCAGGTGGGAGTTATGGGGCACATGTCCTTCTACTCACTACCCCTTAGGACTGGCATGATTACCGACTCAACTACAGCAAGGATGACTTTGGGGGCATAGAAACGATACGGGTCCCTGCAGAACTCGTATGGCTGCCAGAGATTGTGCTGGAAAATAAGTGAGGACTGGGTGAATACTGGAGGGAAGGTGCAGCAGCGGGGGGAGGGGGTTGGGCTGCTGTGGTTGGGCAGGTTGTTGCTTGGAGGGCAAGGTGGCCATGGACCTGTGTAAACACTCGACTTCCCGGAGCCCACAGTATTGACGGTCAGTTTGGCGTGGCCTACGACGCCAACGTGCTGGTCTACCAGGGTGGCTACGTGAGCTGGTTACCGCCGGCCATCTACCGCAGCACCTGCGCCATAGAGGTCACCTACTTCCCCTTCGACTGGCAGAACTGCTCGCTCGTTTTCCGGTGGGAAGTTACCCAGAGGCTGGGAAGATGGTGGAATTGTGGGGGCAGGGAATGGGATTAGATGGAATGGTGGGGGACGTCTAACCCCAAGGTGGGGCATTGCGGGTGCGCTACTGGAGAGATGTGGGGCTGCCAGAGCTGGTTAGACCTGGAGGTGTGGGCGAAGGGGAAGGGCTTGGATAACGGGCGTGGAGCTTAGTAACCCCAGAGCCAAGCTTCCTATCTGAGCTCCAGGCAGGCCTGGGTCTTAGCTTTCGGGGTGTGGCCCTGGGCCCTGGCTCTGCAGCTCTCAGACATACAATGCCGAAGAGGTGGAGTTCATCTTTGCTGTGGACGATGAAGGCGAGACCATCAGTAAGCTCGATATCGACACTGAGGCCTATACTGGTGAGGTTCCCTCTTGCCCCCGAAGAAAATCCCACTTCTAGACGAGGTCCAGAGAGGTGACCGGTAGAGTGGGGTTGTCTCAGACCAGCGTTACTGGGGTTTGACTCTGGCCAGGGCACTTTACCTCGCCCCTCTCCTGACCATTCTCGACTGTCAGATTAGTCTGCTTCCTCACTGGCACCTGCACCGGAACACTCCTTTCAGCGGGAATCGCCCTCTTTCCCACGACGCAGGGCCCTACCCACCCTCACCCACACACAGCGTCCTCTCCTCGGGGTGGTCGGGACTGAGAGCAGGGCAAGGGCTCCACCTTGGAACGCAGGGGACCATGCCTCATATTTTGCAGAGAATGGCGAGTGGGCCATCGACTACTGCCCGGGAGTGATCCGCCGCCACGATGGTGGCTCCACTGACGGCCCTAGGGACACTGACGTCATCTACACGCTCATCATTCGCCGGAAGCCGCTCTTCTACATCATTAACATCATCGTACCCTGCGTGCTCATCTCTGGCCTCGTGCTGCTCGCCTACTTCCTGCCGGCGCAGGGTAAGGGCAGCTCCTACCCGAAACCTGGGACCCTTTCCTGAGGGGCGGAGCCAGCTCTCACCAGGGGCTTCCTCCAGCCGGCGGCCAGAAATGCACAGTCTCCATCAACGTCCTGCTCGCCCAGACCGTCTTCCTGTTTCTAATTGCCCAGAAAATCCCAGAGACGTCTCTAAGCGTGCCGCTGCTGGGCAGGTGAGTTCCGAGGGTCTCGCCACGCCCACGCGGGGCGTGGTCAACGCGAAGGGCGGAGCCTACACTCGTGGGGGCGGGGCGAGAGGGGCGCGGTCGGGGAGGGCCCAACCGCGAATGCTGGAGCAACTTTAGCAGACTCGTCCCCTCCTGGGCTTTATTTGGAGGCTGAATGGGGCTAGGGCGGTAGTAGACGCGCCGGCTCCCCGTCCTCCTCATTGCTGCTGCTCGCCACCTTGAGGTCTCCTGAATATGTCTGTTGAGGCCGGGTCAGTTCAGCGCCTCCACAGCCTGGCCCCCAGCTCATCACGCATTCTGAACTCACCGGTTCCCCGGGAGTTCCAAGGCCCAGTTGCTGTTGCCATTGTTGCAGAAGTGAGGCCGACCCTTGCAGACCCCGTCCACACAGGCATAACCACGTCCCCTGGAGGAGGAGCCGGGCGCTGGCGCCCGCCGCAGCCCCGGCTTGCCAAGCCGCCTGCCCGGCGGCCAGGGCTACCCGGGCCAGCGCTCCACCCGGGTTCCCGGCGTTCGGGGCCGGGCCCGGGCCCGGGCTTTCGTCGCCTCCGTCTAGTCGCCGCACCTCCTGCTGCAGCCACAGGGCTGAGATCTGCAGTGGTGGTGCAGGAGTTAGTGAGGCTGCAGAGGTCCCCGCTCCCGCCCGCCCCCCCTTCCCTGCTTCTCGCAGCCTGCAGCTTCCCACCTCTAACAAGGTGGCGCCGAAGTTCAAGACGCTGGCCACCGCTTCTCTTAACACCAGCCCCAGCGTGGGCTTCGGGGTGGGAGGCTTCTTCCGCTCCTTGGGCTCCCGCAGCTCCAGGGACTTAAGCTTTCTGAACCTCTGCTCCAGATACTCATGGGCTGCGGCCACAGCGAGTTCCAGGGAAGATAGAAGCGGGGGCTGGAGGGCCACCTGGAGAAGGAGCAGGGGCAAGGGACTCATCGGGTCATGGGGCAGAAGTGGTGGGGAAGGGCTGGAGACCGCCCCAGAGGGTCTCGCGGTGCCATCCTTGGGCGGGACCGTCGGCGTAGCCTCACCTCGGTGGAGCTGTGGAAGTGGTAGACCCACAGCAGGGTTTCCAGGGAGCTGGGGTTCTCTTTCGTGTCTGCCATGGATGGTAGGAGGGGGAGAAGGGCAGGGGGGCCCGTCTGGCCCGGGAGAGGAGGAGCAGCTGAGGGGAGTGGCTCCATCCCTCGCGGAGAGGTGTGTTTGTGAGGTCAGAGGACGAGCGGCACCCTCTAGTCAGAGGGGAGGCTGTGACGTCACGCACTCTGGGCTCTCCAGATTCCTCATTTTCGTCATGGTGGTTGCCACGCTCATTGTCATGAATTGCGTCATCGTGCTCAACGTGTCCTTGCGGACGCCCACCACCCACGCCATGTCCCGGCGGCTGCGCCACGTAAGTGGCGGGTGCCAGGCTGGCGGGGGCGCGGGTAGGCGGGGTCTCGAGCTAATTCCCGCCCGGCCCCCAGGTTTTATTGGAGCTACTGCCACGCCTCCTGGGCTCGGGCGTGCCCCCCGAACCCCCCCGGGCCGCCTCGCCCCCCAGGCGGGCGTCGTCGGTGGGTATCTTGCTCCGCGCGGAGGAGCTGATCTTGAAAAAGCCGCGGAGCGAGCTTGTGTTCGAGGGGCAGCGGCACCGGCACGGGACCTGGACGGGTGAGCAGGGTGGCCCCGGAGAGCCAACGCGGGCATCGGCAGCGGGTGAGGAACCTAATATCCCACCTCGGCGTGCCCTCACCAGCTACCCTCTGCCAGAGCCTGGGCGCTGCGGCCCCGGAGATCCGCTGCTGTGTGGATGCCGTGAACTTCGTGGCTGAAAGCACTCGAGACCAGGAGGCCAACGGCGAGGTGGGGCGGGAGTCAGAGGCGGGGTGGGGCGCTGTTAAGGTTCTCCACTCCCTGCTGCACGCTGCAGCCTTTACAGACACGAGTGTGTGCCCACCCTTACTCAGGAGGTGTCTGACTGGGTGCGCATGGGGAAGGCCATGGACAACATCTGCTTCTGGGCAGCTCTGGTGCTCTTCAGCGTCGGCTCCAGCCTCATCTTCCTCGGGGGCTACTTCAACCAAGTGCCCAAACTGCCCTTCCCGCCCTGTATGTAGCCCTGAGCCCCTGGCCTGACCCCCACTTTCCCACCCATGTCCAGGAGGAAGTAGATTTTGAAAAACAAGTTGCTGCCCCCGCAGTATTATGATGCTTTCCCACTGCGGGCAAATCATCGCTAGTTTGTAAATTCCCAAGAGATTTCTGTGCGGGCATGTATGTAGGTCTGGCCACTGTGCAGCAGGGGTCAGACGCTTCAGGTAGGCTGCTGGGTGCCAGTCTTCTAGAAAGCAAGGATACCTGCCATTCAGCCTTTCCCACCCAGTTTTCTTCAGGCCCCAGTCCCATGTGACCTTCTGAACTACTTTACCCACCTGATAGTGAAACAAGAGATCCTTTTAGCAGGACTCCATGCAGGGAGGTTGGAGTGAGGGAGTCAGGCCCCTCTGACCTGGCTCTGCTGGAGTGGGCAGGGGCCAGATGCCCTCAGCACAGGTCCCCTGGCTTAAGGCTGAGGATACCCTGCTCTGTCACTTCCTCTAGGTTTTCCTGACCCAGCACTGTCCACCCCCCACTCCTATGACTCTCTCCTGCAGATACTACTTCACCCTGCCTCCTCTATCTGTCCTGTGCTTGCTCACCCTGGCTGGTATCTGAGATTGAGAGAAGACAAAATCAAATGGGCCTGAAATGGTGGGAGCTGGTTGAATTGTCTTTATTAACAAACGGGATATCCAAGGCCACTACATTGAGGAGGGAGGGTCAGGGAGGGGACAGGGCTACTTGCTGCTCACACTATATACAGATGCAAGCAAGGGGGTGTGGACGGTGAGAGCTTCCTGCTCCCTCCCTCCACCAGTGAAGGCAGAGGTTAGAAGAGATGGGAGGGTGGAAAGGGGGGAAATGTTTTGGCTGGCGGGGTCCCCCCTCCATTCCCTGGGGTTTGGGGGAGGGGAATCATTAAAGTGCTTTCAGAAAATGAGGAAATGGTCCCTGCCCCTGGAATGGCTGGTGACCCCCCCCTAAAACCTAGGGCCCAGTGACCCCCCCCAGGGTCTGGTACATTCAAGGGGGGAGCCGGCTCCCCTGACGTGCAAATAAAGGGGCCCAGGGCCCTGCCCAGTCAGCAGCAGTGGGGTAAGGGGTCCAAGCCCCAAACACTCTCCTCTTAAGTGGAGAAAAGGGGGGTGGGGTGGGGCTAGGCCCACTCTATTCCTGGTAAGGGGAAGCTGTGCCTCTCCCCAGAATTTGGGACAGGCACAGTTTTGGGGGAGAGAACATGTTGGGGAAGAGGATGGTCACGTGATCACAAAAGCATCAGGGTCAGAGGTCACGTTCCCAGCAGGCTCCAGTGAATCAAACCAGTAAAAGCAAAAGCCCAGGGAGGGGAAAGAAGGGCGGCCTGGGAAGTCTGGCTTCGAGGGAGAGCTGGGTCCAAGTGGGAGAGCCCCAGCCCAGGGCCCTGTCACCAGTTCATGATGCAGTTACGGTTCAGAGTCATGAAGTAAACTTGGCTGCTGCCCCCGGAGCGGACTGAGGCAAAAAACACCTGGGTGGGACAGGAGCAAAAGTCACCAAGGGAAGGGGACAGGGTGTCTCAATTAACTGAACAGGAGAGAGGGGAAAAAGAACAACTGCAGAATTTCGCCTCCGAGTGCCCCTTGTCCCCTCCAAAGGCAGAATGCTTGGGGAAGAGGGTAGCTGGCCGAACCCTGGAATGAGGGAATCTGGAGCAGTCTAAACCGAGGGCGAGGACCCCATGTTGTGCTCCCCAGGGGCCCCCTTTCAGGAAGACTCATAACTGTGCTCCCCCAACTCTGCCCAGGGGCCCAGGCCATGGGAGACAGTCCAGTGTGGGACTGTCAGAGGGAAAGAAGGTCTCCCACCTTGTCGTTCCGCTCACACAGGAACTTGAGCCTCTGGGCTCGTTTGTGCATGAAGACCCCGTCCAGGTGGCCCGTCTCCACGGAGCGGATCTCAATGGCTTTCTCGCCCCAGCCCATTATCTGGTTGGAGCAGATGTAGGCTGGGGGGAAGGAGTGGGGGGCAGTGGGTCAGCTGCAGCCCACCCCACTCCTGGGCTAGCTCAGGACAGGGCTGGGGCTGGGCGCCTCACTCACCCACAGAGGTGGGCATTTCTCCCCACTGCAGCACCACATCCTTAATGATCCGCCCGTACGTGTTGACGTAGACGCCCTCGTCCTCGTAGCACAGCAGCATCTCCATGCCGTCAGTGTTGGGGAGGAAGATGATGGCATGGGGTGTGATCTGGCTCTGGATCTGGGGAGAAGGTGGGGTGGAGGCTTTTGGTTGCTGCTGGGAGCCAGCTGCTGGCCCTTCCTCCGCCTGCAGGCCCGCCAGGCTTACATGCACAGGGATGTAGATGTCATAGCTGTTCCCCGAGTCGACATCCACAGCATGGAAGCCAGCGCTGGAGCCATAGATGACCTTGAGCCGCTGTCCCTCCTCTACTGTCAGGTCGACCAGCAGAGGGCGGTGAGGGAGGTCGGCGAAGGACTGTGCCAGAGAGAAGGGCTCAGGAGACAAGGGGGAAGAGCCAGACCTTGAGGCAGTGTGGGGGGCTGAGGCTGGGGATTACCTTGAAGGCCATGAATTTGTGGTAGGGTTTGGGGGCCCAGGCATACACCTCCACGGAGTTCTTGAGGGCGATGACCAAAAACTTAATACGTTCGTATTTCACTGGGAGCAGAAGAGAGGAGGGATGCCAGTCACCTCCCGTAGGCCTGTCAGCACAACCCCAGCACTGGCCCCAAGTCTCTCATTTAAAGCTTTTTCTAGCTGTTAGGCCCAAATCTCCCACCCCGTTCCTCTCTTCTTGTAACAAATGTGCTCTGGCAACTCTGCTATGACCTCCTTACCAACACGGTAATGCCCACAGCCCTCCATGTCCCCCACAGTGGTCCAGCCCTGCTTCTTTTCCACTTCTGGGTCATTGTGGAGAATCTTGTTCCGGAGCCAGGACAGGTAATACACCCGCAGTTTGTTCCGTTTCCCTGGGACACACACACGTTTGCTTTCTCACTGGAGGTACAGCTTCTGCCTCCCACCATCCTTTATCTTTGTGCCCCAATGAGAAAATGCGTCTCCACCTTCTGGCTCCTGGCCAAAGGCTACGCTCCTCCCAGGTTGCAGATGGTCACAGAGAGCCAAGGAGCTGAGCCAGCCCCCTCTTCCCAGCTCTGCCCCTCTTCCTGGCCCCCTCTCCTCCTTCCTGTGCCCCCCGACATACACACACCTGAGATGGTGATGAGCAAGTTGAGTCCTTCCAGCACATCCATTTGCTGGAAGCGTCGCCTTCCGATGAGTCCATACACCTTGCCCTGCCCACTTCGGTCCAGCAGCATCAGCCCATTCTCCGTGCCCACCAGCAGGTTGACCCCTGCAAGAGCAGCCCTTGAGCACATCAGAGCCAAGCCAGGCCCTCACTGACCTGGAACGCAGGACACCACAGAGACACCTTCCTCCTCAGCCCGGGCTTACCCCAAAGGGCTGCACAGAGGATCTCAGAATTGAATCTCTTCTTGTACTTCCGGATCTCAGGGGTCTCACTGTGGGCCCGGGTGTTGGTGGGGTTCACGTTGACAACAGAGCCTTTCCTCACATCATACTGTAGCTGATCAAGCCGACTACCCTCTCCACCCACGAGGGCTGCAAGAAGAGGGGTGTGTGCTGTAGCCCTCTTTCTCGCCTCTATGCCCCACCCACATTTGACTAGCTCCTCAGAACACTCAGAAGGAAAGGGAAAGGCTGGACAGAGATGGAGGGGGTGCACTGAAGAGCTGAAACAGATCCAGAAGACTGGCTTGCACCCTCATCTGTCATTCATGTTCCTAGGCTACTCCCAGCATTTCTCCCCTTGGGCCAAAGCCCCTGTGCCTCTACAGGCCAGCGCTCAGCCCAAGGGGAGGCCGGTTATTGCTTTGTCAAGCTGCATGCCCTGAGGCCCACTGCGCCCTCTCCAGAGTCATGGCAGCACTCCCATCCTCACCTGTGATGGGGATGGTGTCCCCACTGCCTCCTGGCTGGTAGATCCCTAGGTCCACAAACATCGTGAATGAGCTCTTGCCAGGGGCCTTAACCAGCCCACGAGACTGGTACTGTGGGGGTGGGACAGCAGTCAGGACAATACTGAGATCCTAGCCCTCTCCCTGGGCTCTCCCCTTCCCCCCAACTCTGGCTAATTATCTCCCAGGCCCTCCACAGTGCCTCCCCAGCAGGCCCCAGAGCTCCTGCCCATTGTCCTCAGATCCTCCTGCACATGCTGCTTACGTCACTGCCGCCATCCTTTGTGGGGGGGCTTTGACCTTTGCTGCTTTCGGTGGGCGAGTGGCTGGGCTGTACCACATCGGGCAGGTTTGTGTAACCGTTGCTGTCTGCATGCAGCAGGCTTCGCTCCTCTTCAGGAGTCTAAAGGAACAGAGGGAAGGGACCAGTGCTAGGCCAAGGCAGGCGCACAGCAGGCACTGGGGAGGAGGAGGCGGAGGGGCCTACTCACGCGCTGGACCACCATGGTGCCACCCCCATAGGGGGTCTGGGTCCCGGCTATCTCCTCCACATCATGGACCACCATGGTGCTGACGCTGTCTGTGTCCCCGTCGCTGCTGTGAGAGAAGAAGGTCATGGGTCCCCAGGCCCTGTCTGTCCCATGGCCTCAGGCACCAGCCAAGCACAGGAGGGCCAGGACGCTCTGCTCTATTCACAACACTCCCAGCAGCCCTCACGGACGGAGCGGCCTGGGCCCCGCTGTAGGGTGTACTGTGCTGGCACTTGGTGAAGCCGGTCCAGTGCCCCCCACCCCCAGCTCTGCTGCACTGACAGGACAGTGGCAGAGAGAAGGGGGACACCCATACCCCAACCTCTAGAATAAAGGGAGGATGAACTGACCACTGATGAGCAAGAAAGGCCAGGGTCTCTACTCGGGAAGGGGAAAGACTTGCTCAGAGCCCCACCTCTCTCCCATGCCCAAGTCCTTTCTCTCTCCCAGGGCACCCCCATACCGGGCCCCAGGAACATCTCTGCTCCCCTCGGAAGGCTCGCCATTGCTTTCCTCCTCGTCATCGTCACTGCTCTCCACCTCCTCACTGGATGAGGAGTAGTCCATGGCTTTTTTGGGAGGTCGGGGGGCTTCCTCCAGGGTCCGATCTTTCAACAGGAAATCCTGCAGGGGAGGAGCTGTGTGAGGGGCGCGGGAGGTCGCACGGGATGCCAGAGAAGGGGAGATAACAGAGGGGTTCCCGCGAGCGGGCCCTAGGCACTAACCTCACCAATTGCTCGCTTATAGCTCTGGGAGGGGCCGCAGGGAAAGAAAGGCAGCCAGAGAGACAGGAGAGAGGTCATGGAAAGTTAGTGACTGAAGTGCCCGCAGCAGCCCTTCCTTTCACACAGGTGGACCCAGGCCCGCCCTCGACACCCAGCTCCCACTGTGGCTGCCACACCCAGTGCCCAAGTGCCCGGCCCAGAGAAGGCAAGGCCAGAGAGGCCATTCACGGCTTACTGCGGGCCGGCCTGGCCGGGAGCGGTGGTCGTCAGGCTTGGCTTTGTTCCCAGGGGAGAGCACTGGGGAGCTGTCCACTTTGGAGGAGGCTGCGGATGCGGATGCAGACATGGATAAGGTGGGACAGGACACGGCTCGCTGACACCCGCACAGGGTCAGTGCCTGCTCCATACCCAGCCTGGCCCCCAGCCTGCCCCTGATGGTGTCTTGGTGCAAAGCTGTGAAGGGCAGGTGCATCCCACCCACACTGTGCCCAGACCGAGTGGCCTGGCTTCACGTACCTCCCACGCGGTTCCGCTCCAGCGAGCCGGCCTGGGGGAGGTGCCCGTGAGAGGCGGGGAGGACACTGTCTGAGCGCTCCCAGCCAGGGTCGCTCCTCCTGAGGTCCGGGTTACTGCAGGAGGGACAGAGGAAGGGACGGGGATGTGGGGTGTGTCCCTCTCTGGGGTGTTGAGTTGCACCGCAGAGGGAGCCATCACCAGAAGGGAAGAAGGTGACAGAGGTGCAGGTGGGAGGGTGGGTGTGTGAACAACTCCATTACCTACAGGCGTTGGGCGGGCCAGGGGGCTGAGCGGGGGGCCCTGGAGGCTTGGGGGTGCCCCGCTCTGCCCGCCTTTGCAGATAGATTTGCCAGGCGGAGTTGCTGCGAGGTCTGTGGAGGGAGCACAGGGGTGCCGGGGCACGGGCGGGAGGGGGCTGAGGTGACTGGGTCGGGGCTTGCTTACCCCTAAGCCGGTAACCTGGCAAACTCCCCTCTGCCTCCCCACCCCCACGTCATTCCCTAGGCTGCTGCCTGACTCCACCCAGGAGTTACCTGGCACGGACAGCCTGAGCCGGCCGGGACCCTCCGGCCCCGCTGGTGTTAAGGGCAGTGGCAATAGATGAGGTCCTCTGAGGCACCTGAGGCGAGAGCAGGAGTTGCATGCTGTGTGCTAGCTCTGTGCTGCGCCCCCAACAATCCTCACGGCCCTGACTGCTATTCTCCTGGCTCTATGCGGTCAGGGGAGCTGGTAAATTGGTTCAATGTGATGCAGCTGGGACTTAAACCCAGGAAGTCTGTCCCTGGTGCTCCCCAAACTCACGGGCATTCTTCTATTTTCACACCCGCCGCTGGGTCGCTCAGTTAACCCTGACACGCAGGGACCAGGGCAGAGGCTCCGCCCTTCTCCCCCTCTCTTGCTACCCACCTTACTTGTTCCCTCTACTCACCCGCCTTCCCCTACCCTGCAGTATCTCTGTTTTTTTCACAGGTCCCACAGGGCTGTCCTTACCTTGGGTGGGGCCTCATTATCTGGCCGGACCCAGGCGGGGGTGTTGGGGCTGGGGCCAGGCCCTTCGGAAGTGGGGTCTGAATTCTGGCGGATGACAGCTCCTCGGGCACCGGGCGTGGCAGTGGGCTTGGGGACGGCAGGGTCAGGGTCGTGGGAGGCTGGGAAGGCAGCCAGGTTTCGGGTGGGCTGGTCCTGCAGGGACTGGGATCGGGGTACAGGTGCTGCATATGGCTTCAGTGGGACCCGGTGTGCCACCAGGCTCTGCGGGGAGAGACCAGGGAGGGTGGGCTGCCCACTCTGTGGCACGTTCCCACCTGTGGGCTGGGAGGAAGAGGTGAGGAAAGCCTCTGGCTTCCAATTATTCATTAAAGGAAAGCGGCTGCTGGAGCCCAAGAATTGGTAAGATGTAGGAAGAGACACAGGCAGCAGCTAGTGGTGGAGTCATGACCCCTGGCTAATACTGCGTGTGCGTGTGTGCACGCATGCACATCTGTGTACACGCCACGCACCTGTAGGGAGTGAGGCTCCTGTGTCTATGGATTCGTGTGAAGACGGGCTGGGGAGAGACTTACCTTGTGCGGTCCCTCCTGGGGCTCCACCGGCCTCTGCATAGGAGGAGTTTGGGAAAGGGGCCCTGGGGGTCCAGAGGAGGCTTGGGGGACGGTGGCCTCAGGCCCTGTGCTGCTTGGCTTGGTCTTGGCCAAGGGAGAGTTCTGCTGCTTGTTCATCCTCGTTCTCTCTTCCACCTGTGGTGTGCAGGTGCTAAGCAGGTGCTTTCCTGTCCTTGACATCAGGCCCCAATCTTCCCCAACCACTTCCTCCCCAGCCCGTGCCACGTGCCCCTTCCCAGTGCCCACTAGTGCAGCTATCAGGCCTCAGGCAGTGGGACTGGGGAGGACAGAGACGTAGGCAAAGGAGGCAGCGAATACCTCTCGGGCCCAGGCTGGTTTGTCAGCGGGATTAATGCCCCGGCCATAATGATAGAGGGGCTTCCTATCCCCTGGCAGGATTTGTTGCTGCTGCTGCTGCTGTTTCTGAAGCTGCTGCTGCTGCTGCTGCTGCTGCTGCAGGGACTTGAGGTAGGCATGCTCCTGCTGCAGCTGCCTCTGGAGACGCTCTGACTGCCGCTGTTCTTCCAGCTGCTTCCGCTTGTATTCCTGGGCCCAAGGGTAGGGAGAGAGGACTCAGCGAAGTGTGGCCCTGGAAGTCAGAGCAAGCATGCCCTTTCTGCTTCCAACTGCCTAGTGGGGAGATGTCTCCCCTGGATACTTGGGGGCCCCTTCCCCTGAAGTGTTCCCATCCCATTCCAGCAAAGAAGCTCTGAATACGTGTCTTTGCAGAGGAAGCTGGGGGACCCCGTTACCAGCAGTAGGGCCTGTTCCTGGAGCAGCTGTTGCTGAAGGATCTCGAGCTGTCGCTGCTCCTCCTCTAGCCTGTGACGAATATATTCCTGGGGGGTGGGGGTGGGGGTGCAAAGGGCAAGGGAAAGAGGGGGAGGCAGAGGAGGGGCAGCAGCGGCGGCGAAGGAATTGGAAGAGAGGGGTCAGTGGGGTGAGGATGAGGAGAGCAGGGAAGAGCCATAGAGAGCACGGGAATGGGATGAGCCCCACAGAGGGCACAGGGAATGAGGAGGAAGTCAGCGTGGGGGACCCATGAGGGTGGGTGTAGGGGAGGAGTTAGGAATGGTCCAAGAGATGGGGAATGAAGGCACAGAGACAGGAGGGCAGGGAGCCAGGGTTGGGGGTTGAAGGGTGGGAGAAAACAGAGAGAAAGAGTGAAGCTAGAAAAGATAGGAGGACTCTAGGGGTAGGGGAAAGAAGGGAAAAGGGTGTTGGGGAGCAGGGGAGGCAGGCAGCAGGAGCAGGAGGGGCGGGGAGGGGAGGGGTGTGTGTAGTGTCGCTGGGGGCCTGTACCTGCTCACGCTCTGCCTGCCGCCTCTCCTCCTCCCTCCGAATGGCCTGGATGTCTTCCAGCCTCCGCTGCTGCTCCTTCTCCTGCAGCTTCCGCTGCTCCCGCTCTCGTCGCTGTTGCTGGGGGTGAAGAGACCTGGTGTCAAGAACTGCACCAGACACTCAGCCAGCACAGCCTGGGAGGGAAGAGGGCCCAGCCTGTTTTCAAGGGGCTCCCAGAGCAGGATCTGTGCTGAGCAATGGAAGCAGGTCTCCTTTTTGCTAGGGAAGGTGGGGGGAGAGAATGGCATCACCTTTTTTCTGTAAACCATCCTACCTCAAAAGAATCCACAGAGTGGGGAGAAACTGCTTATCTACGGTTTCTGGAGGCGAGGGGAAGACTGGTTGCTACTCTTGGAGTGGGCCAAACTGGAGAGTACCTTCCATTATCCACTGCCCACCAAACAAAAAAACCAAGAGTCCACAATAACAAACTCCGCTGAGCTCTGAACCTCACAGCCACCTCTGCAGAAGTCTGAACAGTGGGCGGTAGTAATAGCCTTGTGCCACAAGAGGGCACTAAGCGCCCGCGCACAGAAATGCCTTTTTCAAGGAAACCGGAGAGGGACTTGGGCGGCTCCTTAGCAAATACCAGTACTTCAGCATTTTACTCTCAGTCTTTCTCACCCAAGAGTCCCCTTACTATCAATCAATCAATAATAACTAAAAAAAGGGGGGAGGGAAATAGAAAAGTAGAAAAAGCACAAGCAGCCCTAAGAGCCAGTCACAGCTGGAGGACTTTGCTGGACTTATTTTTACAATGAGAATGTGGTTGGCCTGCTCCAGGAAACACTGGCAGACACAATTTTCTGTTACTCGATTGGAAAACGACACCTAAGTAAAAGAAATCTGCAGGCTTTGTAGCAGGCTCTTGTAGCAGGCTTTCCTGCAAATTACTCTGTTCAACAAAAATGGGGGCTCCCTTGGGGTGGGACATGGAAAGTGTGGACCCTCTCATCTGTCTCCTATTCTTTGAAATAATGTCATTATTGTTTCCACAAAAAATACCATCTATGTAAGGTTATTTACTTATTGTTTTGTTTTCATTTTTGTGCAGGAAGAACTAGGCTATAGGCCAGAGGTGGGGGGTGCGAGGATTCACTGGAGACAGAGTGGGAGCAGAACAGGTGGATCTATTGAAGTACACTGCTGAGGGGAGCAGCGGGCAGGTCAGGAGAGGTCTGCTGCGCCCTGTGGGTCAGCTCCCTATGCTGGGACTGAACTTACTAGGTTATAGTAGTGACAACACTGAGACTTAAGTCTTAAGCTACCAGGAGTCCCCCATAAGGTATTTTTTAAAACCAACCTATACTTCCCTTCTCTGACATGCCCACCTCCAAAATAAACATATTTAAGTACATATGTATACTGAACATTTACTTAATAACTGATGATGTAAAATAAAAAATCTTCAGCTATTTAAAAATAAGATTTTCATAATTAAATTTTCCCCATCCACTGCCAATGAGTTCAATTGATAAGTCTGAACTTTCCAGCAAATCCAAGGCCAAACAACCAAAAGCAAAGGAGTTTCTTCAGAAGGATTTTTCAGGTTCAGACCAGACAGCAGCTTGAAAATCAGGTGGTCGAGGCACTGGAATATTTCTACACAGACCCCCAGCTCCTGAGATTTAAGGAAAATGGAGCTAGAGGCTTCCAGGCAAAAACAAGGCAGGGCAGTCTCGTCTGTGGGGAACCAGTGTGGATTTTTAGGAACAGCTCTGCTCTAGAGGGACGCCATCAGCACAGCGACCACTCCAGCTGGCAGGGGCCAGGGCAGAGGGGGCCGGGCGGAGGGCGGGAGCCCAGGCCTCCAGGACAGCCCACCTCTTCCACGCGCCGCCGCTCCTCCTTCTGCTCTTCGATGCGCCGCTGCCTCTGGTGCAGGAGGTGCTTGATGTGTGCCTCTGGGTCTCGCTGCTGCTGCTGCTGCAGCTGCTGCTGCTGCTTCAAAGCCTCCGAGTTGCTCTTATTCTCCTGCTGGAGCCGGAGAAATTCCCTGCGTAGGGTTGACTCCCCAGGCACGTTCATGATGGAGCTGGGTCAGGGTGGCACAGTGAGCACAGTGAGGGTGGGTCAGGGTGGCACAGTGAGACCTGAGAGAACCCTGGACCAGCCAATGAGCCCCTGATCTCATCAGGGCAACCAGATATGCCCTCCTCTGCCTACACTTTGGCCCTTTCCTCCTTGTAACAGCCCACCTGAATGGCTCTCTCCCCACCGCACGCTCACTCACTCTTTCCATTTCTTGTCAGCACTCAGGAATTCTGTTCAGATGGGTCTTTCCTTCTCTGCCCAGCACCCCCAGTCTGAGGGTCCCCAAACAGGATCAGTTTCCCCTCAGAAAGTAAATGATGGCCCCCACTTCCATCTACATAGCCTACCTTGGCTCCCCTTCCTCTCCATGGCTGTCATCTTCCTCTTCACTGCCGCTGTACTCGTATTCTGTCTCCTCTGCAGAGGGGAGATCACTGCTGTTTCTTCACCCAGTGCCCCAGACCCCACCCTGAGCCAGGGACACCTTAGATGGGGATAACTAGTAAGGTCTGTCTGGATGGCCACAGACCCGGGTCCTCGCCCCCGATCCTTGGAGCAATGGATGTGAAAGGGCAACTCTCATTTAGAAAACTGACAAAGTGATAAGAGGGCCTCTGGGGCTGAAACTCTGCAAAAACCTCCTTGGATAGGGAGGGAGCCCAAAGGGGAGCCAGGAGGAGCAGGGACTGAAGCTCCTTGTCACTGACCCTTCTCGCCTCGCTTCTTCCGGGACCGGTCAATGTGGTCCTTGAGCTGGATGCGGACCTGCCGCTCAGTGGGCTGGTCGCGGATGAAGGGAAACTTCAGCAGCTGCTCCGTTGGTGGGCGGCTCAGGTAAGTTTTGATGAGACACGTGTCAATGAAGTCGATGAACTTCTTAGACCTGAAAATGATGGGGATTCACACTGGGAGGGCCCCCTCAGAAGGGGTGTTGCAAGAGCAAGGGGGAAATCCAAAAGCCACCTTGGTTCCCCTGTGTCTTCCTCACATCCTCACACCAGTGCCTATCCACACGCCCCAGCCAGGGGGCGTCCCTCCCAACACCTCTTCTATGAGGGGGTACACAGAGTGAGTGGGTTAGGGATGTGGCACACCAAGAGAGCTTCCTTCCTAGACACCAACACCCCAGAGACCTACCACTTCTTAGACTTAAGCCTGGGCGGCGGGTTCCGAGGGATGAGGAAGAGGGCTCGCATGGGGTGCATATCACACAGAGCTGGGACAGGAGAGACACCATCAGTCCTTGCCGAGAGCCCAAGAACCCCTTCTCACCATGACTTCCCATGACCACCTCCTCCCGGCAGCCACTTTCTGGGCCTCCTTTTTCTCCCAGACTTTGCACTTACGAGGGGCTCCCTCTGCCATCTCAATGGCTGTGATTCCTAGAGACCAAATGTCACTCTGTGAAGGGGGAAAATTGGACAGGTGAATGTTCCCGACAACTCTCTTTACCCACCACATCGGCCTCTCAGGACCCCTGGTCCATACTGCTTCCTGCCATCCCGCCCTTCCAGCACCTCCAACTCACCCAAATGTTCCCTGCCACAAAATGCTTCTCAACCTGTCATTGCCGACTTGCCATCCTGCTCACGCCCCTAGCATTTTCAGTGTGTACCTCTTCACGCCCATCTCCATGCTCCCTACTTTCCCCCCCATACCCTGTAATCGTAGGTGGCGTCAGGGTTTTCATCACAGGCGATGACCTCTGGGGCCATCCAGTAGGGAGTCCCGATGAAAGTGTTCCGTCTGCCCACCGTTCGGTCCAGCTGAGCACTCACTCCAAAGTCCACTGGAAGACACCAAGGGAGGGTCACAGCTGAGCCTCACAGCTGTTCCCCCTCGCTTCAGCCACATGCCCCAGGGCAGTGGGGGCCTGGCGGAGGCCTAGTGGGCTTGCACACTCTCTGGGCACCTCTTCCACCCCCTCAACCTTCTGAAGATGCTGACTTAGTCTTCCTACGTCTTGGGGAAAAAACAAGGTGAATGGCCCAAGGGACAGCATTCCCAGACAGCAGGGGTCAAAAATGCTGGCCCTAGAGGGACCTCACAGCACCCTGGACCTAACAGATGGCAGTGAAATAGCCTCTTAGTGATTTTCAAGCAGGAGGCAGGCCATCTCGGGGAAGAGAAGGGAAAGGGGAGGAGCAAGCCCCTCCGTCTACAGGGATTCTGCTTCTCTGTTCTAGAGATGAGAGGGCTCCAACTCCCCAGAAGGGGCCAGCCAACCTAGTTTGACCTCTGCATTCTCTGTCAGCAGCACGTTCTGCCCCTTGATGTCTCGGTGGATCACCTTGTGGGCGTGGAGATGAGCTAGACCCTGGAGTGGGAAAATGAGTGGAGTTAGTCTCAGTGTGGGAGGGAGCGGGAAAGAGCAAGAGGTGGCCACGAGCCGGGGGAGGGCAGATTCAGTTCACAAAGGCCAGCTGGAGAACTGGCCGCCTCCGCCCAGGAGCCGAGGACAGGCTGAGCTGTCTTGGGGAGTGTCCTCAGTGGTGGCTCCTGGGAGCTCCTAGCAGCTGCAGGGATGCAAGTGGGGATGTGGCAGAGCTTGGACACAGAGGCTCCTATCTCCTCCAACAGTGATCCTGCCCCACACTCAGGCCATCTGCCATCTTAAAGAAGGTACAGTTCACTCTTCACCAGCGTGGGGGGAGGTCAATGCAGGGAAATGTGAAGCTCCAGCCAGGGCTGGCCCCAGAGGAAGGGTGGGGGAGGTGTTCACCCGGAGAATCTCCCGACAGATGTAGGCAATGCAGTCCTCCTTCAGGGCGTTTCCTTTGGTGTTCTTCACCAGGTCCGTCACAGAACCGGCGCCACAGAACTCCATCACCAGCTGTGGTCCCAGGTGAGGAGCCAGGAAAGAAAGCATCAGTCAGGCAAGATTTCCTGTCCAGTGCACCCTCGCACCCCTTGCCCTTCAGGTAGACCAGAAGCCTTGGGGCCAGAACTGGTAAGAACTGGAGAGCGAGAGCTGAGGTCCCTCACAAAGGTTACAGGACTTCATGGGATTTCAAGAGAAAGGGGAAAGACAGGGTAGGGTGGGGTTGGAGAGCTGGTCTGGGTCCCAGGGTTGGGCCCAAGGAAACCCTGAAGTTGTAGAAATTGATGTGGGGACCGGCATTATCTTGGGGAATGTTCCAATGTCTTCATTCTTACTGAGATCCACGACCCCGTAATGATTAGAATGACTTTGTGCTTTGTTTTGGCACAGTGAGTGATTTTTATACTTTTTAAATCATTGGGAGTAAAATGTTTTAAAAATCATGAAATTCAAGCTTTTGTGTCCCAAATAATGGTTTTTAGGGCTCCAGCAAAGTCCATCCATTTATGCTCGTCAAGGTTGCTTTCGCAGTACCACAGCTGAATCAGAGTTGTAACAGAGGTTTTCTCACCAACAGGCCTCCAGGCATTTATTATCTGCCCCTTCAAAGAAAAAGTTTGCCAACTCCTGAGCCAGGGACAAGGAAAAGGCTAACAATCAGCAATTCTCTAGGTGTGCTGGAGACAAAAATTGTGCATGATGTCTACCGGAGAGCTGTGGAGAGCACCTGGTAAGATTCTGGGAGAAACTCTGCCGACAGAGGCAGGACCAAGGCAGGGAAATGAGAGTTCCCTGCCCACCTCTCTGGGTGTCTAGAAGCTGGCTGGCATTGGGTAGAAAGTACCCCTGGGATGGACATGCCCATCCAAACGTTTCCATTCTGTTTTTTAAATCACATACAATGCAGAAGAAAGTTGGCTGGAATATGTACAATTTATATGCAATAAATGTAATTTGTTGAGGGCAGGTCTGGCCTTCCCCTCCCACAGCAAGTACAGTGGGGGAAGGGAGCATAGTGTCCAGTAAGCCCAGCAGGGGGCGCCGGATCACCATCACCTAGCCTCTCCCTTCAAAGGTGTTCCATTCCACACAGCTGCCAGGTAAACCTCCTTGACAAGTTACGATGTTACTCACATTTCTGTGTGTGTGTATGAGAAAGAGAGAGAAGGGGGAGAGAGAGACCCAAAAGACGATTACTCATGTTTATCTGTGCAGGGTCCACAGAAGGTACTCAGTAAGACGGTGTCTGGCAGACTGCTGGGAGGGGAGCTCAGGTGCGAGCTCACAATTGTGCTCCCTGATGCTCATTGTTGGGGGCTGGCTTGGGTACCAGAGAAGGCCAGGCTGGGGAATTGGCCAGCACCAAGCTAAGGAGGGCGATGACTCTTAGGAATGTTCTTTTGGGAGATACCCCAAAGAGCTACAAGCAAGTTGTTAGCAAAATCATCCAGGGTTTGCGCATGGCTGGGAGGGGTCTGAACCCTACTGCTTTCCCAGGAGCTGTGCTCAAAGGCAGGAGAACTGATGGGCTAGCCTCCGGAGGACTCTCCTCGCCCCTACTAGGATTACAATGCTCACTCCTCATTAAGGGCCTGCTGGACACAATGTACTGGGTAGGGCAATGGCTGGGGCAAACCCCAGGATGCTTGCAGCTGAAATACTTAGTGGATAAGAGGCTGCAGTGTGGGGGGACTCGGGGTGAGTGAGGAGGTCCCTCTGAATCCAGACACAGGAAAGGTTATAGACTGAAGGGAGGGCAGGCTTGAAGAAGTATTATACTGAATTCCAAGTGAGCAACCTGGGGACAGGAATGACAGGGAGGGGAAGGCAGACAGAGGGCTCTTCTCACCCAGAGCTGGTCATCATTTCCAGGGGGGCTCTTCTTGATGAAGGCCCCATAGTAGGTGGCAATGTTGCGGTGGTGAGAGTATTTTTTCAACATGTTGATCTCCTGTTTGATCTCTTCTTCCTCGTCCTAGGTGAATGGGGTGATTGGGGGAAGATGACCCGTGAGAGCCCCTCCACCCCTTCTCAATAGGTCAACCCTCCACTGCCCCCAGCTGCTCCCTACCTCTGTGACATCCATGACCTTGATGGCAGCCAGCTGCCCTGTCTTGACATGCCGACCCTGCAGGATAGAGAGCTGGCGTGGAGGAGTCTGGAGTATGCTCAGGGAGAGCTGAACAGCCTCACCCTCTGGCCACTTTCTGTCTCAGAGAGTATCCCTCCTGGTGACTACACTCCTCAATTCACGTGTTGTCATAGGGGCAGAGAGAGAGCTACAGAAAAACTACCAAGCTTGAGCTTCCAATCTCTCAGCTTAACAAAGATACAGGGTCTCCTCCCCTAAATCATTTAAGAGAGGAGAGAAACACTTAAGTTCTGTTCCGACCTCTCTGGAATGGACTTCATACAGTCTGAAAGTTAGGGGAAGAAGGGAAAGACTCCTTTTCACCCTTAGGCAGATCATCTTCTATGCAACCCACCTCTCCCTGTGGGCAGAGGCCTTCCCGAACATCACAGCCCCTCCACTTCCGCCGAAGTCCAACCAAGGCTTTTTATTATTGTTGACAGGAAAGAACATGTAAAGCTGATTTCAGGAAACTCGGAGGAACACAGAATGGTTGGCTGACATGTGTTGATGCCCCCGTCACCAGCAGTAATGAGAAGGAACTTTTCTTTCTAAAGTATGTCCCTGTGATTCCCTCTCATTCTTCTGAAATTCCTAGAAGCCATTGCGACCTTGGACAGTTAAGTCCAAGGCTTCCCAGGGAAGACCAGGGTGGGGGAAGGCAGCTCTCTGTAGGAATGGACATAGGAACCCCAGCACCTAGAGTACTTTTATCCCCAGTGACCCCAAACCTAGAGAAGGCACAGAACATAGAGCGACTGTTTCCATGGCAATGACTGGGCAAGAAATAGGGGACAGGGTGCCTTTCCCTCATAGGGAAAAAGGGTATGAGCCAGGTGGTCCCAAAGAATAGGGAGAAATGGCTGAAAAGCAGAGGGGACTTGTAAAAGGCCCAGCATGGTACCTGGAGATGGCAGGGCCAGGCGGGTGCTACAGTGGCCAGGCTAAGAAACTACAACTGGTTGAGAAAATGCCACTTTTGTGGCTCCAGCCTGCTGTGGTTGTCTAAGGAAGCCACCTCCCCTCTGCAGAAGGCCACTCATGAGATTCACTAACTCCGAATCCCAGGTGTGGTTTGGGAGAAGCGATACCTACTTTGACCTGTGCTCTGTTCTGAACTCCCAGGAGAGGTCTGACACTCGTTCCCACTGGCCTCACACTTCCCTCTCCTACATGCCAACCAGCCCCACCCAGTTCCTGCCACACCCAGGACTAGCTCTAAACTCAGAGGCCAAGACATGCAAAAATACCCATTTCCTGCTGCTTCCTTCCCTCATTACTTTTATTCTGCTCTCTTCTCTCTCCAGCTCCTCTCTCCCCTTTCCTAGACCCCCCAGCCTCTGTAACCCCCCCACTTGCCTCCAAGTATCCATTCTGTGTTCCCCCAAGTGAACACTTCCCACTCTCCATGTGACAGCCCCAGGGAAGAGGTAAGTCATGCTTCTGCACCTTTAGGGTCTCACCTTGTACACCTGTCCATAGGTTCCATTGCCAACCACCTCTACCAGCTCAAAGATTCCAGCAGGGTCCTGCAGGGAGGAACAAAGCAGGACTTCAGAAAAGGATTCTGATTCTGTATCTACAGTGGGGGGGAGAGGAGAGGGGTATTCAAAAAGATACAGAAATGGGGGTGGTGTTGGAGAGGATTCCCCAGAGACAGAGTGGGGAGCAGAACAGGCAGGAGAGGTCTGTTGCGCCATGTGGTTAGCTCTGACCTGGGATCCAACTCAGGCCATCTTGAAGGGCCTATTTTTATTTTGTAAAAGGCTGAGGAAAGCTAGCATGGGGCTGGAATTTGAGGGCCACCATCCTTTTGTCTGTTTCTCCTCTCCCACTTCTCCTGAAATTGTGGGCTTCTAGACCAGGATTTGGGACATTTGGGAATGGTAGAGGGGGGGGGGGCAAGGGAGGGAGCAGGTGACAGTGACAAGGGCCACTGGGAGGGGTGGATGAGATTTGAGAACTTCCAGTTCCCTCTTTCCTGAGCCAAGTGGTGCCAGGAGGAGAAGGCCCGAAAGCTTAAACAAAGCCTCCAAAGACACTCATCTTCCCACTGGGCCAAGAGCAGGCAGGCCCAGAGGAACAGCACAGCTGCAGTGGGAAGCCACCCACACCCTCTTGGCATGGCTTCTTTCTGAGAGCGGCTGAGAGGTGGAGCTGCAAGCTGAGAGCGAGTAAGGCCAGTGCTGCCTGCCCCGTGCACTCTCGCAGCGCGCACACCCTCACTGCCCACAGCACAGGCCAGGCCGCTGGCGCACAGGGCAGGACCCTCCTGCCTCCTGCAGACTTCGAGGGAAGCTCACAGTGAGGGTGTCGCTTAGGAAACACTCTCTGGGCACAGTGCGCCTCTGTGCTCCTGAAAGCACACAACCCAAAATTCTTTTTTCCCTGATTGTGAAAAACAATACAGGATTTTAAAGACTAAACAAAGCACAAGCATCTTTCATCCACTGTTGATAAGTGTGTGGAACACAACCTGACTATATTGGAGACCAGGGGCTTAAGGGCCCAAGGCTTAAGAATGTCCTCACTGTCCATTTAATCAGAAAGGGAACAGGGAGGGGCACGCTGGTCCCCCTGGGCTCCCCATCTTTGCATGTAGCACCACATGCTGCCTTGTCTATTTATTTGTCTGTAGGAATTTCTGGAGAAGAGGGAGAGTCCTCTTTGCCCATCACACTATATCCAGGACTGGTGGGCCTAACAAACAGTGGCCTGAAAGAAAATGCCTGATCTTTCTGGAGGCAGACGTGACAGAGGCAGGCCTGGGGCAAAACCTGACAGTAGTTGAAGGAGAGGAGTATTCTGATGGGGCCTGGGCTGGCCAGACCAACAATTTCATGGTTCTGTGCTCAATTATTCCAGCTAAAGTTGCTTTAAAAACCTAGAACAGGTCTAAAAAAGTCAGCAGACCCACAGGAAAGGAAGAAACTATCACTTTATTGTGGGGGGTAACAAGAGAATCTAAGGGCTGTAGTTCCTTAAAAATTGTTCCCCCTGGCCCTCCCTGATGGTGCAGCGGGTTAAAGCACAGCACTGAGAAGCTAAAGCCACTTCCGCATGAGTTCGCATGAGTTGGATGAGATCCCCGCCTGCCCCACCCTCCCCAGGTGACCACATGGCCCTGCAGACCTCTCCTGACCCACCCCCTGCTCACCTCAGCAGTGTACTTCGTTGATCTGCCTGTTCTGCTCCCCACTCTGTCTATGGCGAAGCCCCTCACCGGCCCTGCACCTCTGGCCTGTACCCCAGTTCTGTATGCACAAATAAATCATTAAAAAAAAAATTTGTTCCCCCTGCACCTCTGGCCTGTACCCCAGTTCTGTATGCACAAATAAATAAATCATTAAAAAAAAATTTGTTCCCCCCAAGGGGCTTCTTAACTCTGGCTGTTGGGGAGTCCTTTCTTCCATCTAACTTAGTTCTCTCTGAGAAGGATGGAGGCAGGAAAAGAGGACTTATCCCCGAGTTTTTAGACACTCCTAATCTAAGAGGGAAACATGATGGGCTATTAAGACCATCACCTAAACTCAGCACAAATACTTAATCATACCCTGAACTCCCTTCCTGCTTCTTTCCTACACATTTGGGAGGCCCTGAGGGATGAAAGAACCACCTCGGAGGTCAGACACACTGGGTTCAGATAATGTTTTAGTTATTTTAAGCCCATTTCCTGACCTGTAGCTAGGGTAACCCCACCTATTTCAAGAGGTTCTACTGAGAATTAAGCTGAGCCCATGCATATGACACAGCAGGTCTGGCACCTACATCCTTCATAAAACACTCTCCACAGAGGACCCCACTCCACTTTTCTTTTTTTTTTTTAAAGACTTTTTTTGTTGTTGTTAAATTTATTTTAAGAACTGGGTTGTTGGTCAAAGGTACAGGGCATGAGAGGATTCACCAGAGACAGAATGGGGAGCCAAACAGGCAGACTGCCTGAAATCCCCTCAGCAGCAGGTCTACTGAGGGGAGGGGTGGGGGGACCAGACAGGAAAGTCAGCTCTCTGGCTGCAGTGGCTGAGGATACCTCCAAGTGCTGAGACTTAACCCCTGTGCCACCAGGGAGGGCTATCATGCCACTTTTCAGTAATAGCAGCATTTTCTATACCAAAAGCAGGTCTCTGAGCCATCCTACCTTCTTCCTCTCCGCCACCCATCTTTTTCCCCTTCAGAAAGACCTTGGTTTGTCTCCTCTCACTTCCTGAAGCTCCCACCTACTCCAGCACCTTCTCCCCTCCCTCCTGGAGCTCCTGCTTCACCACTCTTCCTTCTGCTGCCCCTGAAGCATCTAATACTCCTAAGATGGAGCATCCCTAATTTTACTCTTCTTCCTTCAAATCAGCATGGCCTCCCCACTGTGCTTCCAGAAGAGTCCAAGCACCTCAGGCTGGTATTTAAAAAGTTTCTTCATCATCAGCCAACCAATAAATACTTTCTGAGCCCTCCTTGGTGGTGCAAGGGTTAAAGCACAGCACTATGAAGCCCTATACTGGATGAGGCCCTAGTCAGGGAAAATCTGTGAGGCTACTTTCTCTTATTTCACTCATCCATTAAATATTTACCGAACACTAACTGTGTGAAACTCCTCCATCCTGCATGGTGGGGAGCTTAGTGATTTGTGAGAAACATTCATAGTCTCTCAGAGCCTTATAGCTTTATATACCAGTCAAGTACTCCAGCATGGATATGCGACATTGTGGGATTACTTGCTGTAAGAGCAACCAGAAACACTGAAGGCAGTAAGGAACTGCTTGGTAGACTAGAAAGAGCACTGGAGAGTGACTTTTGAGTGAGAATTTTAGCATTAGCTGTGTATCCCTGGAAAGTATTTAACTAGAGCCTTAGGGTTCTCACACAAACTAAGAGGGGTAAAAATTCTGTTTTACAAGGCTTCAGGGGATAGAATCAAATTCAGGTTGGGAATCATAAGCAGATTCCCTGGAGGAGATGGTTGCTGAGCTGGGCTTCACAGGTTAGGACAGACTTCATGATTTTTTGAGTGGTGAGGCCATGCTGAGTTTGGATGTTGAGTTTGAGATGCTGGGGACACTTAGAAGTAAATGTCTATCAGGTACCTAGGAACAGGAGTCTGGAGATAAAGATTTAGAGGACATTCATGAGTGTGAGAGTTGGAGACAGGAGTCAAGAACAAAAGAGCCAAGGCTAGGCTCTGAAGAACGGCCATGTGCTATGCTGGCGAGCAGAAGACACCAGAGGTGATGGACCAGAGGTGATGGTGTTAAAGAGGAATGAGAAGGCACCTCTGGCCTTAGCAGCCAGGGAACCACTGGGTAGCTCTGTGGGAACTGCAGCTGTGATGGCAACAGACCAACAGTGGGGGGGCTGGTGGGGCTGGGAGATGAGGAAGTGAAGGCTGGGTGTGGCTCCCTCCTTGGTGAAGGCTAGTGTTGAGAGGAAGGGGAGAAATCAGTGACAGTTAAGGAGGCTGCAGGATCAGAGAAAACGGTGTTCAAAACAACGAAGAACTCCACTACTTGTGAAAGGAAGACAAAAATGGAGGAGACTGATGATGCTTAATGAACTAAATTTTTTATGATGTGTGTGTGTGTATTTTCCAAAGTATGAAGTTGGACCCCTATCTCATACCATATTCAATGAATAATTCAAAATGGATCACAAATCTGAAAATATAAGTGTTAATGCCATAAAGCTCTTAAAAGAAAACACTACAGGCCCTCCCTGGTGGCGCAGTGGGTTGAAGTACAGCACTGAGAATCTAAAGCCGCTTCCGCATGAGTTCGATTCCGGCCTGCCCCAGAGGTGACCACATGGTGTGGCAGACCTCTCCTGACCCGCCCGCTGCTCCCCTCAGCAGTGTACTTCGTCGATCTGCCTGTTCTGCTCCCCACTCTGTCTCTGGTGGGGCCTGTTGCTGCCCCTGAGCCTCTGGCCTATACCCCAGTTCTGTATGCACAAATAAATAAATCTTTAAAAAAAAAAAAACACTACAGTAAATCCTGATGACCTTAGGCTAGGCAATTATTTCTGACACATGACTTCGAGAGCACAACAATAAAAGAAAATAAGATAAATCTAACTTCATCAAAATTAAATGCTTTGTGCTTGAAAGGGCACCATCAAGAAAATGAGAAGACAACCCACAGTATAGGAGAAAACACCTGCAAATTACATAGAAGATAAGTGACTTGTGTCTAGAACATGACAAGGAATCCTCAACAATAAAGTAAATAAACAATAAAGACAACCCAGTTAATAAAGGGGCAAAGGATCTGAATAGAGATTTTTCCAGAGAAGGCAAAGAGGAGCCAATAAGCACATGAAAAGATGTTCAACATCACTAGTCACTAGGGAAATATGAACCCAAACCAGTAAGATATCCATCTACCCACTAAGAGCTCTAATTAAGCACTGGCAAAGATCTTGAGAACTTGAGACGTACATTGCTGATGGTAATGTTAAAATGGTGCAGTCACTTTGGAGAATAGTTTGGCGGTGCCTCAAAATAAAAAACAGAGACTTATCACAGTTCTACTGCTAGGTAGATACCAAGAGAAGGGAACACATGTGTACAAAAATCTGCATATGCAATTCTCATAGCAGCACTATCCAAAATAGCCAATAAGGAGAAACAACCCAAGTGTCCACAACCCATGAGTGGCTAAATGTGATGTGTTCCTATAATGGAATATTATTTGACAGTAAAGACACATGAAGTAACGATACATGTTATGGCAGGAGTGAGATTTAAAAACAGTATGCCAAATGGCATATGTTATATGGTTCCATTTAGGTGTAATGCTCACAACAGGCAAATCCATAGAGCTAAAATGTAGATCAGTGGTTTCCAGGGGCTGAGTGGAGGGTTGCTAACAAGTCCTAGGTTTTATTTAGGGCTGATGAAAACATTTTGAAATTAAATATGGTAATGGCAAGTCTGTAAATATGCTAAAATAACTTTAAAGTGGTTTACAGGGATGAACTGCATGGTGTGTGAATTATATATCAATAAAGCTATTCTTAAAAACAATTATCCCAGGCCCTCCCTGGTGGCGCAGCGGGTTAAAGCACAGCACTGAGAATCTAAAGCCGCTTCCACATGAGTTCGATTCCCGCCTGCCCCGGAGGTGACCACATGGCGTGGCAGACCTCTCCTGACCCGCCCGCTGCTCCCCTCAGCAGTGTACTTCATCGATCTGCCTGTTCTGTTACCCATGCTGTCTCTGGTGAATCCTCTCACCGCCCCTGAGCCTCTGGCCTGTACCCCAGTTCTGTATGTACAAATAAATAAATCTTAAAAAAAAAAAAAAAACAACAACAATCCCATAGTGTACTTCCCATAGTGCTCAATACCAATACCTTTTTATTAAGGATACTTGCCACCCTAAGGAAGCTACCCTATAGACATGGAAGAGAGCCCTCATGTGTTACTGATCTAATAACACATAAAAAAAGTCCTAAGAAAGTACAGAAAATGATAAAGTAATGCTATTTATAATAACAATATTAGGAGTTGGGCAACTTGGGGTCTATTTTGGCTCTGCTGCAATAGGCTGTGTGTTTAGGGTAAATTGCTTAACCTCTCTGGGTTCCCTTTCAACAAGATAAGAACGTTTTCCAGTTTTAATTCTACAATTCTAACTGCTCAAGTTCACACTTTATGAAGCTGCCAACCTAATGACTATGTATTACTTCCTTATTTTGTGCCAGAAGCTGCTTTAGGCTGGGGAATGTACTACAGTGCCTGCAATGAGGTGTTTACATTCTGATGGGGGAGGCAGACATTAAACAACTCTGCAATCAATTCTTTAAATATAACGTGATATATCTTAAGTGCAACAGAGACATATAAGGAGCTAAAAGAATAAATTTGACCAAGTCTGGGAAAGACTACTGAGGATGACCTACTTAAATTGAGGTCTAAAAGCCTTCCTAGTACTCTCCTCTGAGCAATGAGTTCTATTACTTGTCCCATCCTGATGATCCCTTATTACCTTACAAGACCTTGCATTCTTTCTGTCTCAGAGATCTCACTCATCATCTACCTTCTTGTTATCCCCTTAATAATTAAAAGAATTTTTTTTGAGTATTTTCCTTGTTCCTGGTACTACTGAATACTTTAGAAGTATAATCTTACTTTAGAAACAAAACAAAACTTGAGGTCGGTACCATGGGTATATAGCTGGAGGAAGTCTAGAACAATGACTTGCCCAGGGCCATCCACAGTCAGGAAGCGGTGCAGCCCAGGTCTGATTTCATAAGGTTGCCCGGCTCCCAGTCCTGTTCCCTAAGGGCCGGTGCGCTCAACTGTATAATCTCCTTTCTTGCCCCATCAATAGCTCATGACTCCCAGAGAAGGGTTCTTGACCCAAAGGTAGCCAGTGTAAGATTAGCTAGGGCAACTTCTACCGTTAGCCTCAACTAAAACCCAGCAGGAAGATGCCAGATGGAGAGTCAGGGCTGGAAAGTACTTACGCTCCAGTGAGATTTCCAGACCTCAGAATGAACAAAAATTAATATGAACAGACAATACTGTTCTAAGACCTTTCCACATATCAACAAATGTAACCCTCACAAAACTGCATGGCACTGACACTGCCATTATTCCCATTTCACAGATGAGGAGATAGAGGCTCAGTGACAGTAGCCAGCTTGCCCACAATCAATGATTTGGCAGAGCCAGGAATTGAACACATGTAGCCTGGCCAGAATGTGAGCTATAGCTATCCCTTTATTTGACCTAGCTTGCAACTAAACACGTCAGACCACAGTTCTGGCATTTGACTTTTCACCTGATTATGTCTCATCTCCCCAGGTAGTACAGAAGTTCTTTAAGGGCAGGAGCCAGGTGGAACAAGGGTAGGACTTGTAAGAGAATTATGCAGATGTGTGCTGATTCAGGTACTGGAGTGAAGAGCAACCAGCTCTTTTTACTTACCCAGGGCTCTGTCAGTGGTCTTGGAGACCTACTCTTCAAAATTTGATTCCAACAATTTTTTTTTCTTCCTTACAATTCTTTCTGTTAATGATTCTAACACTTTTGTGTTCTCTCTGTCACACGCCAGGCTGGTTTTTACAGAATGACCATGTAGAGGCATCGTCTATGGTGCTTTCTTTTACTCTCTAGCTTATGTGACTAAACATATGTGGTCTTCCACATTGTAGGGGCATGAAAACTTTATAAAATCTTCAGTTGATGTGAAAGGCCTCACAAAAGTGTTAGAATCATTAACAGAAAGAATTGTAAGGAAGAAAAAAAAATTGTTGGAATCAAATTTTGAAGAGTAGGTCTCCAAGACCACTGACAGAGCCCTGGGTAAGTAAAAAAGAGCTAGATGGCATGTGGCAGTGCGCTGTATGTTTACAATTTGGAATTGTATCTGTATGTTGTATACAATTTGGAATTGCTCTGTTCAGATATGAAGCAACAACGGTGTCAGCTGCAAAAGCGCTCCTGGCAGATATAATTTTGTGCAATACAAGGGACAACGTGTCACACACAGATTTAACCCTGGTGTGAATACTTAGTGACATGAGCTCATTCAGGATGCTTCCCTTGCAGCACTTGGGAAATCTGTGATCTGTTCCTGTTTTCTTCATGTACCAGGTATGCTTCTGAGTATGTGAGCCCCTTACATGCTTGCTGATTTAAGTACCAGACGAAGAATAAAGTTGAGGTCAAGGAAAGCTTTTTGATGGAAGTTGAGGATAAAGAGCCAGAGGGAAACAAGAGGCACCAAGCTGGGTGGGTAAGGAGGAAACAGGCCGCCTGGAGGTGGGTAAGGGCGCAGAAAGGAACAAGTTGTCTTATCGGACTCTTCCTCTGTCTTAGATTCCCCCTGAATAATTTCAACTGTTCATCTCCCCAACAATAACCTAGTCTTCCTGATGGCTCTGCCTTATGCTTGAGAATCTTCCCGACATTTGGCAGGAGCTCTGTGCTTAAATACAGTCTTAATGACTACTGACTATTAGGCCCATAGCTTTGATCCTTCCCACCTTCCTGCTGACTTAAACCTTCACCATGGGCTCTGCTCACTAGAAGTGACCAGGAGCAAACCAAGCACAAACCACCCTAATGCTGTTTTCTCCTCATTCTGCTGACCCTCAGCCCCTGGATTCCTTCCACAGCTCCTAGTTGGGTGAAGGATAAGGAGGAAACGGCACAGCTCTGACAAACAGCAAGGCAGTCAGTCTGATGCTTGACCCAGCATTAACTGCCATTTTCCTTTCCCTTCCCTGAAACCAAGGGAAACTATTTTAATGTGGTTGTGAGACAAATTGGGATTAGTTTATAAGTGAAGGTTGTGACTATTTCCCAAGAAAAATTGCAAAAGAGTTTATGCATCAATTGTTTCATGACTTGCAAATCACAGTCCAGTCAGAGGTGGGGCGGGTGGGGTGGGGCTCCTAACTGAAGCTCAGAGAGCCAAGACCTTAGGACAGGGAAAGGAGAGAAGGAGAAAACTCCAAAACCTCCCCTACAATTAAGCAGAATTATACCGGAGACAACTGGAGTCACAGAGGAATCTGGGGTGAAAGGGGTAAGTGGCAGGATGTGCGCTCCTCAGGCGGGGGTTGCACCTCCTGTAAGTGGCCCAGGGCTAGCAGATCAGGACCCTGGCCTCCAGTCTTGCTCTGCTAAGAGCGTGCCTCTTGCCAGAGTACTTCAGATTGCCCACTATCTGCTTTACATACAGATGAAATCCCCTAAGGTGTAAAGTTGTTGTTGAAGTCCTTTACCAAACACAAACTAATATTACCAACATTGACCAACACGTCCATCTTTGAAATGTGCCTATCAAAGAGCAGGCAGCAATTTCAGAGAAATTAACATGTTGCAAAGAAATACATATGCTAACATGAAAGGGGTGAGATTCCTTATGAAGCAGTTGCAGTAGAAACAGGTAGGATAGGAAAATAAATTCCCCACTTTTTTGCAGACCCATGGGTCTTATAATTACTGAATTTCAGAACTGGCTGTATCTTTTTAAAATTGTAGGAGATTCTAGGAGGTTGCTAGAATGATAGAGAAAATCAGAACCATAAAGCCTTGGGAGAGCTGGAAGATTGGGAAAGATGCAAAGAGGGACTGGTCTCTCCCGAACTTCAGGCCCAGCAATGACTGTTCACTCGGATATGCCCTGGCAGGTCCTGCAGCTGCAACCAGTGCCTTTCCCAAACCCAGGTGAGGTGCCATCCTACCCCCGATGGGGGAGCAGTGCCAGGAGGTGGGGCTGCCACAGGGTGTGAAGGGAACAGGAGAAAAGGGCTGACGAGGGGGCCACAGCCCCCTTTGCCCCATTTACGGGAGATAGGCTTACACCCATTGCCAAGCACACCAGGACTCCAGAGAGACTCAGAAATCTGTGATAGAGACAAACAGATGGGGGAGGGGGGTGAAAAGAACCTCTGGGTGACTAGGGGAAGAGATGGGAACTTGAGAGCTAAAAAGGGAACCAACAAGAGTCCCAAATCAAACAACTCTGGCTCTAGAAAAGCAGGGCCTGTGGAGCCTCTATCGTGGGGTGCCATTTTGGAGAGGGAGGCTGAACTGAGCTGAGAGGCCCTCCTGCCCTCTCTCCCAGAAGAAAACAATAGGCCTGTTTTCCTGAGCTCTTCCTGTAACCCAGAAGGCCCGGGCAAAGAGGAAGAGGAGGGTGAAGGCAGGTTGTAGCAGGGCACAGCATGGGGAGGGGCCTTTACCCTCCCATGAACTCATCAGCAGCCTCAAAACCACCACCAAAACCCAATCATCTAAGTGGTATGCCAATGATTGCTATGCAAATGCAGCGTGAATCTACCTATCCCTTAATCTCACAACAGATTAGCCACTCTAAATTCCTTTATAGGAGATGTTCTAAAGTCACCATCAGGGAGGACCTAAAGGCCTGAGAGTCTAGGGTGTCCTCAGTAGTTTAAATCCAGAGAGACATAGGTCATAGTAAGTAGTGACAGAGACATGAAGTGGGTAGTGTTCTGGTATAGGAGGTGGAGACTTAGACATTCTCCAGTTAGCTATGGGTGTGCATAGGTGCACATGATTAAAAAATATAGGTCAGGGGCCTCCCTGGTGGCACAAGTGTTAAAGTCTCAGCACTAAGAAGCTACTGCCAGCCACTATGGTCTGAGTTCAATCTCCAGTCAGGGAGCTGACACACATGGCACAGTAGATCTCCCCCGTCTCACCCACTGCTCCCCTCAGCAGTGTATTTATTTCATAGTAGATCTGCCTGTTCTGCTTCCCACTGTGTCCCTGGTGAATCCTTTCACACACACCCCCACACCTCTGGCCTACACCCCAGTTTTTGTATGCATAAATAAATAAATAAATAAAAATCTTAAGAAAAAACACAGGTCGGGATGTATGCATGTACATATGAGGAAAATGGGAGTGGTGAGATAGGCTGAGGTAGGGAAATGCCAGGAAGAGTTCTATTAGGTCACCTCCTCCTACTCAGAGGAACCAGCCACAAGGACCCTCCAGACCCGAGTCATCTCTATTTAACAACCAGTCAAGCCAGGGAGGTGTGACATTGTCCCCATTTCTACTTCCTCCTGAAGGACTCAATGTGGAAAGCAGGCCTTAGCCAAAGCATGAGCTATGAAATATGGTTAAGAAAGAAGTTGATGGAAGAGAAGGTATCATCAGAAGGTATCATCAGAACACCCCTTCAATGAGGAAAAAACTGGAAAGAAAACAAAAGTTAAACATTGTTGGTTCCCTATATCGGTCACAATCAATAGTAAACTGGACTCTAACAAAGCCTTCCCCAAACTCTCCTTCCCAGCTTTCATTACTCAGTGAAATGGACTCTCCGCTGTGCTCGGGGGCTAACCCAGACTCCCACATTGTGGGACTGGATCGGATGTTTTTGTTGTGTTTCCACACTGGGAAGTACTAGTCCTTTGTTTATCAATTGCTAAACATGTTTCAGAGTGTTTTTATGGGAATGGAGAGCAGGAGGAGAAGATATCAAGTAGGCTTTGGGAATAGAGGGGAGGAAAATAATACTGCTGTGCTGGGGGAGGGGTCTTTATGTCAGAAGAATGCACACGAACATAAACATACACCAGCAAGCAGGCCTGCAGATACACGTAGCAGCAAAAACAAGTTCAGACATGACATATATATGAACACAAATACCATTCGAATCAGAAACCAGTCAGAGGGGCCATGGCTGAGTAAGGAGGTAGGGAATGGTTCTCCCCACCAGCCCCCATGCCCAGGTTCCCCACAGAGCTGGCTGCCTTACACAGAAGTCCTGGCTGGTAGCTTTATCCAGGCCAGAGGTCTGCAAAGATAAAGGCCCACAGGAGGCTGGGAACTGGCACATGAAGGGAGCTAGATGAGAGGGTTTTCTGGAGCAGGGCAGGGGAGAGTCAGGCATCGGGAAGGGAGGGGAGCAGAAGAGGGGACCAGAATGCAAGCAGCCTTTTTCTGGTTCTAAAATGGCCACAGGCAAGGTAAGGGACAGATGGTCCCTTTCTGATGCTGATTTAGAGAAGCAAAGAAAGGGAAAAGAAAAAATAAATACCATCACAGTCAGAAATTTAAAAATAAACCAAAAAACCTAAAAGATAAACAGCTTGCTTCTGAGGTTCCGCCAGCCTCCAGAGCCTTTCCAAGGGACTGGAGAGAACTGCAGGCCTGAGAGGACAACCCCTGGCCTCAGGTCTGACAAGCGCTGGAGTCACGCTGGTGCCCACTCCATGCCCCAAAGTCTTCTAGGCCGTGGAGGTGGTCTGTCTCTTCTTCAATGAGCACATCCCCAGTCTCCACTTTTTAAAGTATTCATCTTTTGCTTTTGAAGGGTTACAGATTGCCATAGCAGTTTGATCTTGGCTTTGCCACAGAAACAGCTTCTGTCCTAGGCCAGCAGAATCAACAGTATCACCGTACGGTTGCTGCCATCGCCCAGTGCCCCAACACTACAACCCTCAGGGCTTTCACAGTCCTTATTTCACTGGTCCTCGTACCTACAGAGAAGCCAGCAGGAATTATTACACCATTTAACAGTTGAGAAAACCAAGTCTCCAAGAAGTTAAATGTGTGTCAAGGTGGAAGTTAAAACTCTTCTGAAGATAAATGTGGGGTTTCCCCTGGTGTCTCTTCCCTCTGTCCGCTAGCTTCCCTCTGCCACCTGTGGGCCGAAGCCATTCTTCCTCTGGCTTAGATCTGGTTGACTACCCCAAGGCTGCTTCCCCTGGGCCCTTCGCATTTCCTTTCTGGAGTCATGCTGTTTTCTTGCTGGTGTGTGGCTAGGCAGAGTAGGTGTCCTGCTCCTGCCAAATTCTGGCAAATCAGCCCTTTCTCACCCCTGGATCTAAGCAAGGCCGCTCACTCTTGCAAGCACGTCAACCCCTCCCTTCTACCTGGATATCCCAGGCCTATCCTTCCAGACATCAGCTCCTCCAGGAAGTCTCCACGGCCACCATTCTGCCCCCACACTGCTCTGTAGTGCCCCTTTCATGACACCAATTACATTTTTATGACTGTTCTTTTAACTGTCTCCTCTGCTAGACTAAGTTCTTGGAAGTCAGGATAACATTCAATACCTGTCTGTGGGGTGAATAAATACAAAAATAAAAGTTGGTGTTATCTAGGAAAACCCTCCCCTCTCCTTCATGAAGAGGTTTCTAATACTAGTTTTTTGTTTATCTGCATTTAAAAAAAAATAATCCATGAATATGCATCCACTTCAAATGCACTACCCTAGGGCAGGTACTAAAAGTGAATCTTTTCTTGTCATGTGACTCAGCACCCCATAATTTTTAAGCTTGGTAAATACCTATTACTTTCTTTTTTTTAAAAAAATATTTATTTACTTATGCATGTAAGAAAGAGGGCACAGGCCAGAGGTGCAGGTGGTGAAAGGATTCACCAGAGACAGAGTGGGAAACAGAACAGGCAGATTGACTGAATTATGCTGCTGAGGGGAGCAGAAGCGAGAGAGGAGATATCTACTACACCATGTGGGTCAGCTCCCTGGCTGGGGATTGAACTTATGCTGCAGTGGCTGCAGATAGCTTCATAGTGCTGAGACTTAACCCCTTGTGGCCCCTATTACTTTCCTTTCTTTTTTCCTATTACTTTCTTAAAGCAGGGAACTCCTATACAGTTGGCAAAAAAAAAAAAAAAAAAAAGAAAGAAAGAAAGAAAAGAAAAAAGTAAACACTGTAAGAACCCAGACTGTTGGAAGCAAGAGGGCAAGAAAAGATAAAAGGAAAAGCTTCTGGGGGGTGGGGGGTGGGGTTGGCTAAGCGTTTTAGAAAGGAGAAAGAAGTACTTAAAAAGTAGGTGAGAAAGGCAAAAGAAAGTCAAACCTCAAAAGAACATCTTACAGAAAGTTCAAAAGTGTAAGAGGATAACTCAGAGACAGGTTTTCTAAGGTGTAGCAGAAAGGAAGCCAGGTCTGCAAATAATGTGAAATAACAGGGAACAGTTAATGTTCATACTTCACTGAGAATCAGAAGGCCTGGCCACTGTTTCTGATTCATTCACATAATTTTGGCAAATCAGCAAATCGTGTACCCTCTCAAAGTTCCTTTTCCTTATCTACCCAATTTCATCTCACGGAATCCAGGGATGTAAATCATTTTGAAACACATAAAGTGCTACAAGTTTGCCTAATGAAGAGATTGCCTCCCAAGGAAAAACTGTGCCAAAAGGTGACTTACTAAGTGTGTTGGTATTACTGGACTTAGAGTGAAAAGAGGCAGCTCAGGAGAAAAGAAACAAGATATAAAAGTAATGAGAGCACGTGAAAAACTGGACTTATGATGTTGGAGGCAGGCTTAAAGGGGCAGAGAGGCGGGTTAGTCCCTGGGAAGTTGGCACTAGGGAGAGCAAGAAAGGGCAGAACAGGAACCAGGCGCAGGCAGGGAGGGAGTCGCCAGGCCCATTCAAGCTGGCAGATACCAAGCTCACGGAGGAGGACAGTAATAATCAGGGGCTGGGTAATAACAAAGCTTCTCACTGCTGGTTTTCATTTGTAGCACAAACAAATCATTATACCTCATTGCCAACCTCCTCCCGTGGGAGTCCTAGGTGTCCACAAATACAAGGCAAGAGACTGGGAAAACTTCATGATCGGGAAAACCTGCGCCTTGTCTTGCTCCTGTATCAATTAGATCCCTTGAAAGAGAATTTAGGAAAGAATGCTATGAAAGGCCAGGGGACTATGAAAAGAAAAACAGGAAGGGGAGAGGGAGCAGAGCTGAGTCAGCTGAGAAAAGAGCAGGTGGAGGGTGGGGCCAGAAGGGAGTGGGTGGAAAGATAGTCTGAATCACAAATTTAGAAAGGAAGACCAGGGTTATTCCCAAAGGGTGGAGACCAGATATTCTCTGGCCCCACCAAGGACCAATTCTGAATAAATTAAGGCCAAGGGATATAGGTTTAGACAGAAGGAAGAACTTCCTGACTAACAGGATGGAGCAAACATGCTCCATCGGGGCCTGTCTCTCCTCTTCCCCCAAGAAACTGCCTCTGGCTGCGTCCAGGCCACATTTGGGGCCTGATGAATAGCTCACACACTTACTCAATAAACATGTTCCAGGTTCTGCTAAGATACTAGAAAGTGGCAGTGAACATAGTAGAAATGTTCTCGTTCTCCATGGAGCTAACAGGCTAAACATTCTAGTCATGGAAATAAACATTAAAGACACAATAACTACATAAATTCACCTGTGATAGACTATAAGAAAAAAACTACAAAGCACAAGCGTAAAGATTACACCGAGGCCAGGACAGGCTGTTGGGTACTGATAATGCAACTGAGACTAAAATGACAAGAGTTAGCCGGCAGGTCAGTGGGTGAGGATGGCCTATACGCTCTGCAACATCCCCAAGTCTTCAGGCAAGGTGTCAGAGAAGCCAAGGAGCCCAGCAGACTGGCCTGTCAGTAAAGCACTTTACGCTTTTTGCAGAAACATCCTGTCAAGTCTCTCACATTTGAACAGAGCCACGTTTCCCCATCAGAATGTCTTCCCCCTCAGGCTGAGTGCTTCCTCTGGGTGGGCCCAGAACTTTACACAAAAGGACATGTGGGGCCAGAGTGACTGCCCAGTGCCTGCCGGAATTCCTGACTCAGGGGGCAGGACAAACAGGAGTTTCAAGTTCAGAAATTAGATTTTCAAGTTGTTCTTTCTTGCAGGGAAGCTGGAAAACTTTCAGGAGATGGCAGAAGTCTCTAGGGCAGGGAAAGGGAAGTCAGGCTCATAGAATTGCAAGCCCACACCTGGGGGCTGTGACTCACCCACCCACAGCCATTAACTTGAACTCAATAGACTGGGTGGTTTTCTCTTTCCCAAACACAACTCAAGGCAAGAGAAGAATGTTAATAGAAACCCAGGAGACCCTCTTTCTTGGCATTTCCTTGATAAAAGAAATCACGCTAGGCACTTTACCTATACTTTTATTTAATTCCTGCCATCAGTCTTAGTAGGTGGGTCTTGGTAGTCTCATTTCATAAATTATGAAAATGTGGCACAGGAGCCGTAATGACCTTGCAAAAGGCCCACGGTAAGTGGCAGCACTGGGCTCTGAATTCAAGTCTGCCTTCAGCACCTACGCAGTAGGGAGTGAGTGAACGGAGGGAAGCCAGGCTGGCATGCCCGCACCTGGGGCTCAGTGTCTTACCACCCCACTATGCCAAATACCACTCTGTCTTCAAAGCCCAAGCAAAAATTCCCTATGTTTTCAAGCTCGTCCTCACTGGTCTGACTGCTTCCCCCTCAGCATTAAATGAATGATGAACTAAAACAGAAACCATCTATACAGTGCACGTAAATGAAATTCATACTTCAGTGCTTCAGAATTTTCCCTGAACTTTCCCTTTATTTTGTGATTTTTCTCAGATGCCAGCTCTGAGCATAAACCACAACATCACCTTCACCCTGAGACTGCACAGCAGGTGCTGGTGTTTTTCCCAGACTGCTGATACACTGTCCTCAGTGATCCCCAGCAACACACAATCACCACCCAATAAGTGGGACAGACTACACTGTAAATCACACATCTGATCTAGTTGTAAATTTAAATCACATTTGAGAAGAGAGCATACCACATAGTAAGCACTAAAAGATTTTTAGGAAGGGGGGCGCAGAAAGAAGGCAATAGGGGGCTCCTGGGTCTAGAGGGAACTAGGGGACCATCTGGTCCCCTAACTCTCAGAGGAAATCCACATCAGATCACCTGGGAAAACACACACACCAAGGGCCCACTTTGGATCACTGAATTACCTCTGGGAGTGGGGTATGGGTATATGTAAAGCTACCTGGGCAATTCTGACTGAGTCTGATTAAAAGCTACTGTTCTTATTACCGCACTTTTGCAAGTGAGGAAACCAAGGCTCAGAGAGACAACACTCACCCTGTAAATTAGAGATGGAACTGAAACTAGAACCTGGTTACCCAGCTGCTAATGCCATGCTCACTCCATGTATCACATTACTTAATCTTCCCCAGCCCCGCTATCAATAGGCCCTCAACCAGGAGCTCTCTAGAAAGAGCCAATTTCACCCAATCTGAGGAGTCACCAGGCCAGATCAGGGATCTGAGCGGCCGCAGAGCACTCACCACTGACCTGTGAAACACACCTACCTCATCTGCAGTGCATCCTGAACCCCATGCTGACCAAACACACGTTTCTGGTGGGGACTGGGCAGGACTAGTGTGGTTAAGCAGCAGAGTATCCGAAGTCAGACTAACTAGTCTGACCCCCTGTCCCACTGCTAGCACCTTTTAAAATGTAAGATAGCCCATGAATACTCTACCTTCAACACAAGCACTTAAACCGTCATTTGCTTTTATTAGGGAAGGTGGGGATAACCCTCGCCAGGATGTGCATAACTCACTTTAGGAAAGCACCCTAGGAAAGCAGCATTTCCAGGCTGAGCGAGGGGGGTATGCCTTCTTCACTCAAACTGAGAACCGGTTTGGAGTGAATCAGGCTCACAACCCCAAGGAAACAAACCAAATTAAAATGCAACTCAATCTAAGACAAAAGTCAGTTTTAAACTTCAGCAAGAGGAACTGATAAGAGCCATTCAGTTACTGGGCAGAACGCGGAGGACCATACAAAATAGGTGCAACTTCTGCTCAGTTTATATACAGACAGCAGAGAAAATGACCATGCAAGTCCTCAAGTCTTCACTAAGTCTCTGGGTTCCAGCACTCTGAGGAAATGCAGATGTCTCATGTGCTTCATTTGGTGATAGTAAGCCCTCAGTTACTACCCCCGGCCTGCGGTCTGGATTTTACCGATTAGACAGGCTTCTCTGAGATATGGATTCCCTTGTTCTCCTCTCTTGAGTGACCTGAGTACCAAATCTGTCTCGCCTTTCTTTTTGCCTTTTCACAACCACAAAAATCAATAAAGAAATTGTAAATGGTATGGACAAAGGAAAGTGAGGCAGAGGTTGTGCAGCCATCAAACTGATCTCCTCTATCCTAAAAAGTCCAACTCAATTCTAGGTCACGCTTTGGGTCTGTCCAGGGGTGCAGACACCACAGAGGGATACAGACCTGACTAAGATCCAAACAATCCAAACACGGAGGCCCAGGATGACATCCAAGTTGCCTCAAAGGCTGCTCACTTTCCCCAAAACATCTTGAGCAGTTCACCATTTTCTCCCACTAATCAATGTTGGCTTTTCCTGTGGCATATCATTATGGGGAGAGAAGCTTCCTAGCTCAAATGACCTACTCTTCTTCTACTTGATGTTACCCTGTATGAGCTTTTGGAGCACTCAGGACAGTTCTAAGACACATGAATACTTGTTTGAACAAAGCTTCCAGCCAGGGGTGGTACCACAGGCCACCCCTGGGGGAGGGTGGAATACTGAATAGGTCCAAGGCACTTGTCTAAGGGTGGTTTCCTGCCACTTCTAGGGAGACTACCCCTAAACATATACACCCCTCACACAAAGGCAGAAACATGGTTACATTTTATTGTCTTCATCCCTAAATGACTTTCTTTCCATCTTCTTCCGGAGCCTCTCCCAGCAGGCTCCGGGATGAGAAATAAGAGCTCAGAATAAGTAAAATGATGAACATAAGTACTACAACAGAACCAGAAATACACCGTAGGTGGGAGAGGACAAAGGAGATGAACATGGAAGAGAAATCCTTAACTTTCTCTCTATTCCCTAATCCTCTTGTGATCGTGGGATTATAAAACATTTCATTTTAAATCCCTCTCAGAGATCTATCACCGTGCACTGGAGGTAACAGAGAGGGAAGTGCTCTGGGTTGGCTGGATGACATACGGACTTCTGAGACAGGTCACCTCCTTACCTGACGCAACAAATATTAGCACCTGCTACATCAGACCCGGTCCAATCTGCATACACAGGGAAGAGGCAGAGAATGGTGGCTGCCAAGGATGGGGGAGCGGGAATGGGAGTTCACGTTTAATGGCTAGTTTCAGTTTGCGATGATGAATGAGAGCGCTCTGGAAATGGATGGTGGTTATGATTGTACAACCACTCTGAATGCACTTAATGTCACAGAACTCTACATATGAAGACAGCTCAATGGGTAAAGCTTATATGTATTTAAATAGAATAAAAAAAGTTCTTTAAAGAACAGACTTTTTTCTGAATTCTTTTTTAAAGATTTATTTTATTTATTTATGCACACAAGAACTGGGGTCTGTGCCAGAGGTGCAGGGTGGAGCTATGTAAGAGTGTAACAGGTACAGGTTTCATGGACTCCGCCCCCACTCCAGATGCTGGAACTCCAAATCCCATCAGTACCAAGGAGAAGCACGCTGGGACGTGAGGGCGGAGCTGAGCAGCCAGGTTGGGTTAAAACCGGACATGTGGGCTCTTGGGGGAGACCTGGTGGTTCGCAGCTGATTGTTTTGGCTCTCAATCGGTTTTCAGCGTGCCAATGGAGTCCAAGTCAGCAGAACTGGTAGAACATCCTAGTTAACCTGTGTTTCTCTCCCTCTTTCCCTGGGTTATTTTTTTATCTTTCTCCTTATAAATAAATCCATTATTTAACCTTTTGAGAGTTAATCATAAGCGCACGGGTGAAGACCCACAGACAGGCAACCCAATTCACATTGGGGTACCCTGTAACAAGAGGACTCACTAGAGAGAGTGAGGAGCAGAATAGGCAGAAGAACTGAAATACACGGTTAAGGGGAGCAGCGGGGGATGGGATGCAAGCCTCACACCACAGTGACTGGCTATAGCTTGAGTGCTGAGACTTTAACCTTTGTGCCACCAGAATTCAGGCCCTTCTGAATTCTTTTGCATATGTTGCCAGCTTGTCATTAAAACGTTCTGCCTGGTAGCCCAACATCCAGAAATCCCTCTCAGTTCTGGGCACACACCCCATGGAGATGTGTTCCCAGCCAGTGCTCACCAATGCCAATCCCTCAGCAGTTCCCAAAGGCAGTCACTTACTCACGCTCCACCCACCCCATACTCCACCCCGCCCGTCCCCACCCCCCAATCCCAGGTATATGAATAAAATCTGTCCTTTACCAAGACACAGATCTAGACAATGAGCTGCTGGAGGGCAGTGAGGATTTCTCAGAGAGACATTCTCTATGGTTTGAGGTCTCTAAGCAGGCCCACATGGCCTGTTTGTGCCGCAGGTGACATGCTTACAATTAAATGAAGTAGGAAACAATCAGCTCAAAGCATAGTCCAGAAAGTCCGAGACACACACTGTGCCACTCTCTCAATATGTGCTCATATACCAAACCTGCCATGTTGGAGCAGGTCTCCAACAGCACAGAAATGAACAGGTTCTAGTTCTGGTCAGACTGGGGTCTGATTGGAGAGCTGCTGCTTGCTGGCTGACCAACCTTCAGCAAGTGATTTGACTTCCAAGTGCTATGAGTCTTGGTTTCTTGAAATGAAGATACTATCATTCGCCTTAAAGGGTTATTGTGAGGGATGATGAGATTACATAAGGAAAGAACGTACTGCACAGCAGGATTCATCCTTATTCTTATTTCAACCCCAGAAGCTTTTCTGAAATGAATCCACATTAAAATATAAATGACTTGGAAAAAAATTGTAAATGAGATGGCAAAATGCACAAAATGATGTAAAAATAAACTAACATATATAAAAGAATATATGCTACTAATAAAATAAAATGCTACTAATAAAAAATACATATAAATGACGTGTATGAGAGCAATCTTTGTTCTGGAGAAAACTGAGAGAGCAAAGAAAAGAAGGGCTTACTAGAGGCCTAAGGGGATAAGGGACAGACAAGGTTCTGATCCACAGGTTGGCTGTTCCCCTTGCAAAAGGGCCATGTGGGTCTAAGGTAGTTTCCAGTGAAAAGTGACCTTGTTACTGTTCAAAGGGCTTTCTCCAGCTTCTCCAAACCTTGGCTAGACAGAACCCGCCAGCTGTGCTCACCTAAGTCAGATGAGAGAGATGTGGCCAGCTCTGTTGCGCAGCCTGCATGTTGCTTTACTCCCAACCAGTCACCCACCACAAAGCAGTTTTTTCTCTCCTGGACATACCAGACAAGTTGCCTTCCACCCTTTGGTGATTTCTCCTAAATCTGAGTAATGACCATCACTGTAATTACTATACCTATCTTCAAGGGGACCACCATGGCATAAAAAGACCAGGGAGAAGAGACAAATGTGCTGGCTTCCTCGCTCAAACACTATGTACCTCTAATTCTGCCTCGCACTGCTTAGGTTTTGGGGGTACCCCTGCTCACCCCAGTTTTGAAAACTCTTTCGTGAATTGAAGACCAAGTACTACATGCTTCAGCCACTTTCTGATTTCTTACAAATGTGCCTTGAAAGAAAGAGTAGGTGGACAGTGAAGAGAGAAAATGAAAATCTTTCTTCTTACAATCTGGCTTGGCATCTGCCCATTTTACCTTCAGAGGTGCACTGGCAGACAAATAAAAGCTGTTAGAAGAGACATGTGTCTTGCAGTGAGGTAATTCAAAGCCTGCATTCCTCTCATCACCCAAAAAGAAGTAAAGGAGGAGACCTAGAAACTAATTCCACCTTCAGAGAAGAAAGCAGTCTAGTCTTCACCTGAGCTTTCCCATGTCCATATCATGTTCATAGGAGGTACTTCAATTTGGGTGGAAAAGTAACTCTCCAATGTGCAGCACCAGACACTAAAGGATGGTTAACATGCCTGATCCCCACATAATAAAGGGGAGCACATAGTGATAATTAAATCTTTCTCCCAAACATTTCTGGAGGACAGTACCACCGAGTTGAGAACTACTGGGTAAGAACCTGTATTATTTTACGTCCCACACTGTTCAACCATACAAGGCATGCTTTGTTGCTAGAGGGAAAGGGCAAGTCACAAGAACATTTCATCTGTGTCACTAAACAAGAAATTCCTGAGCCCCTTCTAAGTGTTCAATGTTTTTGTAGGCACAGTGAGGGATCAACAGGAACTACAGATCATGACCCTACTTGTAAGGAGGTGATAGGAAAAATAAGATCATAAAACAATATTCAATACCAATACCAGGTGATATCTAATCAATGTCAAACTGCAAGAGGTGTGAGAGGTGAAGGGTGACCAGTGAGGAAGTTTTATGGAAAAAAAGAGGAGTTGAGTGGCTTGAAGGTCATGAGGCTTTCTTCACTCAGTCCTGCTGATCCTTAGTCAGTCTCTGTATGCACAGAAAACTTCTCTAAGCCCATGGTTCCAGGAGCAATTCAGCAATTCAAGCCTTCAAGTCTTATCCTTTAGTGGTTCCTGGTGGAAGAAGGTGTGAGGTCTTGTGCATTGTTCCTCAGAAGACCAAGTAAAGTCAGGTGTGCTTTATGGAGGCCTTAAAGGCAAGATGCATGTGCTGCCATACCCATGTGCTTAGTCACAGACTCTGAATGGTGGGGGCTCCATGGTCATAGAAACCCCACCTCACCTGCCACCTCTGGCCCTCTAAGATTCTCCTGTAGTGGGAACATGTACTTCCCAGATGAGTCTGAGGTCCTAACTACCTCTTCTGTTAAAGGTCTTCTGACTCCTCCCCCACAACCATCACCACTTTTCTCAAGCAAAGAATCTCCATTTCCTCCAGTCATTCATCTCTCTCTAGTCACTAAAGGCTCTTCCCGCAGGCTGTGCCACTAAACACTCCTCACAGCCCATCCTACTGTCTTCTATGCTGCCATCCTCCTGACATTTAAGCTGTTTCTGGAGTCTGGCTCCTCCAAGAAGTCCAAGACTGTGGCTTCCCCAACTCTATTTCATCTCAAGCATGCAAAATCAGTAACACTCCCCCTACACACCCCACTCATCCTTGTACACAATGTAAATTGAGATCTTATCTATTTATATACTGTATCCATCTAATGTTAGGCTGGGCCTACTTATGCTTGCTTCTGTGAGACATATCTACCTTCCAAATCCTAAGCCACTCAGGCTTATATTACTATCTGGGGACACACACACACACACACACACACACACACACAGTAGAGATACAAGCTTGTAGTAATCATTTCACTATACATATCAAAACATCATGTTATACATCTTAAATATATACAACTTAATTAAAAAATAAAAGTAGGGGGTCTCCCTGGTGGCACTATCATGCTATTGCCTCTGTGGTCTGAGTTCATCCCTGGGCAGGAAGCTGACCCACATGGTGCAGCAGACCACTCCTGACTCACCTGCTGCTCTCCTCAGCAATGTATTTCAGTAGATCTGCCTGTCCCACTTCCCACTCTGTCTCTGGTGAATTCTCTCACCCCTGAACCCCTGGCCTGTACCCCAGTTCTTCTATGCATAAATAACTAAATCTTCAAAAAAAAAAAAGTAAAACTTTTAATGATAGGCCCTTCTTCCTCATAGACTCTCTGTAAACAACAAGCACACCCACCCTCCCTCTGCAGAACAACATGTGAGTCCAGAAACCCTATGCTCAAAGGATAGAAGAAATAAAATGAAAGTCACCAGTAACATGCTCTTTCCTTTGTAAAGAACCATACCATAACACATCTTTACTCCTTAAAACAAATAAACTTTTCTCCTTCTCCTACCAGAATGTTCAGAAGAATTCTTTTGGAAATTAAGACTAGAATTTCTACCCATCCTCAGGTTTCTGGCCCTTGGCTGTTAACCAAGAGCTCCACCCTAAGAATGGCCCCATTCCGGTCTCCTGGTTCTGGCCATCGCCAAATTCTACCTGCTGGCGGTGAACAGGTAGGTCTTCTGATATATAACTTATTTCTTTATCAACCAACCAGTAAAAAGTAAAATCAAATCTTTTTCTATGCTTTTAAAACTTGTTAAAATTTTCTGCTTGTCCTTAACATGGCTTGCAATTTACATATATATATATATATATATGTATATACATATATATATGTGATAATTTTTATTACTGTCTTTCCCACTACCTAGACTATAAGAAAACCATGTTCATCATGTTCATTGCTACATCTTCTGCACCTCCTTCTCTATCTTTCCTCAAACAGAAAATTTTACTTACAGTTAGCAAATATAGCCTGAGGCTGCCTGGCCACAGGACAAAATCTCCAGGGATTCTCTGGGCCACTATAATTCCACCCCTTTCTCCTCTCCTCCCTCTACTACTCTCTACCCTTATTAAGAACAAAGAGCATCAATTACCTTCTCAATTACCCTGTGGAGGAGCTTCCTATGGATGGGAGAACCCCAGGTTCAAGTCAAGGACTGGTTGGTTCAGAAGAAAGTGGCAGAAAGAATAGGAGAAAAGAGAGTATGTATGTGGGCTGTGGGCAGGGTCCAAGTCTCTCATCAAGAAATGTTTTGTGTCTTCCTATATTCTGTGGATATTCAAGAAATGCTCTCAGAGTTGACTTTTTACTTTATTCAACCTGGGGAAGAAAAGAAATTCTGAGGGAGTTGGGGGTGTGAAGTAGATGCTGCAGAGAGGAGAAGAGGAAAACACTGAATATCACATTTCAAGATGATTTATGGTAACAGAAAATGAGTATAATGTAATCAGATCTAACAAAAACATCCCCATCCTGAAGATTCTAAGATATTGAGGAAAGTAATGATAAGAAGATCAGAGCTTGCAAAGGTTATTTCTCAGGTAGAGTTCTGATTAAGTATGTCTGTACCAACCACAATATTACATGCTTCCCATAGTATCTAGAATCTGATTCTCAAAACAGCAACTGACTGATAATTGACTGAGTACTGACTGGAAATTGATTGATGTGGAAAAGGGTATTACTGATAGTTTTCTCTAGTACCTCTTTGTCTGGAGACAGAAAGATTAGTCAGGCAGACTCTCTGATGGCTTCTGGAAATGTTCTCCAATTCCAGGATTGTTTTATGTTTCTTGGTTGAGAGGTTACTGCATTCCTTATTTATAGACCTGTTCTAGAATGCAAGTTTATAACAGGCAGGTGTACATTTCCTACCATCTTGTCCACAAGATGACAATCAAAGAAATATATATCCAAGGTATGTGAGTTACCCGTGTTAGGCACACAGGTCAAAGCTGAAGGAAATAGAGGTCAGATCAGGTAGGCACCATGTCTAACTAAGCCCCTGGGACATGTGTGAGGGGGTGGAGACCAGCTGGTTCTCTTAGTGACCCTCTTACTGTTACAAGAACCTCCCTTCCATCCATCACTGAGATCTATGACAATCTGGCCTATTCCACCACATAAAGGACGGTGGTGCCTATTCCTTCATTTGGGGAATGGCTGGACACCTAGTTCCAGCAAAATTCGCTGCACTCATCCTTCCCATCATTTTCCCAAAGAAGCATTTCAATTCACTCCAAATGCCACTAGTTCCCCAAACAGCCCCACACCCCATCTGCAGTTCCCTAGGGGGAAAAGTAACTACTTACTGTCATAAGTTGCATGAGGTCAGTCTTCCCATTCCCCTTGCCTGAGGCAGCTGTCACTAACTTGGGGACAGCTAACACATCAGAACACAGCAGCAACCCCATGTTGCTCAGGAGCCTAGAAATACACGCATTCCACTGCCAGCTTTCCAAGTGGTGCAGGCTCCACAGACTTAAGAAGAGGGAAGGCAGGGGAAGAGACCTCTCCAAAGAACAGACACAACAAAACACAATTACTTGAAAAAGAACATCTCTGTCAGCACTACTACCAACAAGTCCCTCTTGACTATGCTCCATGTTATTTCAATACAGCAACAATGAACACAGTTCTATAGTTTCAAGGACACTGCAGTCTAAAACTTCCAGCTGGCTGAAGAGAAAAGAGAAGTGGTTTGAGTTTTGAAGTGGATCAACCCAACGAAGCGATGCAAAAGGAAAGAGGTCAGTCTAGGGTCTGCTCCTTGTCCCATCCACTTCCACAGATACTTATCTTGTGTAAGAAGCCCAGAGTTCCAAGTCAAAAGATTCTTCTGGAATATAACCAAGTTTAGGACACAAAGAAGGTTTGAAACAAAATGACCAAAATTTCCCTTCAGTGACATTACTACTTCAAGGGCATCACTCACATGGAAGTTTCCAGAACTCTGTTTACCACCAAACAGATTTGATTCAAAAAAAAACAACTCAGAAGAGATATAGTCATATGTACGTGTGTGTGTGTGTGTGTGTGTATGGGTAAAAGGAAACCCAATAAGCATGGCATTTACTGAATGCTTTCTCTAAGCAAGCATTTTACTACTTGTTATGACATGCATTTATTCAATAAACATTTGAATAAATGAGTCCCCACTATGTGGAAAACACTGTTAGAAGCATTGGGGATGCAAACATGAACAAAAAGTTAAAATCCAGGCTTTTGCTGAACTCATATTTTAGTTGGAGTTGATAAAAATATATGTCAGTTGGTGATAAATATTACAAAGTAAAATAAAGCAGACTAAGGCAATGCTATATAAAATTATATATATAAATAGAGCAGGGAAGAGAGTGTTATTTTAGATACAGTTGTCCTGGATGGTTTCTCTGATTGCTATTTGATAACAGTAACAACAGTAAGTGCTACCATATGGCTACTATGTGTCGGAAACTGGACTAAGTACTTAACATAAAAGTATTTCATTTAATCCTCAACAACTCTGAGTTCAGGGCTATTACCATCTTCAGCAGAAAGATGAGAAAATGGAGCCTTACAGAGGCATGGCTCTTGGCAGAATCTGCAGTAAGGGGGAAAGACGAGGGCAAAGCCAGTGAGAAAGCCAGGACTTGAGCCCCATGTACTGTGCTAGTTCAGAAATGTGGTCTCAAAGAGGTCAAGTCTCCCCACACATGGTAAGAAATTAGTGCAAGTCAGTCTTCTCTTCAGACTATTACTCCTGTCACTAGGTGAAGACCAAACCTCATTTTGAAACATGAATAGAAAGACAACCTGAACTCATTAAAGCCAGTTAATAAATGCTGAGTATGTTCCTCGCCCATCTCCCTCCCCAGGTCTCCAACCCAAGATGATACAGCAAGGGAAACACCCTTTCTGCTAATTCTCTAGGTTACCATTTCTCACTGGAAAACAGAAAAACAGATAGGAACAGAACAAGAGGTGACTGAGTCAGCTGCTCCACAGTGCCACAGCAGCCCTGAGGTGCAGTGGAGGGGACAGGCCCTGAGGAAAGGTCAGCAGCAAGGAGAAAGCAGCATCTCTCTAGTCCCATTTCAAAGAAAGCACAGCTCAAGTGCTGGAGCTCTGGGGTGGTAGTGGGAGAAGGAGAAGACTTTCTTAAGAAACCTGAGGCAGGAAAGACAGAAACACGGAGAGCAAGTCACAGGACCAAGAATAAGGCAAGAGGCAATTGAGGAAGGAGGCTAACATTGCTTCAAGCAGAGCAGTCCAGAAGGGAATTGCCATATCCAAGGTCAGGGGGTATTTGCAGAACTGCTGGAAATCTCAGGTTGAGGGTCCAGCCTATACTACCAAAAGAGGATAAAGGAACAGAGAAATCCAAGCAGAATCCCACAAGGTTTAAGCCAAAGGTCATCATTTGGATCCACCCATTTTTTATTGTATTGCAGTCACCACAGCCACAGGAACCTGTAACCAGAGTTAATCAACAACCAAGGTGGGAAGGGAAGGTGGAGGTTCATCCTAGTATGGAGCCTGTTTTTTCATCTTAATAACCCAACTGGCTGGAGTTTAAGCTGACCTAGAGAATCTCCCTTCTAAAGACTTCAGATCCCATTTCCACCAACACACACACACACACACACACACACAGAGATTAATTTAATGCTCAGTTTCCCTCCTCAGCAACTTAGCACTTTATCTTCAGCAAGTCAGGTCTCCTAGCCTAACACTGCACCAAACAAATTATGACCTGAATGGCAAGAAAAACTGTGTCACCTAGAGAAACCCAATTAACGACATGACTCTGCTCTCTTCAATTCTCTTCCAGTCATATCCGGGGCACCTGTGTGGTTGACCGCCTTTTCCCGCTACTGGCCATGTTCCTTTCTGGCAGACTCAAAAGCCAGAGGTAATTTAAACATGAGCGCTAGAGAAGATATCCAAACTCAGGGAATCCTGCTCGTCCCACACCTTGGCCTGCTGAGAAAGCCCAAAGGACATGGGGCAAACCATTTCACCTGAGCTGGCAGTCTGGAGTGTTCACCTTGAAATCACTAAGTTGCTCCTTAAGCCAACGCTCCTTGCTGGAGAAAACCATATAAATGCTACTGAAAGCTCCCAAGTGAGGGTGTGCAAGTACCCCAGAAGGGACAATAAGTAGGTATTTCTCCAAGAAATTCCTGCTGCAACCATCTCCTCTATCGGCTCTCTCATTACCCTTTCCTGGAGAGATGGCCATTATCTTCCCTCCCTCCAGGAAACATAAATCCCACTGCTTTCCCAAACCTCCTGATTGATCCCATGCAGCATGTGTTTTGTGTGTGTGCCGACATGTAAACATCCTCTTCCCAACCCATGCTAGAGTTTCTGAACAGAATACAGGCTTCCCTTCCTCCCCCAGTGCACTTGTTTCTCCTCCCAGCCCCACACTGCTGCAGAGTTAGAAATGTAATATTCAGGGACCCTGAGACCGGAAATGCCTGGTTCTGGACTGCTGCTCTTGAAACACGAGAGAAGGGACAGGGAGAGCCGAACGTGGGGATGAGGGCAACGGCAGGCTCTGTGGGGTAGAGAGGGGAGGCTGAAATCCCGACGAGGGAAGCGATACAGTATAGGGGTGGGCGAGGAGGAGAAAGGGTGATGAGGGGGAGGCTGTCAAGACTTGCAAAGTCAAAATCTGAGCAGCCTTAAAGAGGAGGGGGATGAAGATTTAAGTAAATCTTAAAGCAAGGGAGGCTAGACGCAAGGGTGGCAAGAGGGCCAAGAGCAGGTCAGGGGCAGGGGGAGGAACCACAATCGATATTCTGCAGGTGAGGGAGCCCAAGTGAAGGGGAGCCAGAGCGGGACCCTCACACACCTTGAGGAAGGGGGTCCGGAAGCCGAGTCAAGGTAGAGATGGCAGGGAGGTGTGGGGGCGGGGCACCACTGGGTGGGGACCGAACTGGCTCAAGGAATCTGCAGCTAGTAGAGAAAGGAGTAGAGGGTGGGGGCCCGGGGATGAGGTGGGGGTCGCCGAGGGGCACGGGGCTGGCGGAGGGGCGCCGGGGAGCACGTGAGGCGTGCGATCACCCCGCTCCCGCATGGCGAGGACCGGAACCAGGGTGAGGCTGGGGGGGCGGCACGCTCACCCGCAGGGCGGACAGGTCGATGTCGTCCAGGCTGCGGGCGGGGGCTGGGTCGCCCATGGCCTCCGCGGGGAACGGGGCCCCGGGGCCGCTCACGCTCCGGCTTGGTTATTCCACTGCCGCCGTCGCCGCTTCTCCCCCATCGGGGGATCTCGGAGGCGGACTCCACCGCGCCTCCCCCGGAGAACGGGGAGGGGGAGGGCCGGCGGGAGGACCGACCCACCGGCTGACAGAAGCTATCACCCCGGAGCCTGCAACCCGAGCCGCCGACTCTGCTGCGCAGGCGCGGAGTGGCTGAGCACCCGGAGGGTGGGAGAGGAAACGTGACGCGGGCGCGCCGACTTCCCCCTCCCCCTCGGCGCCGACACCTGCGCGCAGGCGCAGGCGAGCGAGCGAAAGACGCGCGCGAGGACTCAGCGACCGCGCAAGCCTGGCGTGAAAGAGTGGGCGGCGGCCGAGGTGGCCTCGGAGCGCGCCCACCAGCTGGCGCGCGTGCGCACAAACGTTTCCTTCCCTTTTCCTTAATTTTCTGTCCTTTCTCTCCCCAGTTTCCTTCTTAGTTCTCCTTAGACACCTATCCTTCCTTTTCCCTCCTCTTTCGTGTGCCCAGCTGCCAATCAAGTCACCCACCTCCCTTTTTGCGGGGGAATGGGGGCGGACCCAACCCCCTCTATTACTAGGGGGGTTGTTATGGTAACTCCCCACGCGAGGGCTGGGTGGCCTCTAGATAGGATGGGCTGTCCACCCACCTAATTGCTATGGCAACAGTGGAGCCGCTGAGGGTGGGGCCTCTCGGTGAGAACTTGGCTGGAGAAACCAGAAGGGAATTAGGAGGTGGATGGAAAGGTCTGACTGCCATAGGAATACCCGTTAGCCCCATCTGTTGTGGGTGTTTTTGAGGAGGGGATCACAGCTCTCCTGCTGCAGACTTGTATCTGTACCTCTCTTAACAAAATGTGCTGCACAAAGGAACTGTTTCAACCATTTTTCATCGACTAATTGCTGTGCGTGGGGCAGGGAGAGGTGGAGGGGAAGAGGCAGGCCCTCCAAATCTTGCTTAGGTCACCTTAGACATGTTGGCACAGCACCTCCAGCCATTAGCTTCGCTGGAGGTTAGATGATTGCTGCTGACTTGCTGTGTGACCTTGAACAAGTTGCTTTTCTTTTCTGGCCTGTGTGATCCCCAAGGTCACTTCTAGCTACAACACAACTTCTAAAAGCCCCCCCTTCCCACCCCCCCACCCCCCACAGACCTTAATATAAGCAATCATTTAGGAGAGTGTGTGAAAACTCCTTGGAAAAGAGCTAATGCCCTACTTTCTGGACCCTTCATATTTAAATGCACATGCAATCCTGCTTCCATTCTTCCTCCATTTTACCTTGCTATTGTCTTTGTAGAAGCCACTATCCCCACTCACCTCCATCTTTATTAGCCTCCTACTTTGCTTCTCTGCCTGACTCCTGTAAGACAGTTCTCCATACCCAGAGTGATTCTCCTAAAACTCAAATCTAATGTCATTCTCCTATTTAATAATCTTCATTGGCTCCCCATTGTCTTCTCAGTAGAGTCTAAATGTGGTTTCAAAGACTCTTCAAGATTCTGCCTGCTTCTCCTGCCTTATTTTTCAGTATTCCACATTCAACCTCATATGTTCTAGCCATACTGAAATACTCTACTCACAGTTCCCAGAACTAAACATACTCTCCTCCAGCCTTTGCACTTGCTGTTTCTTCTACCTGGAACATTCAGACAATGCCCACTCACTGCCTTCTGCTTTGTCCTATATGTTTAAATCAACTCCTGTCAAGCCTTTTTGGACCCACTGTGACTGAGTTTGACTTTTCTGTTTCAGTTGCCTGGCCTACACCCACAGTAACACTTAACACTCTGAATTGTAAATGTCTGTTGAAGATCCTTAATGATAGGAATGTCAATCTTATTCAATATAGGGCCTGGCACCCACTGGAGGTTCAATAACATATAAGAAAATGAAGGCTTCCATTGTCTGGGTAAGTACTCTGATATATAATAACTCAATGTTAAGACCATGGGCGAGTAGGAATAAAACAATGAATTTCAAGGTAATGCTTTGGGCAAGTCATTAACTTCTCTGAGTGAGGCTCAATTCTATCGTCTGCAAATTAGGATAATAACAGAGGTTAGGATAAAATAAAATTAGGTATGTAAAGCACTTGGCATATGTTAGTCTTCAAAAATGTAACTAATGCCTGAATCATAGTGTGTTCAGTAAAGAGATATTGATCAATGAATGAACAAATTAGGATCACAGAGATAGGATAATACCACCCTGAGTCTCAAGAAGCAGTGTAATCTCAGGAGGTGGGGAGTAGATCATGCTGATAATTGATAAAGCTGGGCTATGGATGAGGGTTCACCACCCTACTCTCTGCTTTTATATAAAGTTGTCCATAATAAAAACGTAAAGACAGACAACATGACAGGTGCAGCCTTGGATATTGCATCCCACCAAATTTAAAATATTTAAATAAGATAAATCATAGGAGCTGCGGGGAATGAATGAACACCTTTGGCAACCAGTTGTCCCCAGGATTTCCCACTCACCTTGGGAGGCTAAACTCATTTTCCATCTCCAGAGTCTACAGCCAACTCTTCTCACTGCTTTCTCCCCTGCACTGTGGCAGCCTCCATTCAGGACACTCCAGGATTAATGAGAGGTTGGCAGATAGGTCTTCACACACACACATAGTGTGACGTAGAAGGCATCTAAGCAGAAGCCCCTGACCCGGCTGGGAACATACTCTCTCCACCCCACTCCGTAGTTAATGAGGTAATGGTGCCCTAGGGAAAAAGGCACTTAGTGCTGACAATGAGGCCAATTAGCACAATGCCAATTAGTACCAGGGGTCCCGCTATAAGGGAGGGGGGATTTCCTAGGCGGAAGTGCCTTCTTCAAAGGAATGAAGGATAGGAGCAACGCAGCAGCTTCCCCTTCCTCCTTCAGATTCCAGCACACGCTCTCATGCTCCAGCACTCCCCCTATTTCAGGAAGTCTTAAACTCCTTCTTCTTGTTCCTATGTTCACTCTAAAACAGGGAAGTATGCCTTGGGGAGTGAGGGGAAAGAGCCAGGACCTGTGCTAAACTTATTCCCAGTTGCAAAATATTTCAGATATACAAAAAAAATTATATTGTATATGAAAATATAATATGTAAGATAAAAATTCATCTAGCCACCACTCAAGAAATAAGTCATAAATTCACTCCAACCATTCTCTCTCAGTACACCTGTTATCACCTTTTTTCCCTTTATTCTGGGAGCCAACTACCCTCAACCCATGTGTGTGGTGCTGTCCTATAGACTGTGCCTTTACTGCCTCTTACTTCTGAAGTAGTGCCAGCCGGCAGAATGTTCTGCAACGACAGAAATGGTCTATATCTGCACTATGGCTGCCATCAGTGGTGGCTGAGGATTTGAAATGTGGCTAATGAGGCCCTCCCTTCCTGGTGGTGCAACGGACTGCAACCCTTCAGTGCATCCTAGCTGCAACCCTTCAGTGAGTTCTATCCTGCCAGGAGCTGACCCACATGGTGCAGCACCACCTCTCCTGTCTCATCTGCTGTTGCCCTCAGCAGTGTACTTCATTGAGCTGCCTATTCTGCAGCCCACTCTGTCCCTGGGTGAAGCCTCTAACCACCCCTACACCTCTGGCCTGTACTCCAGTTCTGTATGCATAAATAAATAAATCTTAAAAAAAAAAAAAGATATGTGGCAAATGAATGTTTGAGCTAAATGTTTAACTAAATTCTTCTTGACTTTAATTTAAATGTAAATCAACTAATATGTCTAGTGCTTAAAGTGAAACTAAGTGAAACTTTAAGGCAAATGTGCCTAAAGTCTGAGTGCCCCAGAAGGGGTGGGGACTTGATCGTATTTACTCTAAATAAAACAGTGGCTGGCAAATAGCAGGTGCTCAATAAAATAGTTATGTCAATAGATGAGTCTCCACAGTATGTCAGTTATAGAGGCATCACTTCTATTTCTCATCACTTTGGGATGACAAAGGTTCACAGAGGTGACTTAAGAGGTCACCTAGGGCTCTCTTTGGTGGTGCCACAGGCTAAGGCACAGCATTGCTAGCAGGCAAGCTGGCTGCAACCACCTCAGTGTGAGTTCAATCCTCAGCTGGCCCCGGAGATGACCCACATGGCGTGGCAGACCTCTCCTGACACCCCTGCTGCTCCCCTCAAGAGTGTACTTCATTAATCTGCCTGTTCTGCTCCCCACTCTGTCTCTGGTGAATCCTCTCACCACCCCTGCACCTCTGGCCTGTACACCAGTTCTGTATGCAAAAATAAATGAATCTTAAAAAGAACGAAAGAAAAGGTCACCTAGGTAACGTGACGAGTCCAGGATCTGGGTCCAGCTCTTCCAGACCTCTGACATACACTTAACCACACCCTCAGCCTCTCCCATGTTGACACTTGAGAAACAAGGGGCAGTCCCTCTAGGCCTTTCTCTGTCCACCTCACTCACCTGCAGCTACCATAGCAGCAACACAGCTCTCCAAGTGTCTTGGCTTGTCTCTGTCCTTCCTTCTACCCAGCTACCCAACTACCCAACTACACGTGAATACCTTCTCCTTCCAACAGCTCAGTGACCAAGCTCCCAAAGCCACAGACAAGTTAAGCAAGATGGAAACAGCAGCAAGAAGAACGGTGTGGTGTAGAGAAAAGGCAAGGGGCCTGGTGTCATGTGTAGCATGGAGGGTGTGCGAGACCAGCACTCAGTTCAGTGGAAGAGGCAGGGATCTTTTTATGCATTTATTTATGAAATGTTTCTTGAACGGATACAAAGTTAGTGTCTGTCAGCAGGCTGGTGGAGGGAGTTAGTGTGCATCCACCACTACTAAGCCTCCCAACTGTGGGGGCTGAAGCCAGGCGTGGCTTAGTCCTTCCTTCCACTTTCATAGTAATGGCCTGGGAGAGGCTCCCAGTTCTGGGGGCAGAACAGGGCTCAAAGGCAGGAAGAGGGAGGGGGATGGGAAGGCACAGGGCAGAACTCATTCTTCCTGGAATCAGAGTCTTGACCCCAGGCATCCAGGCAGGAACTAAGCATCTCCTGTTAGTAGTGGCTTGAACTGAGCAGCTGGGAGAATGAACTTCTCGGGACCATCCTGCCTCCCCAGCCCAAAGTTGGGTGCCATCTTTGGCTATATCTCGAGAAAGAGTCCTCTGCAACTTCTCTCATGCCTTTCAGGGATGCCTGCCTCCTGCAGGTCTCAAAGGCACTGCTCTCAATCTTCAGGGCTGGAGGCAGGGAGTCAGACTTGATGGATGCCACTGGCTGGTGACCTCTCCTGGACTGGCACTGCAGCTATGTCCACACTTCCAGGGGCATCACACCTTCTTTGCTACCCAATGGGGGCAGCAAAGACTCGTCTTCCAGGAACTTGAGGGGGAAGTGGACCAGGTGGCCCTGGACCTGTGTGAGCTCAGCCCGAGCCATGGAAGGGCTGACTGTGGCAAGGGGTTCCACGGCCACGTACTCCCGGAGTGTCCGCAGAGAGCGTGTGGCATTGGATGGCAGGCAGCGGAAGATCTGTTAGTGGGGGACATGGAAGCCAATAAGGTTTGGGGTGGCATTCTCAAGAGTCCCAGTCCAGGCCTTCCCTGGTGGCACAGCAGGTTAAAGCACAGTGCTGTGAAGCTGGCCATGGCCACTTCGGTGCAAGTTCGATCCCTGCCCGAAGGTGATCCACATGGTGCAGCAGACGTCTGTCTCGCCCACTGCTCCCCTCAGCAGTGTATTTTGTCGATCTGCCTGTTCTGTTTCCTACTCTGAATATGGTGAATCCTCTCACCGCCCCTGCTCTCTGGCCTGTACCCCAGTTCTGTATGCATAAATAAATAAGTCTTTAAAAAAAAAAAGATTCAGTCCAACCAGTTCAGCTAGACACTCTCAGTCTCCACATCCTTTCCACCAACACTGACCCTTTGATATGTGCTCCTCTGAGAAGAACCTCTCTGCATAGGGCTTCTCTCCACTCGAGCCCTGAACAAGAATATTTATGAATTCCCCTCAGCCCAGCCCCATTCAGCACACACCTGCTCATAGATATTGGCATTGCTCTCAGCTGTGTCTTGCCACAACTGGAAGAAGTCATCACAGACAGGGTCTCGGAGATCCAGATCTGGCCGGGCATCGGCCCCAAGAATCACACTAGGGGAGAAAATGATCCCGGCAGGGCCAGGTTAAGATTCTCAGAGAGGGCCCTCACTGCTGGCGCAGAGGGTTAGGACGCAGCACTGCAAGCTGGCCACAGTGGCTTCAGTGCGAGTTCGATCTCCAGCCCACGAGATCCAACCCACATGGTACAGCAGACGGCTCCTGTCTCGCCCGCTGCTCCCCTCAGCAGTGTACTTTGTCGATCTGCCTGTTCTGCTCCCCACTCTGTCTCTGGTGAATCCTCTTACTGTCCCTGCATCCCTGGCCTGTACCCCAGTTCTGTATGAATAAATAAATAAATAAATCTTAAAAAAAAAAACAAAAGATCCTCAGAGATCTGAACATAAGAAGTTACATGTGCTACCCAGGTCAGTCACAATTGATACAGGTTAAATAGTATAAGAAGTGTTAATGAGTAACAGAACTTCTAATTTGTCTCTATTTTGGTAACTAGTCTGATGCTTTAAATATATATAGTGTCCATATTAACTAAATATATACAGTGTAGATAGATAGATAGATAGAATCTACTTATGTACTTAGTATCTACCTATCTATATTTAAAGATTTATGCACACAAGAGCTGGGGTATAGGCCACAAGTTTGTGTGTGGAGGATGTGAGGATTCACTAGAGACAGTGGGGAGTAGAACAGCCAGAGCTTCTGAAATACACTGCTGAGGGGAGCAGTGGGCTGGTCAGGAGAGGTCTGCTGTACTATGTGGGTCACCTCCCTGGCCAGAGATTGAACTCATGCTGCAGTGGCTGCTGGTAGCTTCATAGTGCTGAGACTTAACCCCTTGTCCCACCAGTAAGGCCCCTGCTCAGTGAATGTATGTGTGTACACACACACACACACACACACACACACACACACACACACACTAAATTACTGTTTACTCTGCTGGTGAACAATAAATGGGATTAGTTTGCCTACTGGGAAATCTAGTACAACTCTAACCAACCATAATGCCTGCTCAAAAGCAGACCCCTCTCTTTCCACCCCCACCTTATAGCACCCCACTCCAGCTATTACCTGAAGCAATGTTTCCGCAAACTCAAGGCAAACCTGCCCGCCTGATACTCCACACCGTCCATGAGGGATGGCTCCATCTCTGTGTCCTCGATCAGCACAGCCAGCTCACTGTCCCGCTTCCCCAGCAAGCTCCGGTCATTGATATTTGCGGAGCCTGCAGTAGGTGCAGAACATACTGCATTTGCCTGGGCCCTGGGGGATGCTCCACCCCAAAAGAGCACCAGCCCCTGGGGGCAATACAACTTCCTTGGCCTCCACCCCCAGTTGGGCCTCTATGGTCCCCACTCATCCCATTGCCCCTGGCTGGGCCATTCCACACCTCCCAACCCCCTCTTGCTGTTGGAGGATCAGGCCCAGCACTGACCAATGATGACTGTCCGGTCATCTGCAATGAGCATCTTGCTGTGGATATAGATGAGTTCGGAGATTGGGTGACTGTCCAGTTCTCCGTGTGTGCGAAGACCACAGATGGATATGTAGTCCCGCCACGCCGTCCCCACTGCACACAGAAGATGGGGAAGGGAGCGTGGTGAGGTACCCCCCTCCTTGGCACCTACCTCCTCACTTCAGCAGCTCTGCAGAGCTCAGTTTATCTGCCCTCCCAGCTGTGAAAAACTATGGGTGGCCTTGGGGAAAGATCTCAGAGGAATGAAGAAATGACAGCCTCCTCCCCTCCACCCCCAGGGGACCTCCAGCTCCCTGATCTCCCCTTCCTCAGGAACAAGGGCTTGAAACCCCAATCCCAGTACTCACTGGCTGCTTTGAGGCGATGTAAGATTGAATACTCCCCACGACACAGGGTCCTGAGGGAAATGAACAAGTCAGAGAGATGGAGGCTGGGGGAATAGGGGAGAAGTCGGATAGAGTGGACCTCAGATGTCCAGCAGGACAGAGTCAGGAGGGTGCATGAGTGGGATGGGGCCACCGAGCAGAATCTGGCTGGGGGGTCACCTGTATGTGAAGTGCAGAATGGCCTGGATGGCATTGCCACCGCCTGTGGAGATGTCACCCTCAAAGCCGGGGAGCAGGGGCAAAAGCACATAGACTCGGAAGCACTGACCCTGTCTGGGGGGAGGCGGGGACAGTCAGAGGTGTGACCTGTCTCCCAACTCCAGCCCCTCCAGTTGGGCTTAAGCCACGCCCAAACTCCCCACCCTCCTGCCAGACCACCTTACTTGTGGGCCTTCAGGATTCTGTCCACAATCTCATCGCCCACCTTATTCAGAACCGTCCTCCCATCTGAGCAGCTGATGAAGAACTGATTCTGGGGTAGGGACCGGAGATAAGGCATCAGCAGCCCTGCCCCTAAGCTTGCCCTCAGCTCCTAGCAGCCAACCCAGTACCAGGAGCTCCAGGTCCTGGCCCCAGGCTTCCACTCTCCTCCAGACCCAGCTTCACCAGCCCTCAGTGACTGATCCCACTGGCATCCTAAGTCTCTCCTGGGACATCCCCTCCATTCTCTGCCCCCAGATCCACCCCATCAGACCTCAATGTAGAGGAAGTGCTGGCTCTCCCTGATGGTATGCAGGTAGGCATTGAGGATGGAGCTCTCCAAAGTGCCTGCTGACCAGCGGTCCACTGACCTCAAGACCTGGGGAATGGTGAAAATGATGGTTCTCGACACCAGGAGAGGCATCAGGGGGGTTCTCAGAATAGGGAGAAAAGGTTGGGGCACTGGGCTAGAAGTGGGGCTGGAAGAACAGGCTCAAGTCGCAAAGCTCACCTGTACAGTGGCACATTGCCCCCCAGGGAGCATGAAGGGGAGCTGGTTTGCAGTGTTGGTGGACTTAGGCAGCATGTAGGGGTACATGGGTATCTTGTACTTAGCTTTGGTAGTCTGAAGTGGAAGGATGGAAGAGTCATTGGGAGGTGACAAGCTGCCTTTGGCTCCTTCCCAACCTTGAGCTCCCACAAGAGGGAGTGAGCACCTTGGTGAAATTCCAGCGCTGGATGAAGTGCCTGGCCAGGTCCCGGGCTGCTGGGCCATGAACAACCACCCCAATGTCCCGCCACGGCATCCGGTGCATGGTCTCCCTGTCAATGAAATCTAGGGGTCCGGAAGCGTCAGGGAAGATATCAGGGATGATCTGCTGGGGACACGTGGGGCAGAGAGGAGGAAGAACCTACTAGAGGAAAAATAATTATCCCTGACGCAGCTCATTCCATTTTCAGTCCCAGCCCCAACACTGACCCCTGTTCCCAGCTCTTGGGGGATCTGGAGATAGAGGACCCTCACCTTCAAAAGGTCGGTCCAGTTGCACCCAGTCCTTAGTGATGAGATTACTGTAGTCCTTGCCCAGCCAGAAGAGTTGGTTGTTAGAGAGGTCTGGGGTACTGTGAGAGTCTGAGCACGAGATGGGCGGCTGTAGGGGAACATACCCAAGCCAGGGACAAGGAGATGTCATGGGGACCATACAGAGCCAGGCTCAAAGAGAAGATAGGAATGCTGAAAGAGTGTGAGACAGACACACAGAGACACACACAGAAAGTTAGAATGAAACAGAGGGTTTAATTCCCTGGCCTTCCCCTCAGCTGCCCTTGATCAAGTCCCTACAGGATCTGGGGGAGTGGAGTGTTAACAGAAATGGACAGAGTCACAGTATCTTCAAGGTGAGTTCTTGGGCTCCCAGGCAGGTTGAGGGACTCAGAATGTTGGCACAGTTTAAAATGACTGGAGGGGAAGACTGGCTTAGGAGGAGGCGTGGGGCCTCCCTGCTGGTGCAGGGGTTAAAGACAGCACTATCAAGCTATCACCACTCGTGGAGTAGGAGTTCGGTTCCCGGGCTGGCCAGGGAGCTGACCCATATGGTGCGGCAGACCTCTCCTGTCTCTCCTGCTGCTCCCCTCAGCAGTATAGTTCAGTGTATCCACCTGTTCTGCTCCCCACTCTCTCTGGTGAATCATCTCACCCCCACCACATCTGGCCTGCACCCCAGTTCTTGTGTGCATGAAAAAATAAATAAATCTTTAAAAAAAAAAGGGGGGTGTGAATTTAGATTAACTGAGTTTGGAGAAGGAAGGTCTTGGGGGATTACCTGTGGAGCAGCTGATTCAGAGGACTCCTGAAGATCAGTCAGTCGATAGTGCAGGTCATCCCAGCGGCCATAGGCGAGGTCCAGCCCCCCTAAGAAGGCCACCACTTGATCCACCACCAGGAGCTTCTCGTGATGGGCCCATAATGTTACCTGGTCTGGGTGGCGCATCACCTGGAGCAGGTACAAAGATGTTCATGATGGTAGGCTTAGGTGAGTAAAGAGAGCAGAGGCATTGAAAGGGAGAAAGGAAAGATGAAGGGGCAAAGACATTCAAGGTGAAAGAGGGTTGAAAGCTTGGGGAAGTTTGGTAAAGAGGGCTGTAGTGTGGGAGGGAAGTGAGGCTTTAGAGACACCTTTATGTTGGGGTGCAGCAGCATCAGAGTCCTCTTGCTGTAGCCACTGTTGATGCCCAAGGCCAACTCCACTTCCTTAAACAGCAGTACAGACACGCGGACACCCTCCTCCTGATGTTGAGTGAGCGAATCAGATTCCAGGATTCCCATGTGCCCCTCTACCCTGCCCGGAGACCCTTCATGTCTTGCCACTCACACCCTGTTTTGGTGCTGAGAGCAAACTCAGATTGAATGTCATGTATCTGCCCACCCACTCCTAGGTTCACACATCTACCCTCCTCTCTATCATTATCTTCCCATGCATCTGCCCACCATCTACTCACCCCCTTACCGGCCATCGACCAGTTGTGCATCAAGCCTCCCACCCTTGTCTTATCTGCCTTTGCAATCACACAGCTTTTTCATCGGTTCGCCCACTCGCCCACTCACCCTCCATCATCTGTGTACCTCTCCTCCTGTCCATCAACATCTATGAATGCCCCCCCAAGGGACAGACACTGTGCCCTGTGCTAGACCTGGTGACTGCAGAGGAATCTACCACACCAGATAAAAGAGGAGCATGAAGAAGGAGCTGTGGGTTCTCCTTAGGAAAGAGGAGGTGATGTTTGCCAGGCACTGAGGCAGGATGGGCACATTTTTCCCCTGAAGTCTTCAGTTTCCTACATTCCCCCTTGCTGAAGTTCCTTCTAACCAACATTTACCCACAGGCAACCCCTGCTGTAGTGCCCATCCAGTCTGACCACTGTCCTCACCGCCTTCTTCTTGAGCATAATGTCCAGTCTCCAGTCATCTGAATGGGCAGGACGTTTCAGGTAAACCTCAGGGCTCAACCTGGGATTCAGGACAGGGGGGGAGTGGCAAGTCAAGCCCCAGACAACAAGCTACTCCTCCCCTACTCCTCCCTCCTCTGGTCCATGAGCTGGTCTCCTGTAGGCTCTACCCTGCCCCTTCTTGCCTGAGCTTTGCCCCTGCTCACCACCAGTCTGTGATGAAAATCTCCTCTTGGGCTCGCAGGATGGCATCTGCCACAGCAGCAAAGTAACCTGCCCCATTCACAAACCTGGGGGGAGGCCAAGCCAAGGAGGTCAGAGGAGTCAGAGCCAGAAAGTTCTGGAGAGTGAAGACCGGAGGACAGCCATGGGTCAGAGGTGACAACAGGGTCAAAGAGCAAGTGTGATCACAGAAGTCAGGCAGTATCAGATACGTTAAGGTGGAATAAATTTGCCAGTTTGAACTAAATAAAATTTTAAATTACAAAACACACAATAAACTAAAGAAAATGACTAGAGGTTGGGAAGATTAGTATAGCATATGTAGAACTTCAACAAAATCATAAGAAAAAGACATAGAAGTCAAATGAAAAATAAGCAAAGACTAAGAAAAACAGATAGTTGCAGAGGAAATAAAAGTGGTCAATTGTAGGAAAAGATGTTCAATCTCACTAGTAAAGGAGATTGATATAAAAATGAAATAACATTAAAATCACTAGTAACAGTCAATATTAGCATCTAATAAGACAATTTTGCAGTGTGTATGAAAATATTAAACGCACATAAATGCACAAAGTAAGTCTATTTCTAGGAACACATCCTACTGAATGCTTAGGCAAAGACTCCAATCTCTAATGCATGCCTTAAGTGCAAGTCACAGCAAAGAATATGTGACCTCATTTACATTTAAAAAAAAAAAAGTTAACGTCTATGCATAAGCCTATGAAAATATTCAGGAAAAGATCTGGGAGGAGACCTATCAAACTGTTGCCAGGGTTACTTCCGGAGACAGAAGTGGGAAAGTGTGTAACAGAGAAGGAAGGGCTAGGGGCTAAAGGGTTGTGCAGTAGGTGGAAACTGTTAATTTTTTACTTAATGTATTTCTGTATCATTTGCCTTTTAAACAACTAACAGTATAATAAGGGGGTCAAGAGCAGGGTCTTGATCCAGAATGCCTGAATTAGGATCCTGTTTCCACTGTTGAGAAGGTGTGTAACCTTGAGCAAAGTCCGTAATATCTCGCCTCAGTTTTCTCATCTGTAAAAGGGAGCTACGCCTGTGCCCGTGTCGGTGAGTATTCTATACATGAACACATGCACACACTGACACAAGTCCTGGCACACAGTTAAGCGCTGTAGACAGAGTAGATGTTCCTATGTTAAACATGAACATCAACTCTCCAAGAAAATTACTGCGTGCACAACTCCTCTCTGCCTGTGATATAGTTCAACCTCCTCAGCTTAGAAATGTGGCACCGATCAGGCCCTGCAGACTCCCAGTCTGCTCCTCCTCATGCTGCAACAGCAATCAGTCCTTGTGGCTCCCAAACACACCAGGCTATTTCTGCCCTTCTCCATTTTCTTTATCTTGCTAAGACAAACCTTGGGGTTACTGCCTGCTAGAAGCCAGTCCTGACACCGCCCCAATTCGGGGCAGCTGAGCCTCCTCCACACTCACTGCCATCAGCAGGGCATGCTCCCATGGTTTTGTCATTGAATCACCTACTGGACTGTCTTACTCTGGCCACTGAACCTGGCACTACTAGGTGCTTAGAATATGTTTATTAAATGAATGAGGAAATCAGAGAGATTTGAGAAATCATAGAGAATGGATAGGATCCGTGTAATAAGAAGGGTTACCAAGGACACAGGAATCAGAGAAGTCAGGGGTCAGAAAGTTCAGAGGGGACTCACTGCGGTTAAAGAGGTCAGGGGGTCAGAGAGACTTGAGGAGTCCAGCGGGAAGCTCACTGCGGTCAGAGGGGATAAAGCAAGATCGAGAACTCAGAGAACACACAGGGGTGGAGAGTGTCACGGTCAAGCTTAGAAGGGCTGTGCGTCTCACCACCGGGCCAAGGTCCCAGGCCGGGGTGGTGCATAGCTGTCGTATCGATGTAGCTGTAAGAAGTCTCTGCCTGGGCCCTGGGCCAGTTCAGTGATCTCCTGGCCCCACCACCGAGCCTGCCGGTAGCTGCTGCACTTGATAATCAGGGACCTGGACAAGAACAATGAGATGGGACACAAACCTCATCCTCCAAACCTCTGGGAAACTGCTCTCCTTTAGCTACCACTTCTTTCTCACCGCCCCCCTCGATGCCAGGGGGGCTTGGGGCAAAATCTGCCTTATGCACAGTTGGAGCCCTGGAACCTAGGATTGTGCCAGACCCTCTCTTTTACTGAAAAGTACTGAATGAATGGGGAGCTTTTTATTTTTACATCAACAGCTCTCTCCCAGGTTTATACTCCACCCCTTTTTCTGGACCTAGGCTCCAAGAATAGCCCCTGCATTTGGGTCTAAGTCACTGCCAGATCCAGGGAGATGGAAATGCCTGCTTTTCTTCCATGGCCTCTTTCACTTAACTCCCCAAAAGGCCCTCGACTTTTCACCCACAAGGTATCTGTCTTTTCCTGGGGGACTTACCTGTGGGAGGTGTCAATTCGGACCCCATATCGGGCCTCTGTGCTCTTTTTCCCCACCTGCACCTCAAAGCCAGGGTCGAAAAGCTGAACAAATGAGATGACACCGGTCTCAAGGCGCATGTACAGCAGGAAGGACTCCTTCACCACCAGCCATCTAGAGTGCAAGGGATCCATCTCGTCTTCCCTGTCCTGGCGATCTCCTTCTTCCCCTACACCCTTTACCCCACTCTGGCTCCACTCCAGGCCTCACCTCTTGGACCAGCGATAACAAACTTGGTCTCTGCCACAGCAGGTTAAGCCAGGAACACGGTGTCCACCTGAGCGCTTTCGGATCACCCCCTCCCTGTGGGGCAAATCAGGAGGGGATGCTGGATGAAGAATCTACATGTCTATCCCAGCCTGTACTGCTTCCCGATTCTCTGACAGGAAGCTATCCAGATGTTTGCAGGGGCCCAGGTAAGGGGTGTCAGACACTCACAATCCTTTGGAGCCGAGGTCTGGGATAAAGGACAGCTGACTGACTTCCAGGAACTCTGTCTGCAAAAAGAAGACAAAGATTCAGAGGAGAAAGACTCTACTGACTCATGTCCTCTATACCCTGGGGGTCTAATTATGCTCCAAATCAAAACAAAAACAAAACAGGCGTTCAGCCCCAGGACCTTACCATGGCATGATAGTTTCGGTAGAAAGACATGGTCAGGAGACGATTGAGGTAATTCTCCAGATATTTCTGTAATAGGGATGGAAGACAGAGAGATGGGACCAGTCATTTTCACACCAGGTGATTTCCCAGGGGATCTGGGGTGTGGTCACACCTGTTTGCTGGATGCATGTCTGGCGGAGCCTTCAGGACCTGCTCTCGGGAGAGAAGGGATTTCTCTGTTGGCTGCCTCTTGGTCTGGAGAATAGGCAACTGCAAAGCTGTGGAAGAAATGGGGTGAGGGGAGTAAGAGCTGGGAGGCTGGATGCCTGGGTTCCTGAAGCACTGGAGATGGTAACTTGGAGACGGGGAGTCCCAGAGGATGGTAGAGGGCAGGCCTCCCACCCCAAGAATGGAGACAAGAAAAGGGGGTGGCTGCCAAGGGCATTTGGGCATCCAGCCTACTTGAAATACTGGCGAGAGCTGAGCTGGGAATGTTTCCCGGTAACCAGGTTAAGGGAGGAGGCCCAGTGGTCAGAACCGGGGGAGGAATGTGCCCAAGGGAGGAGAGGTTGTGACTGGGGAGAGACAGGTAGAAAGCAGCCATGGTGGCTGGGCCCATGCAGTGCCAGGGGAGGACATGTGTCCTTCACAGGAAGCGGTGGCTCTCCCTCACCGAGCCAATGGGAGCAGACTCATCAAGACTTTGTGTCTTAGAAGGTCCCGGTGCAACTCCTGAAAGTGACGGAACTTCTTCTTGGTTGTCCAGGTAAAGTCACCATGAGTCAAGCGGACAGAATACAGCGTGCAGGTTCCCACCTGGGGGTGTGAGGAACGGAAGGGGTGTCTCTGGGCTCCCCCCTCTCTCCCCTCCCTGGCCAGCTCTCCCTCCCTGGTGGTATGCCAGCCTAACCACCTTGGATCCACTGGTATATCTTTCAGTGCCCACCACCTGGGCTGTGACAGGGACCCCAGGGGCAAACACCAAGGGGTGCATTTTTAGAGGCTGAAGGCTATAGATAGCCAGGAAGGGGTGCATCCGGTCAGCTGGGAAGAGAAAGTAGAAGAGGTTAATCTCTCCAGGTCTCAGACAGCTCATCTTCCTCCCCCTGAGGACTGTCCTCCCTGTGTACCTGGATCCTCTCCCTCCCTCAGAGTGTCCACCTCATCCGGCTCCATCTGTAACTGACTGGAATCCAGGTCATCTCCGGAGGGGAAGAGGCTCTCATGGGTTGCCATCATCCTAGGAATATGGGGAGCTCTCAGGGAGGCGATCTACCTTGCAAATTTTTCTTCCCTTACTCCACCCCCGCGATCCTCCACCTCCCATAGGTCCCTCTCTTCCCCACCCACCTCACTCGCCATGACTCCCAACCCCTCTCTGATTACCACCCATTTGCAAACCCCACCAATCAGATAGCCTTCCACCCCACTCCACCGCCACCCCGCCTCTAACCTCCATCTCCAGCTTTGGTCCTTCATCCAGAATCCCTCAGCCCCGCCTCCCGTCCCGTAACCAGAGCGCCGAGGAACACCCAGCCAGGCCCGGATGACCCCGAACTGGGGCAGAACAGATGGCGGGGAGGGGGCCCAGGGGTGTCGCAAGTGGCCTGGAGGAGCCGGGGGTCAAGCCAGATCGGTGGGGAGAGAGGGTCCAGGCGGGGGTGAGGAAGTTACGCGCGTCCGACCCGCGAGAGGAACCCGAAATCTGAGCGTGCAGCTGAGTCAGGAGGCTCAGCAGCCCGGGCGCATTCCGGTCCCCGCCCAATTTTCTGGGCCCGCGTTGGCCCCCTTCCCTATCTCCTCACCCGGGCAGCTGGAGCCGGCGCCGCTGCGGGCTCGCAAGCAGATGGACCCGAGCAGACCGGGAGTAGGAGCCCACACCCCAGCCGGGGCGGGGCAATCAGGGCCTGCCCTTGGGGGCGGGACGGCCCCCAGCCTCATCTCCACCGGATTCTCGTCCTCCCTGTCCCGCCCCCGCCGCCCTCGGCCCGCCCAGCCGTCCGGCACGCAACCCCTTGGCTTACGGACAAGGGAGGGCTCTGCGCTAGGCTGGTAGGAGCTTCCAGCGGGTCTGTCCCTCGGTTCCACTCTGCCCTGTGGGCGCTAGACCCAGCGCACGATCTTCTGCTGGGGCTCTGCCCCGTCCCGGGCGGGACACCCTCCTCGGCGGGGACCTGCTAGTGTCCCCTTTCCTTGCTGACCGCGAGTCTAATTGGTCCTGGCCTAGTCAGCGAAGGAATGAGGGAGTACAAGGCCTCAGGAATGGTGGCCACACATCCATCGATGTGGGCAAGTTTCCGTTCTTTCATTCATTCATTCAGCATTTACTGCGTATTTGCTCGGTGTCAGAAGCAAGTTTGCAGTAGTGAACAAGACCGTCAGGGGCCGGGCTCTTTAGGAACTTACAGGCTAAGCAAACACTGCAGGTTCTGCTTTATTTCAGATATATTTATACATGCAAGAGCTGGGCTGCCGGCCAGAGATGGTAGTGGTGCGGTGAGAGGATCCACCAGAGACGGAGTGGGGAGCAGAACTGGCAGAGCTACTGAAATACACTGCTGATGGGGAGCAGCGGGTGAGACAGGACAGGTCTGCTGTGCCCTGTGAGTCAGCTCCCTGGGCACAGTAGCAGCGGATAGCTTCATAGTGTTGGGTCTTAACCCCTTGGGACTCCAGGGAGGCCACATTTCAGGTTCTAAAAGACAAAATATACCTATTTTTTTAAAAGAAGATTTATTTATTTATTCGTACAGAACTGGGGTACAGGCCAGAGATGCGGAGGGTGAGAGAATTCACCAGGGACAGAGTGGGGAGCAGAACAGGCAGATCGACGAAGTACACTGCTGAGGGGAGCAGCGGGTGGGTCAGGAGAGGTCTCCTGCGCCATGTGGTCACCTCCGGGGAAGGCAGGAATCGAACTCATGCGGAAGTGGCTTTAGATTCTTAGTGCTGTGCTTTAACCCACTGCGCCACCAGGGAGGGCCATATACCTATTTTTTTAAGAAACACATATTTATCTCTTCTTTTACTGGATCTTTGGGTTGTTTAGTTTTCATTTGTTGTTAATAAAGGTCCTGTGAACATTCCTATATGTCTTCTCGTGGATATATGCTTTCATTTCATTTGGGTGAACACCTAGGAGTGGAGTTGCTGGCTCATATGATAAGTGAATATTAACTTTATAGGAAACTGCCACACTGTTTTCCAAAATTATTCCATTTTATATTTCTAAAATCAGTGTATGGTGTAGATCTAGACATTCCACAACATGGTGAACATTTGACATTGTCATTTTTTTTTAGAGTAGCCTTTCTAACGAATATAAAATAATTGCTTCATTGTGGCTTTTACTTGCATTTCTCTGTGATTTATGACATTGACCATGTTTCAGGTGTTCACTGGACATTACCATATCTTCTTTTGTAAAGTATCCTAGTCTTTTGCTAATTCAAAAAAATCATGTTATTTGTCTTAGCAAATGTTAAGAGTTCTTTATATATATTGAATGCCAATCTTTTATCAAATATGTATATTGCAAACATTTCCCCCCCAAGAGCGCATATAGTTATTTCTGATCCAGGTAAAGTAGATGCATCAAGAGAAAACATGTTCCCAAAGCACGATGTTTTCAGTGTGATCTGGTAGATGCTACTGACTTTAATGCAGCATAAACACGCGTGCCACCTTATGTGTGATTCCTTACAGGCTTGACTTGGTCTCTTTGTGAATTGATTTTATTACCAGTTTTCATCTGAATCCATTAGTGGAGTAGAATGATTCTATTTTTGTTTCTTGGCCAGGCATTGCGTGATACCAAGAGTCTTGTGAGACAAAATGGTAAAAGAAAGGCGTCTATTGCAAATTATTTTCTCCCAGAATTTGACTTATATTTTTAAAATAATGGTGCTTCTTACTTGGATGGAGCTGGAAAAGATCATGCTTAGTGAGATAAGCCAGAAAGAGAAAGAAAAATACCGGATGGTTTCACTCATAGCA
>NW_004567118.1:29730489-29782879 GCF_000260355.1 Condylura cristata | reverse complement strand
GTGCTTTAACCCGCTGCGCCACCAGGGAGGGCCGAAAAATAAACTTTTTAATAAAAAAAAATAATGGTGCTTCTTGAAGAACTGAAGTTTCATTATTTTAAGTAGTTGGTGTATATATCATTAGTAATAAAAATATAAATTGATGTACCACCTTGGAAAACAATTCTTCAAAATGTTAAGTATAGTTACTTTATCACCCAGCAATTCCATTCCTAGGTATTTAACCAAGAGATATGAAAATGTGTATCCACAAAAATGTATTCATGAATGTCCATAATAGTATTTAAAGAGCCAAAAAAGTAGAAACAACCACCAAAAAAGCAGAAACAATCAAATATCTATGAACGAATAAAAATATGTGTAGTTCTTACAACTCAGTCATAAAAAAGAGTAAAATACTGATCATGCTACAACATGAACCTTGAAAACATACTAAGGAAGTGAAAGAAGCCAGACACAAAATCCACATAGTATATGATTTCATTTATATAAAAAGTGCAATATAAGCATAGAGACAGAAAGTAGATTGGTGGTTTCCAGTAATTGGAGAGGAGGACAGGAGGGCAGGGAGGTAACTGCTAATGGGTATAGAGTTTATTTTAAGGATGATTGAAAATGTTGTAAAATTAGTTGTGATGGTTGCACAACTGGTGAATACATAGTAAAAGCAACCAAATTTTATACTTAAAGGGTAAATGCTATGGCACATGAATTATATCTCTATAAACCTACTGTACTTATAAAAGACAAAACCAATAAACTATAAATACATACAGCATGGGTGAATTTTAAAGCCATTATGCTGAAGGACGTCAGACAGAAGAGAGTAATATCATATGATTCCGTTTATATAGAGTCCAAAGCTGGCAAAACCAGTCTCTAAAAATGAAAATCAGATCAGCACTTGCTGGTGGCAGGAGGTGGGGAATGATAGTAAGGGGTCCACAAGACAAGTCAGAGTTTAACAGGGGTGCTGATTATATCATGTATATACTTGTCAAAGCTCTAGGAGATGTGCACTAAATGTAGGAATGTAGGTATTAGGCTGTAAGTAAATTTCAACTTCAATAAAGTTAATTCAGAAAATAAAAAAGAAAGCTATCTAAATCAAGCTATCTAGTATAGTCAATAGTGCTCCCCAGCCTTTCTCATGTCCTGGCACCCATAGGGGATGATGATACAGCATTTGTGCGGCTTTACCCCAGGGTACTTGGAGTGTTCAGCTACATTGTTTTGGACCTGAAGTTTCCAGCCTGGACTCCAAGCCCCATTCCTAGCCAAGGACATGTTTGGTAAGCTGAGTATGGTGGATAACAGAGTGCCCTTGGATCAGACTGATGGTGGAGAATCTCTGGTCTGCTGATAACTGTCTATATGACCTTGGGCAAGTCACCTAGTTTCTCATTTCCTCTGATGCCTCACCTATAAAATTGGATGATAATAACACTTAACTCAAAAGATCACTGACATGTTTAAATGTGATGAGATAATATGGAAAAGTCCTAGCATAATTAATTGCAACTAAAATTTCTGTTCTAAAAAAATAGAATGATTCTTCAGCAATGTTCAACCTGGCACCAAGTTGCATTGCTGTAATGATTTTCACTGCATCTGTCTGTCCCACCATTTCCGCATCTGTGTTTGCCACCCCACTCCTCGCAGTCTCCTCCTGCTGGCCCATGGAGATCAGAGAGAACCCCAAAATTGAGGGGGCACAAAAGGATAGGTGTTTGAATGGGGTATCCCTTCCACTTCTCCCCTCCTCCCTCTTCTTCTCCTTCCATCCTCTGGCGCCTATAATCACCAGGCAGTCTGAGACAAAGTGGTAGTTTTGCCCACGGTGGGGGTGCTTGGAAACCACACCCCTCTTCCTGGGGCCCTCCTGGTCATTCGTGGCATCCTGGTCTCCTCCGCTGTTGACATGGGTCTGAAGGGGGCATGGTGTTTTCCATGGTGTGGGTGCCGGAGACAGCGGAGGACTGGAAAAAGAGCAGGTATGGGGGGTGACTGAGGAAAAAGTGGGGGTGGCCAGACAGACAAACTGCATTGGGTAGAAATGTATATACTCAAAATGGTGAAAAGGAAAAAGATAATCTGTCTCCCTGGGTGAGAGATGGGGCCATCATTTTCCCCAACAGTCTGGGAAAATACTTTCAGGGCTCACTGCAAAAATGAAGTGGAACCTCTTGTTCAAAAATTATTAAGAATCTCAAGGTAGTGACAGCAGAGCGTTACAAGTATGAGTGTAGAGTCTGGTGTACCTGCATAGATGGCGTGCCCATAGTCAGCCCTGCTCTCTCAACATATCTTTCAATCCCAGCTGATGCCACCACACTCACCCCCACCCCCAATCTTCTTCCCTGGCCTCTTTCCTCTCATTGGTGGGAGAGTGGTGGCACATGTCAGTTGTAGATACTGGAAGACCCTGACGCAAACTTCCTCTGTCGCCTCCAATCTTTCACGTAGGTCTGGATCCAGCTGCCCCTCCAGATCCAGATCCCAGGCCACCTACATCCCCCACTGTGGCTGAAGGAGGGATACCCTCCTTAGAGTCTGGTGCCTACTTCAGCAGGAAAGCTCGACTCTCCTTCCGCCACCAGCTGCATGACATAGCATCAGCCAATGACTCCACCATTTGAAGGGGACTAGGGGCTGAACTTCCAGGAAACTCTGGCATACCTCCTCCCTCCCCCTTTTTAGTGACCCCAGTGTCCTGCTCTCCCAAGTCCCTCATGACTTTCTCATTAAATCTTTTCAGAGTTGGCAGGTATGTGTGTTGGATCATGGGTGGGGTTAGAAGGTGGGGGGGGTCATAGGTGGGGTTAGAAGGTGGGGGCGAGGGCACTAGGGCGGGTCACTGGGCTCCGGTGGGAGTGGGGACAGGAATCCTGGATATGAACAACAGACCTGTGCAAAGCACAGGTTGATGAGGAGGTGAGCTCCAGAAATCAAGTTTCAGAGTTGAATGCCGAGAGCAATTTTGAGAGGTCAGGGGCTAGGCCGGGCAGCAGAGGGGGCTAGAGAGCATATCATTCAGTAAATAGCCAGGGTCCACGCCCTACCTGGCAAGCAGGCTGTCTCCATGAGCCAAGCAGAAAGAACTCTCTCTTCTCACTCTCTTATTTTCCAGTACAAGGAAGGAGACAAACAAATAAGAAAATACCAGAGAGTGCTAAGTGTTACTATGAACAAAGTAAAATTGAACAGGGAAACATGAGATCAGGGCGGAGAAAGGTACTGGTTCTTAAATTTCAGGTGGTCAGGAAAGGCCTCTGATGATGTGGCATTTGAGCTGAGACCTGAACAATGAGTAACTGTCTCAAAGTTGGAGAATGATGTGCCAACATAGGCTCAAATTCACAGGTTGTAATAAAGGTATCACTTTGGTGCAGGCTGTTGATAATATGGGAATCTGTGTATATGTGAGGGCAGGGAGTATACAGGACACTTCTATATCTTCCACTCATTTTTATTGTGAACTTAAAACTGCTCTTATGCCCTTCCTGGTAGCCTAGGGGTTAAGCCTCAGCTTATGCCTGGGTTCAGTCCCTGGCCAGGGAGCTAACCCCACATGGCACAGCAGACCTCTCCTGTCTCACCTGCTTCTCCCCTCAGCAGTATATTTCAGTGGGTTCACCTGTTCCACTCCCACTGTTTCTGGTGAATCCTCTCACCTCCCACACTTTCGCCTACACACCACTCTTGTATCCATAAAAAATAATCTAAAAAAAAGTCACAAGAGATGCCTGGCTCCCCCCTGCTCTTGCATCCACCTTGCTGCTTGGCCTGCTGGCCAACCTCTGCAATCAACCATGGTCCCTCTTCCACTTGCCCTGAAGGATTCAAATGCTATGGTGGCAACTGCTGTAAGAATGTGAGATCTGGCCCTCCCGGGTGGCACAGCGGGTTAAAGCACAGCACTAAGAAGCTTAAGCCACTTCCGCATGAGTTCGATCCCCACCTGCCCAGGAGGAGATCCATATGGCGTGGCAGACCTCTCTTGACCCGCCCGCTGCTCCCCTCAGCAGTGTACTTTGTCGATCTGCCTGTTCTGCTCCCCACTCTGTCTCTGGTGAATCCTCTCACCCTCCACATCTCTGGCCTGTACCCAAGTTCTGTATTAATAAATAAATCTTTAAGAAAAAAAAAAGAAAAAGAAAAAGAATGTGAGATCTTCTCAGGCTTCCTGAGGATCTTTGTCATCATGTTCCTCGTCATCTTACCCTTATGCTTCTGTGACTTGATCGAGCACTTCTATTCCAACTGCAGAGAGCCAAAGCAGGATCCCCCAATGGATCATTGGGACCCCCACAAAGGTTCTCTATGGTCCTTCCCAGAGTTAGGGACTCCTTCCCTGAGCTCCCACTCCCTAAAGAATATGCTGGACCCACAAAGACATTGACAACCCAGCCTTCTGAGCAACTCTTGCCTGGAATCCTGCTGTCACCTCCATCCCAAAGCCTCCAGGAGCCTGCCAGACTCTGGGGACCCCTGGCATGCCCCACCACCCATTACATCTTTGGCCTTTCTTGGATTTAACTTACTGCATTTCTTGCCCCTGCTTCATTGGTCTGTCTTGTACCATGGGGGATTAGACTGGATGTGCTGTAAATACCCTTCAATTCTACTTTAGAATAGAGAAGGACTCTCCCAAGCACTCTCCTATAGGGTGTCAATGTAAACTCCTCCCCACCACACATATTCACTAAATTTTAACAGATCATAAAAAAAGAAAATCACAGTAATCCTAGGTCAAAAAATAGTTAAGTGTTAAGTGCAAACATCCTGTAGTTCTAAAATGGAAATATCATATAACCCAGCTATATATTTATACAATCTGAACATAATTTTGGGTTATGCACCCCTACATGCATAGCAGCATTATTCACACAGCCAAGTGAATGTGCCCATTGACGGATGAATGAAAGAAGTTGTGGTGTGTGTGTGTACATATATACACACACCACACACATACTCAATAGACTACTTGTTACTCAGCTATTAAAAAAAGAAATCTTGCCTTCTGTGACAGTATGGACGGAAGAACATGGTGATTATGCTAAGCAGAAATAAGCCTGAAGGGTTTCTCGCACATGTTTAAATAGCAAATAAATTACAACCAAACAACGACTCTGTGAAAAATGTAATGATTACCAGAGGAGGAGGGAAGGGGGACTAAGAAGGAAAGGTAGAGGGTGTCAAGAATAGTCCTTCAAGCCTTAGGGCCAGTAGCCACTCATGACAGGTAGGAAGCAGACTGAAGGGAGGTAGCCCCAGTCTCAGTCAGGATTCCTGGGGCTTGCTCAGGGAAGGGGGTGCATTGTTGTTGTTGGCCACTCTCATATCAACCATACTCTGGTGTCACAAGGACCTGGATGTATGGTAAAAGAAAGGGGGAATATAGTCTGGAGAAAGATTTGAAAGCTATCTTTGCAAAGAAAAAACTCCAAAATACACAGCTTCTCTTTAACAAAATGTTTATTTGAATTTTGTGTCAGTGTGAGGTGTCTCTATCATATCCTAGAATTCCAGTATTCATGGAGGTGGTAAAGTGGCAATCGTGAATTTGGGGATCTGGTCTCCCAAAAGTACTTGTCGCTCTACCCCTGATTCTGCAATGGCTGCTAGGCGGATCACACCTCCACTAGAGCCATCCCGCTCCATGGCCAAAGCAAGAGCTGTGGATAAAATAATGAAGTTGAGGTCAGTCAGATGCTGGGATCAGTGTAAGATATGTTGGCTTTTGGCCTCCCTGGTGGTGCAAGGATTAAAGATACAGGACTATCAAGCTACTGCCAGCCATTACAGTACAAGTTCCATATCCTGGCCAGCCAGGGAACTGACCCACATGGCACAACAGACCTTTCCTGTCTTGCCTGCTGCTCCCCTCAGCAGTGTATTTTAGTAGATCTACCCGTTCTGCTCCCACTCGGTCTCTGATGAATGCTCTCACCTCCCACCTCCACCCTAGTATGCATAAATAAATCAATCTTAAAAAAAAAAAAATGTTGGGTGTGGGAGTTGAAGTGCACAGGCCTAGAAGCCTCAGTTCTCACCATTGGCAGTGAATTGCAGGCATTCTTCCTTGGTCATGCCTTCCCGGTAAGTTGCGTCAACATAGCCATAGATATAGGAGCTCCCAGAGCCCCCAATGGCAAAAGACTGCCTTACCATCATGCCTCCCATGGGTACTGAGTACACCTGCCAGATGGAAGAGCAGAGTCATCAGTTGTACCCTCCACACAACACATGTACATTTCAATCATCCATCGTGGAAATGAGTCTGGTAAATAGTAAGAGTAAGGTAAAAGAGTAGATAAGAGAAAGAGAAAATGGCTGAGGTGGGGGAAAGATCAAAGACACAACTTGGGGATGGGAGATAAAGTACTGGGGGCAGCATACCTGCCCTCCTTCTTGAGGGTCCCAGCCAGCAATGATGATTCCTGCCATCAGGTCTTCCCGGTATCGGTAACACATCTCCTTAAAGAGGCTGGCTGCTGTGTGTACCAGAGGAGGTTCATTCAGCTCAATGCTAAAGCGTGAGGGGATTGAAAGGGTAGGCACTGTTAGAATGAAGTAGTCAGGTGATTAAGCTACTCTGGTCCCAATTTCTTTCAGATATGTGCTCCTCCCCTGCCCACAAGCACCTGTGGAAACCAAGCTGATAGGTGACAGCATCAGCTACGGCCTGGGTATCAGCTGCTGAGCCCGAGCGGCAGCAGAAAATACGGTCGTGAATAGGGGTCAGTTTGTCAGTCACTCGATTGGCAATGTAGGACCTGCAGAATGACAGATTCGTTAGGAAAACACCCCCAGCTGCCCCCCCTTCCCTCCCCATAACTCCACTCCCTCATGATTCAAAAAAAAAGAATGACAGCATTTTCTATCAGTTTATATCCACACTAAAGGAGACTGGAGAAAAGACTTTCTCAAAAACAAAGGGTTAGCGGGGCTGGGAAGAGTTAGAAACTGGAGCAAATCCTTATGTCTAGGGAGGGGCGCAGTCTCCCTTCTCAAAGCCATCTGCAAAGTAAGGATGGGCTGGCAGGTGAAGGAAGAGAAAGATGGGAAAACCTTTCACGTGTCTGTTGTGGCTCACCCAGTGGTAGTTCTCGAGTCGGCCCCTAGAACCACGCCCCCGTCAAATTGCACGGCCATTATAGTGGTCTAAGAAACAAAAGAGAGGTGGGGGAGTCTGGTGCGTCCCACGTTCTCCTGCATACACAAACCTCAATGATCGCTCTATCTAGTCCCTAAAGTGCCAAAGTTTTGCACCACCGAACCATTACCAAGTCTCAGGAGGGACTCCACGCCCTGCAGAATACCAGAATCCAATCTGCAAATCCCCAACAGTCCATTCTGCCCATTAAGGCCCCCTCCGTCACCAATCCCGACGTGGTCGCTTCAGCCTACCTTCCGCCTCCCCATACTAAAGTATCGCACCACTGCAGCATCCTCAGGATACCTCTCCTGCCTAGAGCACAGCACCGACCACCTACTCCCCACCCCGCCAGTTCTCCAAACCCACTCAGCCCATATCCTTCCAACGCCTCAAGCCTTCCGCACATTTCCTGAACCTTGAGTTCCTCCTCACCCCTGTGGAGACTTCCTGGTTTTCCCAGTCCGGGGAAAGGGCCTCCGGCCCCCAGGCTGGTGCCGGCCCCGCTCCTCGAGCAGCTACTAAGGTGGCCGCCATCTTCCTCCGCCGCAGCTGCCACAAAGCAGTGTCGTAAAGTGCGCCGTCACGTTAGTCGTGCTAGGGCGTGGTTGACGGCAGAAGGGAAAGAGATGTGGGAGGGGTCTTTGCGACCGCGAGGCTTTATGGAAGCGAGGCCGGCAAGGTCGTTAAGCAGAAACCCAGAAAGCCGGTCTGCAAGAGTTATGTTCCCTATCGGACGATGCGGGGCTCATGTGTTTGTTCGGAGTTGCAATTTAAAGAACCTTCAAGATAGACTTGAGGGTCTCTGAATTAGCTTGTCAAAACTTTTTATTTCTCTTAGTTGTATACCTAGGAGTGTATACTTAGAATGCGATTACTGGGTGATACAGAAATTCTATATTTAACATTTTGAGGAACTGACAACTGCTTTACACAGCAGCTGCTTCATTTAACGTTCCCACCAGCCTTCCCTGAGGGTTCCAGTTTCTCCACAGCCTCAGTAATTGTTATTGTGCATCTTTTTTTATTTTAGTCATCCTAATGGATATAAAGTGATATTCTGTGGTTTCGATTTGCATTTTCCTAATGATTAGTGATAATGAGCAAAATTTTAATGTATTAACTTAATTGTACAAAGAGATATACTCAATGACTATATCATCTTTGGAGTAATGTTTATTCAAATCCATTTTGAAATTGGGTTTTCTTTTGTTAAATTTTAATAATAATTTTTTTTAGATATTAGGCTTTCATTAGAGACGTGGTTTGCAAATATTTTCTCCATTATCTGGGTTTTCACTTCACTTTTTCCTTGGAAGTGAAACAGTTTTAAATTTTGATTAAATCTAATTTACCTGTTTTATTTTTCTCTTATTGTGTTATATTCACGAAACCATGCCTGATCCAAGGCCACAAAAATTTACATCTATGCTTTCTTCTAAGAGTTTTTTAGTTTTGGTTTCTACATTTTTATATCTGTGACCCAGTTTGAATTAATTTTTGTATATGATGTGGTAGGAATCCAATTCTGTTGTGGATATAGTTGTTTTAACACCATTTGTTGAAAGGGCTTTTTATTGTTTCCCTATGAACAGTCTTGGCACTCTTGTCAAAGATCAGTTGACTATAAAAGAAGTGGTTTATTTTTATTTTATTACATTTCTGTGTCTATGGTTATGCCAGTAGTATACAGTCTTGTTTACTGGGGTCTTTTAGTCTCGTTATTGAGGTAAATTTCACATAACATAAAATGAATGAATTTGAAGCAGCATTTAATACATTGACAATGTTTTGCAACCATCACCACTGTCTAATTCCAAAATATCACCCATTCTGAAATTATGAAAAGTGAATGATTCAGGTTTGTTCTTTTTCAACTTTATTTTTGGCTATTCTGGTTCCCTTGTATTTCCATATGAATTTGTAAAAACTTGTCCTTTTTGGCAAAAAAAAAAAGGCAGTTGAACTTTTCACAGCAATTCATTAAACCTTAAGACCAATCTGGGGAGTGATGCCATCTTAACAATATTAAGTCTTCTAATACAAGAGCACATAATTTTTTTTTCCATTTTTTTAAGGTCTTCTTTAATTTCTTTCAACAGGGTTTTATAGTTTTCAGTATATAGGTTTTATACTTCATTGGTTAAATTTATTCCTAAGTGTTTTTTTTATGCTATTATAAATGAATTTTTCCTTTAATTTTATTATTAGATGTCCATTATTAGTAAATAGAAAACACTAGTTTTGTGTATTGATCTCATATTCTGCAACCTTGTTGAATCATTTATTGGCTCTAATAGCTGTTATGTGTGTGTTCTTTAGGGATTTTTTCAAAAAGATTTATTTATTTATGCATATGGAGCTGGGGTACAGGCCAGAGGTGGGGGGCGGGGAATGAGAGGATTCACCAAAGATAGACTGGGGAGCAGAACAGGCAGCTGTACTGAAATACACTGTTGAGGGAAGCAGTGTGGCATCAGGAGAGGTCTGGCACACCATGTGGGTCAGTTCCCTAGCTAGGGATGGAACTAGTAGTGCAGTGGCTATGATAACTTCTTAGTGCTTTTAACCAGTTGTGCCACCAGGGAGGGCCCTTCTTTAGGGATTTCTGTATGTGTCATCATGACATCTGCAGTAGAGATAGTTTTGCTTTTTTTCTTTCCAGTGTGACTCCAGTAAAATGTTGAATAGAATGACAAGAATAGATCTTACATGCTGATCTTGGAGAACATGTTTAGGGGAATGCTTAAAAGACAGTCTTTTACCATTGAATAATTGTGGATTTTTCATAGATGTCTTTGATCAGATTGAGGCAATTCCTTTTTGTTCCTAGTGTGATGGTTTTATCATGAGTGTTCAGTTTTGTCATATGCTTTTTCTAAGTTATTTCTCACATAATCATGTGGTTTTCCTTTTATTCTATTAAAAGTTATATTACTAAAAATAAACTTATAAAATAAAAAAAGTTACATGACACTGATTTACATTGAACCAGTTTTGTTTTACTGATATAAGTCCCATTTGGTTATGATGTTTAACCCTTTTTATATGTGGTTGGTTAGTATTTTGTGAGAAATTTAACAGGATAATACTGGCTTTATAGAATGAGTAGGGAGAAGTGTTTCTGTTTTTAATAGTTTGTAAAGGATTGGCACACATTTTTATTTAAACGTTTGATACAATTCACTACGGAATCATTTGGTCTTAGGTTTTCCTTTGTAGGAATTTATTTTGATTGCTAACTCAATATCTTTATTTTATTTTATTTTATTTTTAAAGATTTATTTATTTGTACATACAGAACTGGAGTACAGGCCAGAGGCTCAGGGGCGGTGAGAGGTTTCACCAGGGACAGAGTGGGGAGCAGAACAGGCAGATTGACGACGTACACTGCTGAGGGGAGCAGTGGGAGGTCAGGAGAGGTCTGCCACGCCATGTGGTCACCTCCGGGGCAGGCGGGAATCGAACTCATGCGGAAGTGGCTTTAGCTTCTTAGAGCTGTGCTTTAACCCGCTGTGCCACTAGGGAGGGCCCTCAATATCTTTATTTTTAAAGTGCCTAGTTAGATTGTCTATTCATTCTTGTTTAATTTGGTTATTTATCTTTCTAGAAAGTTTCCTAATTCATTGAAGTTATCAAATTTGTTGGCTTACACTTGATTATAGTATTCTACTATAATCCTTTTTGTTCCTATCAAGACGGTAGAAATATCCCTGCTTTCATTTTTTATTTTAGTAATTTGAGGCTTCTCTCTTTTCTCCCCCTTCATCAATCTAGATAAAGTGTTGTCCATTTTGTTGCTCTTTTAGAAAGAACCTACTTTTTGTTTAGTGATTCTCCTTGCTGCTTTTCTACTTAATTTATTTTCATTCTTACATTTGCCATCCTCTTTCTTTTGCTTTCCTTCGGTTTGTTTTATTCTTTTAGCTTCTTTAGGTGGATGGTTAAGATATTGACTTAGTGGCATTTCTTCATTTTTAGTTTAGAAATTTATAGCTACATTTCCCTCTGTGCACTATTTATGTTGTATCCTTAAGCTTTGGTGTGTTTTTAATTTTCACCAATCTAAGAATATTTTCCCTATGATTTCTCCTTGGACCCATTGGTTGTTTAATTTCCACAATATTTGTAAATGTATCAGATTCACAACTTCCCTTCAGTTATTGATTTCTAATTTCATCACACTTTAGTTGGAGAATGTTTTGTGAGTTCAACCCTTTTCAATTTTTTGAGAAGTTTTTTGGTCTCAATATCATGTTTCCTGGATATGTCAGCATATACTTTACTCTTATTGTGTTACATGGTGCTCCTACGAATCTGGCGTACTCTTTGCAAATACTGTAGCTGGAGTTGATTATTTGGACTGAAAATACAATCCAGACAATCCCCTGCTTAAAATGAACTATCCAGATAAAATCCCATTTATGTAACATAGTTTATAAGGCCCTTCATGAACCTTTTTCTGTTCACTGTGAGGGTCATTCTCTTTAATTTTTGATTGTAGTAAAACATAAAATGACATAAAAAAGAATTTAGCATTTTAACCATAAAGTTCATGTATACTGTAGTGCAACCCTCTCTTTTCTTTGTGACCCTTTGGGCTCCAGCTATCTGAACTATTTTTAGGGTTCATCCATTCATTCAACAAAAACTATTGACTGTCTCCTAAATGCCAGGCACTGTTTGAGGCATTGGAGATACATCAGGGAACAAAGTAGATAGAAATTCCTAATCCTGTGCAACTTGCATTCTTCTGGGGGAGACAAAAATAATAAACCCATATATAGGTTGTTAGTGAAGTAAGTAAAAAAAAAAAAGCAAGGGAGATTGTGTGTGTGATTTGAAATTTTAGAGAGAATAACCAGGGAAGTTCTCATTGCAGACATTTGAAACAACCAAAAGGCGATAAGGAGGAAGTAATTTGTCTATTTGGGGAAAACATGGTGGACAAAGAGACCTGCAAGTACAAAGCTCCCAAGGCCAGGTCTTGCCAAGTGTGTTCAATGAATATTGAGGAGGTCACTTTGGCTAGTACAGGGTCAACAGATGCAGGACATTTCAAAAGATTTTCATCTGAAAACTTCCTGTGTACATTTGAGAAACTTTTCTTCTGAGTGCAATAGGAAGCCATTGGGAGATTTTGAGAGGGAAGGAACTCCTCAAAGTCTCACTTTGGCTGCTATATTGAAAATACAGTAGAGGGAGGCTAAGGATGGGGCAGGAACACTCAGACTATTGCAGTTATTCAGGTGGTAGTTCAGGATGGTTTGACAAGGATAGTAGAGCAAAGATAATGGGAGGTGATCAATTCTGACAGATTTGGTGTCTGATGAAAAGAGAAAGTTTTAGGTCTAAAGATCTGGAAGAATGAGCTGACATTTTCTGTGCCAGCAAAGACTATGAAGTGAATATTTTTGAAGGAGAGGACATTAGAAGCTCAGTATTGCACACGGTAAATTTATTATGCCTAGCTAAAGAACATGTGGAGATTGTGAGCAGGGAGATGGAGCCCAGGAGAAAATGGATTGGCACGATAATTTGGGGTTAGCAGTGTATGAAATGGCTAACCTTTTTTACGTTCACAATTGTGGGAGTGACCAACGAGTCATTTAATAAAATATATCCTTGAGCTGAGCGCCTGCTTGGAGTTAGGCAAGACTCGCAGGCTTGGGTACTGACATGAGGGGGTGCCTTTTATTTACAGAGACTGGGAACAGACGATGTGCAGTTCTGGAGGGGCGATAAGACCCGCGTTGGTTGTGTTGCGTTTCCGCCGTCCGAGGCGGTGTCCAGGAGAGAGCTGGCTTTATGGGGACTGGAGCTTAAGTCTGGACTGGAGACTCGCGCGCGTAGGCAGATGAAGGCACGGGAGTGGCGGAGAGGCGCAAGGGGAAGTGTGAGTCTCGGCTGCCGGGAACAGGGATGACACAGGTTCCTACATTCACTTTTGCATGTTTCCCTTAAGCCCTCGCCGTTATCTCGCGGAACGGTCTAGTCTATGCCGACCAGAAAAAACCTCTTATTCCTCACCGATCCCCTCAGCCCAAAACAGCCGAGAGAGGAAGGGTCCCACTACCGTCCGCGTCGGGGGCGGGCCTTCCATCGGTGACTCACGAGGGGCGGAGCACCGTCCGGCGTGGGCGGGGGGCCGGCCGCCCTGGCGCTCCCTTTCTCCGGACTTCCCGGGAGACCTCGGCCCGCCCGCCTCAGGCCAGTTGCATCATGCCGCGCTCTGCCAACAGGCTCTGGGTGCGGTTGTACACGTCCTCCAGGGTAGCAGCACCCCGCGCCAGCGCGGCCCGCGCCTCCGCTTCCCGGGTCCCCGGACACGCCAGCTCAAGCAAACGGGCGCGACCCGGGAAGGCGAGGAACGCCACGCGCACGGCCTGACGCACGACCCAGGGGTGGTGCGGAGCCAGGGCGGTGCCGTAGGCGTCGCTGCACTGGGCGCTGGCGTCCGGGCCTCTGCGCGTCCCTGTCGCCACCCGGTGGAGGCAGAGCTGGGACCAGCGCAAAGCCCGGTGCAGCAGGAGCAATGTTCGTGAGCCCGAGGACTTGGCCGGGTCCGCAGGGGCGCTCCCGGGCTGCTCCAGCAGTCCTGCCCGCCGCTCCCACTCCTCCATGGCCGCCAGCGACGTGTAGTGGGAGGCATCTGGGCCGTGTACCAGAGCCTCGAGGGCTGTTATCTTGGAGAAGGCCTCGCTGGTGGCGAAGGCGAAGATGGAGCCCAGGGGCGTTAGGAACCTGTGCGTTTGGGAGAGGGGAGAGTGGACCATCTGAAAGGGCTGTAGAGCCACAGGAGGTGGGGGACTGTGCGGGGGAGAGAGAGACCACTCACTTGACCAGCTCCCTCCATCCTGCCAAGTACTGGGACAGCTGCACATCCCCTTCGGGGTTCAGACTGGCGCGGAACGGCCTCATCAGGCGGCCCAACGTCCCCTGGGGGCCCAGGCACAGAGGCTCTTCCTGCCCCAGGGCTTCCAGAAGTCCCGACTGTTGTTGAACCTGGGAATATAAGGGGGAAGGGGGGAGCAGTATCCCTAACCTTCTGAGCCTCCTCAGCCAAGCAACCTAAGAGACCTTGAAGAAATTGTTACCTAGATCTGTCAATAGCTAGTGTGCCTAGCAGGGAGAGAAGTGCCCGCCGCCCTTCACTAGATCCGCAGCCTGGCTCCACTCCCCGCTCTCCACGTCCCACCTGGAGCTAGGAGTCTCAGCCCTGCCCCACGCCTACCTGGGAAGGTGGCAGTTCCTCGGCAATGCAGTACTGCTCTCCGATTCTGCAACTTGAGATGGGACCTGAGGATAGGTGAGGGGGGTGGTAAGGACTTGAGCAAGGGGCTTTGGTCCCAAAAGTTTAGTCTCCTTGGGTTCCTCCCAGAGCAGGTGAGGGAAAGGGCCACTTACGGAGACTCCCAGCACTGAGATAAAGAAGCAGCAGCGCGATTACAGCAAGAGGAATTGTGCGGCAGAACCAGCGCCTCCCGGGGACCGGGAGAGGGAGCGGGACCCCCATGCTGCTGCAGGGACCACCGCTCCCTCACCAGCCCCTAGCCAGTCCTTTTCCATCAGTTCCTGGAGGGGAGAAATGCTGGAAGTGTCCAGCGGCAAAAGGTTAATAATTAACTTAGTAAGGACCCTTCCCCTGTGCCCTTTGCCCTTAAAGTCAAAGCACTGGCATGTTTCGGACAGAAAGAAGGGAACATGGGGGATTGGGTGGGAATGACATGTTTGCATTTCTTCTTCCCTGTAGGAACAGGTTGTAGCTAGAGGCAGCCAGGTTATTGGAAAGAGAAGCTGAGGTCAGAACCAGCTCCCCCACTGAGCAATGGTAGGGCCCTACTTTGCTGTGTTTGAGTTCCCTCCACTGTAAACTGAGACTAATAACAGGTGCTTTGCAAGCCTCAAGTGAGGATTAAATGATAATGTACGTGCAAACACTGTAAATGAAAAAGCTTACCACAATTGCTTCATAAATCTTCATTAAGTTTGAGTGTGGGACACCTAGGATCTATGAATAGTAATTTCTAAACTTTCTATCCCAACCCCAGGGGAACTTGTCTTGATCTGGATGCATGGCCTTTTGACTATATCATTAGAATTTTCCCTTTTACATTTTTGTGGTTTCACTTTTTCAACTCCAGATTGGCTCCTCAATTGTTTATCAAACCAAACCTTATTAACTACTTCCTCATGCCAGGCCCTTTACCAGATCTTCAGAAGACCAAAGTGCCTTCACAGAGCTCAAGGTCCATTAGAGAATTAAAATTTATTTTATTTTATTTATTTATTTATGCACAGAAGAACTGGGGTGTAGGCCAAAACAACTACAGTGTGTGTGTGTGTGTGAATGGATTCACCAGAGACAGAGTGGGGAGCAGAACAGGCAGATTGATTAAAATACACTGTGAGGGGAGCAGTGGGCAGATCAGGAGAGGTCTGCTACACCGTGTGGGTCACCTTCCTGCCTGGGGATCGAGCTTGTGCTGCAGTGATGTGCTTTAACCTGTTGCAACATCAGGGAGGGCCCCCATTAGAGAATTTATCATCTGTCTCCCCCACTGGAATGTGGGCTCTGATGAAGACAAGGGCCTAATATTTCTTGGTTACAACACTTAGAATATTGTCTGGATCAAGATGTGTTATTACTAAATAAATATGTATGGAATAACAAAAGGAATGTATAGGAGGGGCAGGCAAGTTAGGGGTGATGCTCCTTGACAAGTTTGAGCCAGTTTTTTTGGGGGACCAATTAGGAGTCCACCTGTTGGCCATGGGGGAGGGGGAAAGACATTCCCGGGGGAGGATAATAGAAGCAATGGTGTTGGGGACCAGCCCCAACTATCCAGCTATTGGGAGGTGAGATATGCAGGGCCCTAAGGTGGGAAGGTGTCTTGGAGCAGAGATTCCAAAAGGGGAGAGGGGAGCGGACGCGAGAGTCAGAGTTGGGTGCAAGTCTTCTTGCTCATTTTCTCAGTGGATATTTATACTCTGTAGCAAGTAGTTAATTACAATAATGCATAGGGTAAGTTAATGAGGGATCACCATAAAATGTTCTCAAGGACAAGGGGAACAAAGCATTTTCTTCCTAACACTTTATGGTGCACTAAATTACACATTTTTTGAAAATTGTCATGTATACAGATGTTTAACTATAACTCAAGGGAAGAGGGGTCTGGGAAAGGATGAGCTTGTTAGCAAAAGGTTATTAGGGGTCTTAGGGAAGTACAAATTGTGTTAGCAGTGTTATCAGTGATTGAAGAAAAGATAGTGGCTAATTTAAGGCTAGCAGAGAGTAGTTAGTGTTTGTTTTAAAAAGGAGTAAATTAAGAGAAAGTTGTACAGTTGTGTATTAAGAAACACCTGTGTAAACAAGGTTAGAAATTGTTCATGAGTCCTTATGCTCTAGGAGTCTTATCTGAGATTTATTTTTATTTTAAAGAAACTAAGGAAACTTACCAGGAGTTTTTATGCTCTGGGGTTCTTTTTTTTTTTTTTAAGATTATTTATTCGTACAGAACTGGGGTACAGGTCAGAGATGTGGAGGGTGAGAGGATTCACCAGAGACAGAGTGGGGAGCAGAACAGGCAGATCGACGAAGTACACTGCTGAGGGGAGCAGCGGGCAGGTCAGGAGAGGTCTGCTGCGCCATGTGGTCACCTCGGGGCAGGCGGGGATTGAACTCATGCGGAAGTGGTTTAAGCTTCTTTGTGCTGTGCTTTAACCCGCTGGGTCACCAGGGAGGGCTGCTCTGGGGTTCTTATTTCTCCTGGGCTTGCCTTTTGTCTCCAGAGACAGAGGAATTTCCTGCCTTGGGGCGGGAAGACCCTAACTTCCAAAGTTCATAGGTTCTTGTCCTATCTCTCACTCTGATGCTCTTTCACTTCTGGAGATCCCTGTGGGTGACCTGACTAATGTCTCTAATAGGATCCCAGAATCACCTCTTCCATTCCTAGCCTCTGCCCTTCTCCTCCCCAACCCCCACTATTCCCAGTATTGGAATGTTTCCTGGACTGCTATGACCTTAGACAAAGTTGCTTGCCATTTCTAAGTCCTAGTTCCGGCATCTGCAAAATAGAAGGGGCAAGTTCCACCTCTCAAATTGTCAGGATTTAATATATGACTGCATATCCCTAACCATAATTCTTTGCCTCAAGTAAACTTCAGTAGGCAGTTCTTTTAATTCCTCCACTCTAGTGCCCCTCCTCTTTTGGCGCTGGGAACCTCCTTTCCCCGAGCAGAGAATTGAGTGTGGGACTTCTGGAACGGATTAGTATTGGGTTGCACTAAATCCAGGTTGCCCTTCCGCAACCCGCAACCCAACCGGAGCTCTCAAAGGGGCAGGGGTGTTATAAACCTGCCTTAGGGACTCAACTCACTGCTGCGGGATGGAGTCTCTTGCAGGAGCTAAATGGTTGCTGCTACTCTGGATGTGCTGCGGATCTGCAAAAGCAGGTGGCCCAAGTGGCTACACGTCGGTCATCGAGGTGACCAACGGGGGCCCTTGGGGTGACTGGGCCTGGCCGGAGATGTGTCCTGACGGATTCTTCGCCAGTGGGTTCTCGCTCAAGGTGGGGGCTCAGGACGAGGTTGTGGAGCGGGTGGAGAAGCCTCGGACCCGAGTCAAGGATGGAAGTCTTCTGACTTGCTCTCCCCCTCCTTCTCCTTGCTGTCCAGGTGGAGCCCGCCCAAGGCATTCCTGGCGACGACACAGCTCTAAACGGGATCCGGCTGCACTGTGCGCGAGGGAATGCGGAGCGCAACACTCATGTGGTGGAGTCTGAATCTGGAAGGTAGCGGGCCCGGGGCCAGGGATCCCCTAAGGTGGGGGAAGGCCTATGTTCTTTGTTACACAAACCCCCAGGCAGGTTGCTCCAGAGCTGTGGGGCACTGCAGCCCCCGGGAAGTGGAAGTCAGTGATGAGATAACCCACTGGGATCAAGTAGCTTTCAAGGCTTGGGTGGGTGGAGGATAAGGGGCTTTAGCAGAGCCGGCGCGTCTCCACTTCCCTCGCAGGTGGGGCGCGTGGAGCGAGCCGCTGTGGTGTCCGGGCGGCGGCTTCCTTGTGGCTTTCACGCTCCGAGTGGAGCCTCCCGTGACTCGGGGAGACAACACCGCAGCTAACAATATACGCTTCCGCTGCTCTGATGGTACGGAGCTGGAGGGACCCGGCCAGACCTGGGGCGACTTTGGAGACTGGAGTGACCCATGCCCTAAAGGCGCTTGCGGCTTGCAGACCAAAATCGAGCGACCTAGAGGCCTCCGCGACGACACCGCGCTAAACGATGTGCGCTTTTTCTGTTGTAGTAGTTGACACCTTTGCTCCCTTCTCCCTGACCCAAGCTTGCTCCACCTCCAGCTATTAAACCTCTCGTCTTGGCTTTCACCTCCATTCTTTTAGGGGTGGGAAACAGCGTCTCCTTGTCTTTCTCCTAAACTAGCAAATTCAGGCTTGGTCTCAGAAGTCCACGGCAGACTACTACTTAACCTCATGAACCCATAGTCTGGAAAGAACGCACTTAAACATGATCTTGCCTACACGTTAAGGAAGTTCTGGCTTCCCTTACAGAGGGCGCCTCCGGGAAAAGTCCAAGTTGTTTCCTTGAATTGCCAGTGACCTCAGATTAACAAACTTCTACCAAATTAGGAGGTAACAATGCCAAAACGACATTTTCTAGATTTACAAGAAGATGAAGTGTCTTTACTATAGTTTTCTCTCCCTCCCTCCCGCTACCCCAAAACCCCAACTGCGGTTTTTCTATATACTGATTCCCATTTAGGGTCTTTGTCCTTGCTGTTCCCTCAGATCTGAACGAACGCATTCCTCACCCCATCCCCACCCCCAGGAATCCAGAGCCTAGTCACCAGATTTCAGTGGAGAGTTTATTTTCTTGGATTTTCTCTATCTTATTTTAAAACGTCTCTCCATCAGTCAACATCTGGCCTATTACCAAGGTTTTTAAAAAGTACTTAACACTTGGACTTGCCCTTTAAAAAAACTGGCCCACCTCCCCGTCCTGGAATGTTAAAATTCTTTGTGAGCACAGAACTTGTTTCCCATGGTATCTCCTGCGCACACTAATAGCTCAATAACTCTGTTAAGAAAATAACGGGGGTGGGGGGATAACACACGAGCTCTAAGGCCTGGTGTATCGGTGTGTGTGTGGGGGGGGGGCCTCGGGCCATTCCTCGCATAGTGTACAATCTGAGAAGCAGAAGAGAGCGCAAACCAGTTTATTCCCGAGTGGGGGGCGGGAGGGGGACAAGTGGGCGACCAGGAACTAGCTGGGGCAGTCAGTGGAGCCTCAGTGACGAGCAGCCTGCAAAAAACACAAAGTAAGGACGCAGCCGAGGAGCGAGTAGCTTCGCTCTACAGGACTTGACGCTCTTGGCGTCCCACCTCCTTCCGGCAATCGCCACAGAAGACACCGATGGACGCGTTCACCAGCTGCACGCCACAAAACACGATCTCCAGGCACGAGACGGCCACCAGCACTGAGAAGAGCGTCACATTCCAGAAGACCACATTAGGCGGCTTCAAGCACAAACTCCACTGAGTGCGGTTGACCAAGTAAGAGCCACTGTGCACGGGACAGGATCACGTGAGAGGGGGTCCCAGCGAGCCACTGCCCCTCCCCGCTCTGCGCACGCGCAGGGGTATGCCAAGGTTTGGCTTGACCCTAGAGGAGAAAGCTCTGGCGAAGCGGGACCTTCCCGCCCCCAATGTTTTCCAGGTCGTAGTAGACAGACAGATCGGAGAGGTCGAGAATGAGAGGGGACAAAAGGAAGTGGGTAGCGGGAAAGCAGATTGAGCCTTACTCTGTGTTCTTGAAGGGGTAGTGCCAGGTGCCGCCATTCTCTGTTTGGCAATTTGGCCCCATACGGAGCGCTGCTCCCGACACTGAGAGGCAGTAGATCGCACCAAGCACCCCAAAGGCTGAGGAGAAGACTGAGCGCAGCATCTGCATACAGAGTAGAAGGCTGGGTGAGTAGGGCTGCCCCACCCCCACACCTGGGCAGACCACACCTGGCGTCGGCTCACCAGGTGTCCCCAATGACTGCAGTCTTCTCAAGTCCTGGCAAAAACACATTTCTTGCTAACCTTGGGATTTGGAATTAGGTTACTGTTCAGAGCCAGCAGTAGTGGAGGTTCATGGGGTTTATAGTCCCTCCTGGCCAGGCCCACTAAAGCCTGATTTGTGGATTTGACAGGGGTAAGGCCTCCACAGAGGAACTCTTGTAGCTCATGTAGAGGGGGTCGGGATTTTAGGTGTGACACTTGGAAGAACTGGTTCAAAGACTGAATTCTGTTCCTGGTCTTAACTGGGGTCTTACCCTGCAGCGATTTCCACAGCAGCCTGCACCACAACATCCCTTGCCCCCTGCCCGAACAGCTGCAATTCCTGGACACAGTACCTGTGGGAGAAGAGTCAGTGTGAGAGCCAGGGAGGCCTATCTGAACCTGAAGATCTCCCCTGCTTCAGTGCTTATCTCATCCTGGACCCTCCTTATGATAGATACCCTCAGCCCTTTGGACAACAGGAAGACCTTATCGCTACCTATCCTGGATGACTGTCTTGCTCTACCTTAACTTATCACTATTTATGTGCCTACTTATCTCTGACCATGATATAGCCTCCAGAAGGGTAGGGCCCACATTATCATTATATTCCTCACAAATCTTAGCACATAGTACGTGCCCACCTGAACATGAGTCAGAAGTGTGGGCTTAAGGCTAGCCCAGTGCTCACTCCACATTCTATGGATTGATGAATCTCTTTGAGTCTCACTTTTGTCCTCTGTAAAATGTATCTGCTAGACCTGCCTCACAGGACTGTTCTTGGGTTTAATGAAATAGCAGGTGGACTTGGCATCAAGACTGGTTAGAGTAAATACTCAGTACAAATCTTTTTAGCAGCAGGAAGGAATCATGGTGTTGGAATGATTGGTGAGATAAGATTATGGTGGAGGATGGAGAACAGAAATTAATGCACTGATGGGAAGTGTCAGGATCCCCCAAGAGACAGACCTGGTCCTCTTCATCTGTCTTTCTCCCTGTGGCCTGCTTCAAGAACCCTTTCCCTCCCATGGCATCAGTTACTCCCTCTAGCAATAGTCATTTCCTAAGTTGATGCCTCCATATTTTGAAATCTAACAGCTTGAAGTGTTCGCTTGAATACCTTGGTTTTAGCTCAAATTCAGTTAGCCTCCTAACTGTCCTCACAGCTTATTCACTGACCTATCTTACTTTTTGACTTTCTTACCTCTATAGGTGGAAATTTCTGGCCAGGTCATCCAGGCTGGAAAACTTAAATTTTCAACACCCAATCATACCTCACGTCTTCTGGATTTTTCTTCAGTGGTTTTTGAATTTGTCAGTTCTTTCTTCTTCCAAAGTCAGTCCCTGATTACCTCCCATGAGGATGATGTTCTCAATCTCCTGATTAGATTTTTTTATCTCTTGCTCCATGGACAAATCCCTCACTCCATCCTACATTGCTGCCTGTGGATTAAACTTAACTTTCAACAGGTATTTTTTTCTGCCAAAATCCCTTAGTGTCTTTTCAGAGACTTGCTCATCAAGACTGAATTCTGGCAAGACATTTGAGGTTACAAGTCATCAGCCTTGTCTTTGTTACATCAGGGCAGGTTCTTTGCCCGATTTCCATCTCTGGAATTCCACAGAATTCCAGATGTTTTGATAGTCCCCCTGAAAGTCTTGTCTGGCACATACCACACCAGGCAGCATTTTGTTCCCCAGGGAAAGAAGGCAAGAATTTTAGTTCTGTTGCATCATCCACAACAACCTTACAGAAACACCTGCAGAGCTGAAAGGACTTTCCATTGGACACCTTCCCTCTCCCATGTCTCATGGCAGGTCTAGGACCAGAGTCTTCCCCTTTGCCCTTAAACAACATGAGAGTTAGGGGTACTGACCCCTGTGTGGTAAAAAATCTGAGTATAACTTTTGACTCCTCCAAAAGTTAATTATTCATAACTTGCTGTTGACCTGAAGTCTTATGGATAACATAACTAGTCAGTAACATATTTTGCAGATTATATGTATTATAAGCTGTATGCTTCAATAAAGTGAGCTGGAGAAAAGAAAAAATTACTAAGAAAATCAGAAGAAGGGGCCTTCCTGATGGAATAGGGGTTAAAGTCTCAGTGCTATCAAGCTATTTCCAGCCACTAAAGCACAAGTTCACTCCCCAGTCAGGGAGGTGACCCACATGGTGCAGCAGACCTCTCCTGTCTTGCCCGCTGCTCCCCTTAGCAGTGTATCTGCCTGTTCTGTTCCCCACTCTGTCTCTGGTGAATCCTCTCACCCCCTGTACCTCTGGCCTACACCCAAGTTCTTATATGCATGAATAAATAAAATAAATATTTTTTTAGAAAGAGAAAATCACAAGGAAGACAAATACCTCTGCAATATTGTCCAGTATAAATACTGTCAGTATATGCTGTCTGTTGCAAGAATATCCAAATATAAGTGGACTGAAGCAGTTCAAACACATGTTTTCAAGGGTCAACTGTATACCCAACAGAATGCAAACAGGCATTCCTGTAAAACCATTTACAGAAATGTTTATAGCAGCATTATTTGTAACGAGCCCAAGCTGAAAACAATCCAAACATCCATCAGTAGTAGAGTTTTCAGTAAAATGCAATATGTTCATGTGGTGGAATGCCTAAGAAATAATAAGCAGGTATAATTAATCTAAGAGGTAGAAGTCCTTGTTGGTGGAGGGGACACCTGACGGGAGCATCTCTGGGATTCTGGTAATGATCTGTATCTAGATCTGGGTGACAGGAGCATAGGAGGGCCTACTTTGTAAGAATTCATTGAGCTCTAGTTTAAGGATCTGGGCACTTGTCTGTGTGACTGAAATACGGTGTTTGAAAGAAGTTTGAGAGGTCTGAAAAAAGGCAACAGAGTCCTTCAATAGTTTTTGTTGTGCTTATAATAAAATTCAGACCCCTCTGTGTGGCTCTCAAGGACCTTTGGCCATCTCAGACCTCATCTCATTAAAACTTAGCTGCTCTGGCCACATGTCTGATCTTCTGATGTGCGAGCCTGTTCCTGCCATCAGCTTTGTCCTTGTCAGTCCCCTGTCTGTACTGCTGATTCCTTCTTTTTGCCATTTGAATCTCAGTAAAGATGTCAGCTCATCAAGGCCTTCCTTGAAACTACTATTAAAAGTGCCCCCTCCCACTCAGCAACCAAAAAAGAGAAACACATGTCTTTTGCAGCAACTTGGATGGAGCTGGAAAAGATCATGCTTAGTGAGATAAGCCAGAAAGAGAAAGAAAAATACTGGATGGTTTCACTCATAGCAGGAGTATAATGGACCAGGCGAGAAAATAACAAAAATAATGAACAACCATATACCAGAGACATTTTGTGGGGGTGGAGTGGGGAATGGGATCAAAAACGGTGAGGGGGGGGAGAGAAATGCACGGGATTATGGTGATGGCACATGGGTGATTTGGTGATGGGAAACCCGCGGGGATTACAATTGAGATGGAAAAAAAATGTACAAAATGATGTAAAAATAAACTTTTGTAAAAAAAAAAAAAGTGCCCCCTCCCTGCCACCTTGCTCTGGTGGTTCTTTATGACAACACCCTGCTTTGTTTACTGGATGGACTCTACTCCTACTTGGGATAATCTTGTTAATTCATTTACTGACTATTATTTACTGGCACACAGCAGACTGTCGTTGCTCTGTGGAGTTTACATCTGTGCATCCTGGAGGCTGTGTGTCTCTCTAGCAGGAATGGCAGTTTCAGCAAGAGCAGGGACCTCACCTGGACCCCCCCATGTAGCTATGTTAATCCATTTGAAAAAGCCTCAAGAGTGGTGCAGGGCATGGAGGTGGGGGGAGGAAGGTAGCCGGCAATGAGTATATTGGGAAGGCATCTTTGGGCATCTTCCCTGCAGCAGGCTGGTTAGATTTGTGGAAAGATGCATGTCATTTAGGCTGGAGAAGAGGTGCCTTGTGGCATTGTCTGACTGTGTAGGTCTGGAAGGAGTGTGAGATCTCGGAGAGCTGAGGCCAGAAGGATAGAGTCCAGTCCAACAGTCACGAATTCATGGGGGGGGGGTGAGGGAGTGGGAGAGGTGAGAGAAAAGACCCCAGCAAGAGCAGATTGTTGGATAAAGAAGAGGTGTGTAGGTCCTGGTGGCACAAGGGGTTAAAGTGCAGCACAATGATGCAGTCATAGCCACTGCAGCAGGAGTTTGCTCCCCGGCCAGGGAGCTGACCCATAGGGCACAGCAGACCTCACCTGTCTCCTCCACTGCTTCCCTCAGCAGCATATTTCAGTAGATCCGCCTGTTCTGCTCCCCACTCCCACCCCCCAACACCTCTGGCCTGTACCCCAGTTCTTATATTCATAAATAAATAAATCTTAAAAAAAAAAAAAAAAGAAGAGATGTGATCAGCAAAAGAAGTCTAGGAAATCTGTGTCTTCCCGTTCCCTACTTCTCTGGCTAGATCCTAGTCAGATAAGTGGGGGCATCTTCTCTGCTTTACAAGCCTAGTTTTTGAGTTTATTTTTAGTGCCTGGTACAGGGTGGGCATCCAGAAATATGGGCTGAGAATGAATGGAGAAGGAGGTAGTGAGGTTGAGATAACAGTAGAATGATTGACCTGTGCCTGTGATATTGCTCCCTGACTCATTACTGTCACTGCTTCCCACCCCCATGCGCATTATTATCTTGCCCTGTTAACCTCCTACACAGCCAGCTAGCTGTTCCTGCTGCCCGACCCTTGTAGTGAGGTGTTCCCAACTTCAGCTCCACGGTGGGGGCAGGGAGGGGGTAGGCACAGTAGGAGAGACTTCCTACTTAGAAGAGAAGCTCTTTAGAGCACTGAGGCTCCCTTTGTCTTCGTGGTCCTCAGGGGTTCAGGACTCAGGCTCTCTAGGACCACTGCAGAGTGCTCAGTATTTGGGGGCAGACAGAAGAGGAGCAGATAGAATGACCTCACCAACATATTGCCAGTGCTTCCTAGGCAGCCATCCTTTTCTCTCTTCCCACCTGTTCACAAGCCCAAAGATTAGTGACCAGCCCCTCTGGTCCACACTCCCTGGTTTCCCTTCTCACCATCAGGCCCCCGCCGATGAAGCCAGCCATGAGCCAGACGTGCGTGCTGAGATGATCTGTCCAGTTTTTCTCCCCATTAGGCACCAGCAGAAGGGCGTTGGAGATGATACTGATCAGGGACAGAGGGATGAGGCAGAGCCCCAGGAAGCGAGCACACTTTCCCGTGCACATGCTGTGTCTGATGAGAAGAACAGGCAGTGAGTGAAAGTGCGCCTGGTTCCTGGGTGCAGAGGAAAATAAGCCAGGAGCAGGAGCAAAGGTCGGAGGAGGTGTGGCAGAAACTGGCAGGTTCAGGAGATATGAGAGAGGGACAGGAGCTCTGGAAAAAGAGGAGGCAAAGGTGGAGGATGGCTGCCCTTGAGGAGGAGGGAGGAAGTGGGGGAGCTGCAAAGAGGAAGCTGCCTGTGGTCATTGTGTTCTCTGTGTTCATTGTGTCTCTATAGCCTTCTGCTGGCTCCTTACCTGCCTTGTGACTTAGCAAAGCCCCCAACATCTCCAAGTCTCTAAATCTCTGTTGCCTTTACTGGACAAAGGGTGGTTGTGACAATTAAGTGGGACGACGTGAGCTCGGATGCACTCAGCAGAGGCACGGTGGTCTCTCTTCTGTGGGTCCCACGGCGAGGGCTCGTCCTGGGCGGAAACTAAGAAGATGGTACTGGGCATTTGTGAGCCTTCAGTTCTTAATATTTAGTTAGCAACCCCTCTCCTATCTCTTAGGGTGCTCTCTCAAAAGGCTGGATCGATTAGCCTTCCATCCTCCTGGCCTCTGTTGTTGAGGGCAAAGAAGTTCTGCTTTTTGTTGGGGTGCTGAGGTTGTTGGCGGCCAGTTACCACAATGAGGGAGGTGTTAGCCAGTCAGTCCAGAGGAAAGAACTGTTGAGAGACAGAGAGAGACTGAGTCTCGTCTTTTTTACGTTCAGTCTTATTTCTATGTATTTTTTTTTATGATCATCTTACAGAGAGGTTAAGTCTCAATGATATCATTTGAGCTTGCAGATCTAGTTCTGACTGAACTGGTCATTCCTTGTAAAACTTTGAAATGAACCAGTTTGAGTTGCGTTTCTTTCCACTGTGTCTTAAAGAATCTTTCCCCACACAGAAATTAGTTTGTTAAAACCTTGCTATGGACAGTGCTTTGTGGTAGAGACCATAGGGGTTCACAGTTGTATGCCTGGGGTGCAGGACAGTAAAAGTCCTGGCAGAAGGAACCCCCGCCCACATAGGCTATGGTAGTGTCACAAAGAGCTGAGAGTGGGAGAAAGAGTAGGGCTCTAGGCAGCACCCCATGACAATGTCAGGCAGGAAGTGGTACCAGCCTTTGGTGTAGCTGGTCCCAGCAGCCCACTCAAACCCCTACAGAGACACAAAAAATGGAGAGAACTTACCACTCACCGTGAACAGGTTCTAGAAGGAATTTCTACTATTGATAAGATAGAGGGGCTGGACTGAGAAAAATCTATGAAAAAAATCACCTCTTGAGTGAGAGGATACAATTATACAAATGTAAAGTAAAACAAGGGATCCATTCTATGTATTCAAAGAAATAATTACCAAGAACATAATGCTTGGTTGTCTTCAGACTGTACTATGTCATTACTAAATAATACATCAGATAATGAATTATAAAACATTTAGTTAATGAACATTCCAAGTAAAAGTAAAGGATTGATTCCTGATGGAGGAGATACGTATGTAAATAAAATACTTTGAACCTTTCCCAATTGTTTTCTTCTGACTCATAGACAATTACTGTGATAAATGATGTTTGCTTTTGTTTCTAGTTATAGATTAATGTTTAAAAATTTTTTTCTATACTGTCTCTGTTGTTTCTGACTCTTTTCATTGAAGTTTTTATATTCTCTCTGGTATTTTAAAAAGCATATTTTATTTTATTATTTTTATTAAACCAGCCAGAGGCACAGGACATATTTATTGAGATCATAAAATTCACAGAGAGTAATCAGTAAATTTTATTTTTGTAATCAGTGAATTTTATTTTTTGTTCTGTTTTTTTCCCCACCATCCCTTATATTCTCTTGTTCCTTTCCCTCTTCCTTCTCTATAACAATAGAAACCTCAGGATGTTTGTTGATGTATGTAAACATTTGTTTGAAGGTGGTTTACATTGTTTGTTATATAAAAGTCCAGTATTTGTTCTTATAGTTCTGATTTACTTTACTGCATATAGTTTTCTCCATTTTATGAAAATGGCTGCACTTCATTCTTTTTCACTGCTATATAACATTCCACGACACATATGTATCACACCAAATGATCTATTCATCCACTGAAGGAGAATTTAGGCTGCATCCTAGCTACTGTAAACAATGCTGCTGTGAACATTGTGGGCCATATGGTATTTTTTTATTGATGGTTTCATATGCTCCTTGGGCATCTATTATGATGCCCAAGGAGTGAGTTTGCCAGGTTATATGCTATTTCCATCCTTACCTTTCTGAGGTAAATCCAGATTGCTTACTGTAATGGTTGCATCAATTCACATTCCCACCAATTGTGTAACAGGGTTTCTTCTCTCCACATCCTTTTTAGTTCTCTCCAGCACTTGTTTAGAGTCTTTATGATAAGTGCCAGTCTCATGGGTATGAGAGGGCATCTCATTGTAGTTTTAATCTGTATTTCTTTTACTAGAAGTGATGAGGAACACTTTTTTATATGTCTTTTGACCTTCTGGATATCTTTTTGGTCAATTGTCTGCTCATATACACTTCCCATTTGCTAATTTGGCCATTTGTTTTTTTCATTGTTGAATTGTATGAATGTTTTATTATCTTGAATATTAATTCCTTATCAGTTCTATATTGTGTAACTATTTTCTCCCATTTGGTAGGGTGTCTATTTAATTTTTTTATACTTTCTTTCACTGTATAGAAGGCTTTTAGCTTGAGGTAATCCCAGTTGTTTGTTTTGGCTTTTAATTCCTTTGCGAAGAGTTGAGTTACCAAAAATATCTTTATTGTTGATATCATGGGATGTATAGCCAATATTTTCTTCCATGTACTTTTTTTTTTTTTTTTTTAAAGATTTATTTATTTATTTGTGCATACAGAACTGGGGTACAGGCCAGAGGCTCAGGGGCGGTGAGAGGCTTCACCAGAGACAGAGTGGGGAGCAGAATAGGCAGATCTACGAAGTACACTGCTGAGGGAAGCAGCGGGTGGGCCAGGAGAGGTCTGGCTCGCCATGTGGTCTCCTCCGGGGCAGGCTGCAGGCGGGAATTGAACTCATGAGGAAGTGGCTTCAGATTCTCAGTGCTGTGCTTTAACCCGCTGCGCCACCAGGGAGGGCCTCCATGTACTTTTTTTTACTGCATGTATTATGTCTAAATCTTTAATCCATTTGGAATTTGTGGATCTGTTAGACTTAAATTGTCTGCTGGCCACCATCTTGGTGATGCAGTTCTGCATTCAGATATATAGTCAGTCCAGACCAGTCAACTGGTTACAAGGCTACTTTCTGATTTAACAGGAACAACATGAGGGGGCTGCTTTACTGATGCAGGACTTTGCCGTCCCAGAGACCATCAGAGAAAGTACCTTGTCCATAAGATTGGAACATGAATAGGGGGCCTGTGGTATGGTTTTCCACCTCAATACCGAGTCATCAAGCAGACACCAGCAGATTTACCCTCCCCTACCCAACCAAACCCTAGATTCATATGCACATTTGTTCAGTTTCATCTATCCTTTATTTGTTCTCCTATGCTGCTTAGTGGATGCTGTATTATTATTATTATTATTCTGTCAATAAAAGCCCAGGGCTTAGTCTTTCAGCAGCGTCCTGTGTAGCTCCACAACAAAATTGGTCAGTGTGGTTTTGTTAACAGCAATTTATTTTTGTGTGTCTTGTTACCAAGTGATCCAACTTCATTCTTTATATATGGTTTTCCAGTTTTCCTAGCACCATTTATTAAAGAGAATGTATTTCTTATTTTAAGGTCATGAATGCTTTATCAACGATTAGGTGCTGGCATATGTGTAGATTTATTTCTGGATTTCAATAATGTTCCATTGATCTATGTACCTCCATGTTTGTGCCAGTACATGTTTTTTTTTTTTTTTTTTTTTTTTAAAGATTTATTTATTTGTACATACAAAACTGGGGTACAGGTCAGAGGCTCAGGGGCGGTGAGAGGCTTCACCAGAGACAGAGTGGGGAGCAGAATAGGCAGATCGACGAAGTACACTGCTGAGGGGAGCAGCGGGCGGGTCAGGAGAGGTCTGCCACGCCATGTGGTCTCCTCTGGGGCAGGCGGGAATCGAACTCATGCGGAAGTGGCTTTAGCTTCTTAATGCAGTGCTTCAACCCGCTGCGCCACCAGGGAGGGCCCAGTACATGTTGTTTTTAATACTGTTGATTTATAATAGAGTTTGAAGTCAGGTAATATGATACATTCATTTCTCTCTCTTTTTTCTTTTTCTTTTTTTTTAAGATTTATTTATTTATTCGTACAGAACTGGGGTACAGGCCAGAGATGCGGAGGGTGAGAGGATTCACCAGGGACAGAGTAGGGAGCAGAACAGGCAGATCGACGAAGTACACTGCTGAGGGGAGCAGCGGGCGGGTCAGGAGAGGTCTGCCACGCCATGTGGGCTCCTCCTTGGCAGGCGGGATCGAACTCATGCGGAAGTGGCTTTAGCTTCTCAGTGCTGTGCTTTAACCGCTGTGCCACCAGGGAGGGCCCTTCATTCTCTTTTTTCTAAAAAAATTATTTTAACTTAACAAGAGATGAGATAAAATAAAAACTGCAAAATGGGAAAGTCTTGGCATAGCTCTAATTTTACAAATCTGATCATGAAACTGAATGTAAATCTTAAAATGAGTTATTTGAAGAGAAAATACATAAATTATGAAAATTATTGTAACAGTAGTAAAGATGACAATCATTCGTTGTATACAGTGCCCAGAGCTCACTTTGAGGAAATATTGGTGTATCAAATGACAAAAAACAGAACTCTGTTGACAAAAAACAGAATTTATTGTTTCAGGTGATCAAAACATCCTAAAATAGAACTTTCAGGCATGATCCATGAAAGAAATGATTGAAAAACTGGACTTCATTAAAATTAATTGAATGAATGAATGAATAAATTTATTAATTTAAATAAATTAATTTCTGTTTTGGGAAAGATTCTGTCAAGAGGATGAAAGGACAAGCCACAGACTGGAAGAAAATACTTGCAAAGGACTTAACTGAAAAGGACTATTATTGAAAAGAATGTGCAAAGAATTCTGAAAACTCAACTATAAGAAAAACAAATTCATTAGAAAATTGGACAGGGGCCTCCCTGGTGGTGCAAGGGGTTAAGTCTCAGCACTATGAAGCTATGCACACCACTGCAGCATGAGTTTGATTCCCGGCCAGGAACCTGACCCACATGGCACAGCAGATCTCTCCTGCACACTGCTCCCTCAGCATTGTATTTCAGTATATCTGCCTGTTCTGCTCCCCACCCTGTCTCTGGTGACTCCTCTCACCCCCTGTACCTTTGGCCTACACCCCAGCTCTTTTATGCATGCATAAATAAAATCAATCTTTTAAAATTTTTTCAAGGATTTTTTTTATTAATACATACAGAACTGGGGCACAGGCCAGAGGTGCAGGGTGGTGAGAGGACCAGAGACAGAGTGGGGAGCAGAACAGGCAGATCGACCAAGTACACTTCTGAGGGAGTAGCGGGCGGGGTCAGGAGAGGTCTGCTGCACCATGTGGGTCACCTCCGGGGTGGTCAGGAATCGAACTCATGCTGCAGTGGCTTTAGCTTCTGCACAGCCCTGCACCACCAGGGAGTGCCCAAAATCAATCTTTTTAAAAAATAAAAAGTTGGGGGAGGGAAGTACACGGGATTATGGTGATGGCACATGGGTGACTTGGTGATGGGAAACCCATGGGGATTACAATTGAGATGAAAAAAAAATGTACAAAATGATGTAAAAATAAACTGTTATAAAATAAAATAAAACAAACAAACAAAACAACAACAACAAAAGTTGGACAAAGGCCTGACTAGCTACTTCACCAAAGAAGGTAGAAAGATGGCAAATAAGCAACGTTAAGTAAAGATACTCAACATATGTCATCAGGGAAATACAAATTTTCTTACAACAATGAGGTGCCACCACATATGTGTTAGAGTGGCTAAAATCCAAAATATTGACAACAGCACCAAATGCTGAGGAGATATAGAGCAACAGGAACCCTCATTAACTGCTCATTAACTGCTGGTGGGAATGCAAAATAAAGAAAGGGCACCAACTTACAGAATATAGGAGAGAATTATGGGAAGAAGTGGAGTGGTAGGAACGAGGATTTGTATGAGATAGGGCAAAGAGCAATGGGGCCAGACGTGGTGTTGCTCTCCTTGTTATCCACAGGAGAGGGTGACTAAATGCTGCGGTAGCTTCTTGAGGCCTTCTGCTAGGGTGATAGCAAGGTGGAATCCTAAACAAAGGGGCCTAAGAGGACAACCATCTCCTCATTGGGGAGGAGGACATGCAGGACAGCCACATAATTTTCTGTCTCCTCACAGTGTTCTCTGTAGAGGGAGTTAGAGACATCCTTTGGAAAAAGAGAGGAACTTGTCCCTTTTCCCTGAGTTCTTTTGGGTGAAATATCTGTTTGCTAGGGCTGGCAGAACAAAGTACCACAGACCTCAGTCTCCAAAAACAAATCTTTATCTGTCACTGATATGGAAGCCAGAAGCCCAAAATCAAGATGTCAGCAGGGTTGGTGTTTTATGAGACCCCTTTTTTTGGCTTGTAGATGGCAGCCTGCTTCCTGTGATTTAATCTTTGTACATGTCTGTGTCCAAATTTCTTCATTTAATAGGATATCAGTTATATTGGACTAGGGGCCATTGTAATTATCTTATTTTAGCATAACCGTTTCTTTACAGACTCCACCCAGATATATTCTGAAGTACTGAGGGGTTGGGACTTCAACATGTGAATATTTGAGAGCCAAGGTTGAGTCCATAACAGGCTGGTAACACTTTCTTACAACCATAAGGCCAGATTAGCACAATAATAGCAATCTTTTTCTATAACTCCTAACATTGCTACATTATCTGAGGAGGGTAGGAAAAAGGTAACTTCTGATTAAACTGGGGAGACAGATAGCTTGACGTTTTATTCTTGACTCCAAGAAATTCAACTTAAGAATAGTTTTGGGGCCCCCTTGAAGGAGCGAGGATTTAAATCTCAGCATTGTGAAGCTGTCAGCAAGCACTGCAACATGAGTTCGATTCCACCAGGGAGCTGACCGACATGGCGCAGCAGACCTCTCATTTTATCCGCTGCTCCCCTCAGCAGTGTACTTTAATCATTCTGCTTGTTCTGCTCACCACTCTGTCTCCTGTGAATCCTTTCACCCCCTACCCCACACCTCTGGTTTACACCCTGGCTCTGGTATGCATAAATAAATAAAATATATCTTTAAAAAAAGGTAATAATTTTGAAAGTGTTAAAGAAAAACGTCAGATAAGTAAAAAATAGGAAATATACCTTCCAAAGCACAGGGAAGATAAAAGCAAATTTATTTCACATAACCAAACTAAAACAGCAAGGAGGCATAAACTCAGAAAGCATAATATGCTTAATTATACCAAGCATACAGATAAAAACAACTCACTTAAATATATTAAGCTCTTCTGTGGAAGAAAAAGTTTTCAAATTGAGCAAATCAGCACTGTTCTATTAGCAGTGGCTGCTTTAGGAGAAGAACAAGAGAATGTAAAACAGGAGACAAAAGTACTTTCCAAATTTATGAAAAGGTTCTTCTGTATCTTTGGAACTTAAGAGGTGTTGGCGGTATAGTGGTGAGCATAGCTGCCTTCCTTTGGAACTTTGTTATTATGTGTTGCTTATTAAAATTAATAAATTCATGATAAAGTTAAACCATATTGTGCAGTATTCTGTTAAGTGATCATTTTATAGCAATATAGGGCATATTGCAATGATGATAACAAATGGCCATAAACCTTCCAGCACTAAATCATATTATACTGAAATGTATAAGGCCAAAATATTTAGAAATTATTGTATATGGTAATCTGTCAAAAATATAATAGTAGTGAGAAACTAACATTACTCACTAGTCTTTGGCAGACAAAGTAAGAAAAAAATAAAGGTACAAAGGCATTGAGAATCTAAATAATAATAACATGGATTGATTAATTTAGCTACTCATCCAACATATTTATTGAAGGTCTATGATTTGAACAAGACTCTTTGTTGGATATCAGGGATAGAGCAGTGAACATAGGGTCCACTCTGGAGCTTGCATTCCAATATATTTATTGAACTTCCCAGCTCTTAAATGGAGAACATTTATAAATATTGAAACCTGAAGTTACCCAAGCCTGAAATTGCCCTGGCCACATCTCTAACCACAAAGTAAAAACCAGAATTTTACAAATGTTGAAGTAACAAAAGTCAGCTCCTTAGGAACCCCAAAACAGCCCTAAGCAATTCTTTGATCAACAAGAAAATCCAAATTGCAACTATAGATGATTATAGAGTACCTGTCATGCAAAACTTAAAGAATGACATTAAAGAATAAGCATCATGTTTAATGTTATTAAGCAGTTATGATTAGCAGGCTTGGATTAGAGATTTGTGATACATTATTTTATGTAACAGCTGCAACTGACAATGCATAGTGCCCCTGTTATAAAGTAGGCAGACAATGCCTTGACATTTGCTGAATGAGTGTATAAGACTGGGAAGGGGCCTCCCTGGTGGTGCAAGGGGTTAATGTCAGCACTATGAAACTATCCATAGCCACTGCACCATAAGTTCAATCCTTGGCCAGGGAGCTGACCCACATGGTGCAGCAGACCTCTCCTGTCTCCCTCACTGTTCCCCTCAGCAGTGTATTTCAGTAGGTCTGCCTGTTCTGCTCCCTATTCTGTCTCTGGTGAATCCTTTCATACTCTACACTTCTGGCCTAGACCCCAACTTTTATATGCATAAATAACTAAATATTAAAAAAAAAAGATGGCCCTCCCTGGTGGCGCAGTGGGTTAAAGCATAGTACCAAGAAGCTAAAGCCAGTTCAGCATGAGTTCAATCCCACCACGCCCCAGAGGTGACCCACATGGCACGGCAGACCTCTCCTGACCCACCCACTGCTCCCCTCAGCAGTGTACTTCCTAGATCTGCCTGTTCTGCTCCTCACTCTGTCTCTAGTGAATCCTCTCACCGCCCCTGCACCTCTGGCCTGTACCCCAGTTCTGTATGAATGAATGAATAAATAAATCTTTAAAAAAAGAAAAAAGACGGAGAAAGTTTAAAGAACTTGACTACCATACAGCTGATACTAATCAAGCTGGGTATTGTACTCAGGCTTATCTAACTTTAATTCTTGTGCCTAGAATTGCTGTGCTATATGATCAATATGACTGATGGAGTATGCAGAGAGGAAGATCTGGTGATTTAAGCTGACTTTACCCAAAATCAATTTTCTGAGGTTTTACACTTACCTGCTTGTAATTTCTCTTTCTTTTCTCCTTTTCTTCCTATCATACAACAAAGATTTATTGAGGCTTACTTGCTACCAGGCTTTGTTCAACATGCTGGGGATGTAGTTGCGAGAGGCAGACAATAAACAAAAAGAAAGAAATATTAAGCTTGACAATAGGTGTCCTGAGAAAAGAAAACGAGAATAGCAGAGTGGTTGGAGCTTGTTGGATGAGAGAAGAGCAGCTTGAAGAGGTGGTGTAGGGTCTTAACCCATGTGGGTCATGGGAAGAGTTTGCTGCTGTCATAGGCATCATGGGGAAGCCACTGGAGAGACTGGAACAGGGACTGTTGCAATTGGATTCAGATTTTCTCTTTGTCATAAAGAGAATGGCTGTTACAAGACTGGAAGCTGGGAGGCCAGTGAGGAGGTAATCACATTGGCCAAAGGAGGTTGTCACAGTGGTGTCCTGGAGTGGTGTGGCAAAGGCAGAGGCGGCAAAGAGGGAGCAGGGTCAGGCCTCCCTGGTGGACTGTGGTTAAGTCTCAGCGTGATGACCACTAAGGCCTGAGTTTGAGCCCAGCCAGGGAGGTGGCCGACATGGCGTGGCAGACCTCTCCTGATGTTGCTCCCCTCAGCAGTGTATTTTAGTAGATCTGCCTTTTCTGCTTCCCACTCTGTCTCTGGTGAATCTTCTCACTTCATGTACATCTGGCCTCCATCCCAGCTCTTCTATGCAAAAATAAATAAAATATTTTTTTAAAAAGAGAGAGATCAAATGTGGAGTAGAGTTTGAAGGTAGATCTACTGAGACATACTGAGGGATTGCACCCTACATTGTGGATGAACATTATTGGCTCAATAATGGGGTGGGTGGGGCCGGTTATAAACAAGAGGGAGCAGGAGGTAGATAAGTATGTGGGGTAGGGGTGAAAAACAGTGTTTAGACAGAGAAAAGAAGACAGAAACTGGCAAGAGGAGGAGGCCCTCCCCCAAAGTGGGAGAAAAACCCAATGTCCTGGAGGCTGGGACAGAGTTTCCAGGAGATGGTGACTACTGTGTGAAATGCTGCTGAGTGGGTGAGTGCTGACCACTGAGTTTGGCATTACTTTAACAGGGTGCTTTATTGGTTGAGATATGACTAGACATTTGAGGAACACATTCAACATGAAAGTACAAGCAAACAGGAAAACGGAATTTAGAGAACAGACCTTGGTGGAAGGATGAGGAAGTTCATTCTGATTGCCTCTCTTTTCTTTGTAAAACAAGAATTTAAAAAAGTGCAAGAATTAGGTCATACATCTTTATCTTAAAGAAAAAAAAAGAACTAAGACCCTTTGCTGAGGGTAAAAGGACTATATAATTATCATTTTAGAAAACAGGAGATTAGGGAAGCTGCTTGATTGCTGGGCAGTGCTAAGAGCTTACTTGTGAATCATCATAAATCAAAACCAGATTCACCAGAACAGTTGCTAATCTCCAGTCATGCGTAATAACTCAGGGAAAATCTCATTTTTTTGGAGTCTGATTTAATCACACATGCAGTTTTGCAAGTAAGGTGGAGGGAGAGGAGTTGGAGGGGGAGTGAAATAAGGGAAGGGTGGACACGAGGGAATATGGTGATGGCTGTGGGTGATATGGAGGCAGGAGAACTATGGGGACCACAACTATGTGAAAAAGCTTAATAACAAATAATAAGAAGAAAACCATAAGAAAGTACTGTACTGCATTCACTGATACTGAAAATTTACATCATCAGTTTGTAAGGTGAATCATCTGTTGGTACCTACATCAGTGTTGTCTTATATGATAAAAAAAATAAGCATGTTAGATGTTATATGTATTACTAGCACTAAACATCAAAATAAAATTAATTTGGTGATGGGAAACCCATGGGGATTACAGCTGAGATGGAAAAAGGCATGACATGATGTAAAAATAACTATTATATTAAAGTTAAAAAAAATAAAACATAATCTGGAAAAAAAGGTGCAGGAAAAAGTCCAAGAGAATTAAGAATATATGCACAGGAAAGGTGATAACAAAGCACAGGTGGATCTAAACTGAGTGAGGTGGGATGAAGGTGATGGACAGTGAAATGGACTGGCTCATAAGTAGAGTACAGAGGTTTGAAGCGTTGTTGCACTGAGGGTACAAGAGAGGGGACTGGGAAGATGGATAGCAAGTGGTGTGCTTGGAGTTGTACCGTACCGTTACTGATAATGATTGGGTTCTGCGGCGGGGTGGAGAAGATGGAAGAGAACAGGACGCTGAGAGGGCAGGTGCTGGAATTATCTAGGTGGATGTCTTAGTCTACATGAGTGAAGAAGACATGATTAATGTGGAGAAGTAAACACAGGCCAGAGGAAGCCCTCGATGAAGTTGGTTGATGTTGGCAGTTGGCTGCAGCAGGGAGGGTTAGTGAGTGGTACATAGTCTGTTGGCGTGTGCTTCAAAGAGGCTGTGGTTCTGAGGGAAAAGAACTGTTTTGGAAGCAACAAAGGAAGTAAAAAGGTGTGTGCCTCACCTAAGGATATGTGGAGAGAAAGGAAAACTAGCCAATCAATAACATGCAAGGGAGCTGTGGCTTTGGAGGAGAGCCAAGTTTCTATAAGAAGTAAAAGTCAAATGGAAACTGAAAGAAGGGATGATTATTTAAAGGGGTTGAATTCCATTGTGTTGGCATGTGATCAAGGGGTACCCTGGAGCCACCAAATTTGCACACTCTAATGGGATCCAGCCATCCGTGTGCACAAAGCATACTTAATGTGAAAGAAATGTAATAGAATTAGTGAGCATAGAGAAAGTTCCAACCTTAGTGTGCATAGAGAAAGAAGAGAAGACAGGGTTATAGTTTCCCAATAAAATACCCAAAGTTACTCATCCCCTTGTGGGTAAATGTCCAGCCAGACGGGATTAGTCTAAGCAAGCTGCTGAAGCCTGAAATCTTGTGACTAGTTCAAAATATCTTGTGGTGGGGAACTATAGAAAAGGGGCAGAAGGTGCCAGGAAAGTCCGAGATGGAAGGAGCCAAGTCATCATACAATCAAACACAATGACTGCTAATGGCAGCCTCCCACGTCTCTGCCCACATCTTTCAAGTGTCTCTACTCCAAGTGTCTCCTCCCAACTTCCTCAAGTCCAAAGCTGAGAAATGAACAAGCCCTTCCTCACGTGTCCCTCTCTGTGTGTCACCTGCCTTCCGGGCTCTACAACTTACCTGGCTGCTCAGGGCCACCCCTCATTCCCGGTAGCAAGCCCAAGGAAGCTGCATATAAGTGGGGCAGGACCTGAATATGGGCGCAGTTGCTTAGAACACCAACCCCGAGGTTAGAAGTTTGGAACTCCCCATGCAGCTCCCAGACCTCTAGGGTGCGAGAAGGGGCCAGTTATGCCTCCTTAAAAAAACCAAAAGGGTGGGATTTGAGAGCTTCCACATTGACAGACTTGTGGCAATTTGGGGAGAATGGCAAACCTCAAAAGGGCATGAATGTTCTGTGCCTTTTCCCTAGACTTCCACTCTATCTCATCCACATACCTGGCTATTCCTGAGTTATATCCTTTTGTAATAAAGCAGTCATCTAGTGAGAAAAATGGGTTTCCTGAGTTCTGTGAGCTGCTTTAGCAAATTTATCATGTTGAAGAGGGGATTGTGGGAATCTCTGATTTGTCATCAGGAGGTCAGGAGCAAAAACAACCTGGACTTACAACTGGCAGCTGAAGTCTAAGGAAGGGGTCATGGAAACCTCTAATCTGTATCTCCCTGATCAGAAGTCCAGGTAATAGGCTGCAGCTGGCATCCAAAGTGGATCATGGTCTTGAAGACTGAGCTGTTAAGCTGTGGAATCTGATGCTGTCTATGGACAGTTAGTGTTAGAAGTGAGTTGAATTCTGAGACACGCTGCTGGTATCCAAGAATTACTTATTGGTATGGGGACTCCTCCACGCACATCCACAATGGAATTGAGAAGGGACCAAAAGCTATATAAGTTAAATAGAACTTGCATTTCAGTTTCTCCAGAGCAGGATTCTAGACCTGAATCTGCCTAGGTTCAAACCAGGTGTGCTTATTATTTTTAAAAGATTCATTTTATTTATTTATGCATACAGGAGCTGGGGTTTAGGCTAGGTTGGGGTGGGGGTGAGAAGATCACTAGAGACAGAGTGGGGAGCAGAACAGGAGGACTCACTAAACAACACTATACACCACACTGTACACTGCTGAGGGGAGCAGCAGGGGAGACAGGAGAGGTCTGCTACACCCTGTGGGTCAGCTCCCTGGCTGGGGATCGAATGCTGCAGTGGCTTTGTACAGCTTCATAGTGCTGAGACTTAATCCCTTACACCACCAGGAAGACCCCAAACCAGGTGTTTAAATCCAGAATTCATGGCCTACCTCACAACAATTGATTGAACAACTAGATAGAAAATCAGCAAGGACATAGAACTCAGTACCACCACCCATGGGATCAGTACTTACAGATCACTTCACCCAACAACAGCAGAATAAACATTCTTTACAAGCCCTCAAGGGAAATATATGGAAAATATACTGTATCCTGGGTAACAGAAGAAGCCTCAACAAGTTTAAAAGAAATGAAATCATACAGAGTGTGTTGTCTAACTGCAATCAACTCAGACAAGAAATCAATAACAAAAATAACAGGAAACTTCTCCAAGCACTTGGAAGCTAAACAAAACTTGGGTCTCACCAGCTTCTGGGACTAACTGGGATGGTAATAGTGACAATCTGTTGGCTCCTGTCCAAACCTGCTAGTCATCCATGTGTCAGGGTTCTCTTGGGGTCTTTTGAGTTCTTGGTACCCCACAAAGTCATACTGTGTCCTCTGAGAAATGGGAAGATTCCCTGTGTGGTATGACATAATTTCCCAGGACCTAGGTGTTTTGTTTTTGGGCTCTGTGGCTTTGTGGTGACTCTCTATGGACTCTTTTGTCTCTGCCTTATGGATTCTTTCTTGTGGGGTAAGACCTGAGTCTATCAGGCTGTGTTGGGACCAGCATCCCATGCTGCCTTCCTCATCCCACACTTCTAGTCAAGTACCTGCAAACCACCTTCCATCTTGGCAAGAAATTCCATGTAAAACATCTCAGACAAATCAGCTCCACACCCACAAGGGCAGGCCCAGACTCTTTTGGTGTGGTTTGGTTCCAAGCTGGGACTTCTTTTGTTAACACTTTCATTTATAATTGGGAACTAAATTCCATTTAGTAACGTAAACAGCTATGCAACTATCCATGAACAGAGATGGTCTAATGACATCAGCGTTTCTACCTCTTCACTAACCCTAGGATCTATCTGTTTCTCTCCAACAACAAGGCATTGTGAGCTCTTACTTGTACTACTACCAAAACCATCTAGCGAATCTGTCTTTTCAAATCTTATGCTCTTGTAGTGAACCCCCACTCTGGTACAGCAGGAATTGCTCTCTAAAATTCCTTTAGTAAATTCTGAGCAGCTATTATATGCTAGGCACAAATAAGTAAGTGAATGAGATAATAAAATAATTGTGATAAGTGCTCAAAGAAAATACATGAGTAATGTGATAGCAAATAATGAATGTAAGGGAGTCTTATCTCATTTTAAATCCCAACTTCTTGCTTTTTGAAAGTGCTTTGTTTACTTTTGCTCCGGGGCCTTTGCACATGCTATTACTATTTTCTCTGTCCTTCTTACCTGGCTAACTACTATTTGTCCTTCACGTCACTGCTTACAGGTCATTTCTTCTGGGAAACCACCCTCAGGCTGTGTCTCCTCTGTGTCTCTAAGAGTCATAATTCTTTCATCAACAGACCAGTCACACTGCTCTGTGGTTTTCCTGTTAATTCTTTGTTTCTTTCAGGCTTCCCTCTAGGTCAGTAATTTTCAGATAGCTTGACCGGGTCATCATATGACATATATTTTATGTCATGATGTTGCACAATATGCACACATTAAAGCACAACTTGTACATATAATATCTGTTTTCATTCTATTTCACTTTAAAGAATGTCATTTGAGGGACTTACCTGGTGACACAAGGGTTTAGTCTTAGCGCTATCAAGCTACTTTCAGCCACTGTATCAGGAGTTCAATCAGGGAGCTGATCCACATGGCACAGCAGACCTCTCCTGTCATCTCGCTGCTCCCCTCAGCAGCTAAGGGTATGGTGAAAAGTTCCATTTCACCTCAACCTTCCAGGAGCCTAGACCTTTTATGTCTGTATATAGGGGACATATGAAGTGCCAGGAGGGTTTAGCAGGAGAGGGCTATCTCACTTGGGATCAAGGAAGTCCTCCCTCCTCAGGAAAAGGCTTTTTGTCTGAGAAGGAATTAGTTGAGCAAGAAAATGGGGGAAGTTTTACAATGAGAGCATGCAGTGTTTCATTTTTAGTGTTTTCAGAGGTGTCTGGCTGGAGAGTAGAGAGAGGACGGGAAGTGGCATGAAATCAGCCTGCAGGGTTTGGCATGACCACATTAAAAAGATCTTGTCTAGACTTAACAGTTTACAGGAATTAAAGAAGATTGATACACAAATTAAAAACACCCCGAGGAAGTAACAGATCCAGAACATTCTATAGGAATTCAGTTTCTTATGAATCAGTGGCATTAAAAAAGGGGATGGGACTTAGAGAGGTCTATTTAAGATACAAGACACTTAGAAGTTGTACGTCTGTTGATTTTATTTCTTGATTGGAACAAAATATCTCCTCTGGTTTCAAAGACAAATATGTGGTAATTGAAAATATTTGAAAATGAAGTGGATATTACATTAAAAAATAGTTGTTGATTGGTGTTGGTAATGGTAGTCACACATTTTGAAAGGCCATATTACTTATAGGTACATATAAGTGAGATGATTGATACCTGGTGTGTGCTTTAAAACACTCTGGAAAAAGGCAGGAGTGTGCTATTGTGATACAATTAGAAATGCCAGGCCCTCCCTGGTGGCGCAGTGGGTTAAAGCACAGCACTAAGAAGCTTAAGCCACTTCTGCATGAGTTCGATCCCCGCCTGCCCCGGAGGTGACCACATGGCGGGCAGACCTCTCCTGACCCGCCTGCTGCTCCCCTCAGCAGTGTACTTCGTCCACCTGCCTGTTCTGTACCCCACTCTGTCTCTGGTGAATCCTCTCACCCTCTGCATCTCTGGCCTGTACCCCAGTTCTGTACGAATAAATAAATAAATCTTAAAAAAAAAAAAAAAGAAATGCCTATTTGGTCTTCACCCCAGCTTCCTGGAGCAGAAATTATTACAATTCTTCAACTTTCTTGAGTGATGGGGTGAGAGGAGCCCCTTTCAACCATACCTGAATTTATGCTAATGAAGTGACTCTTGGTGGGTGTTAGGATTATTCTTGAGGAATAACCTCCTCTGTGTTCTGACCCTATCTAGTCACCTGTGATTGATAGGGAGCTGTGGGTCCTATATCACACATGCTCTTCTACTCTGTAACATTTAAAACCAAAGACTGTCCCTAAATTAGTCACTCTCACAAAGCTGATGGGTGATACCATCTACAAAATGAGGCAATTCCTCTGGTTTCAGCGGTTTCTTAGTTGCCCTGCACCATACCGCCTGCTCCAAGTTGACCACTCTCTTGGTCAACATGATGCTTTAGATGTACTTTCTGTTCCAGAATAAGTTTCTACTTTATGGATAGCTTTGAGGCTTATGACGGAAACAGAATGACAAAAAATTAGCTTAATCTAGCATCAAGTGCTAAACCAGAATGCTCTTTTAATTTTAGCTATAGCAGATAACTAGGGGATTAAATATTTTGTTTTTTTCTTATTAGTTTGCACTTTTTTCTGTGTCCATTGAAACAATTTCCTTTTTTTAAAAAAGATTTGTTTATTTTTGCATACAAGAACTGGGGTACAGGCCAGAGGTACGGGGGAGTGAGAGTACTCACGGGAGACAGAGTGGGGAGCAGAACAGGCAGATCGAATGAAAGACACTGCTGAGGGGAGCACTGCGCAAGTGAGGAGAGGTCTGCTGAGCATGTGGGTCACCTCTCTGGCCAGGAATGGAACTCCTGCTGCAGTGACTGTGGATAGCTTTGTAGTGCTATGCTTTAACCCCTTGCATTACCAGGGAGGGCTCCATTGAAGCAACTTGCTGGACATTGTATTCAACTCTAAATTTTACTGATAATAACCCCTCTCTTTTGTCCTTTCTCTTTCCAGACCACACATTTCTCTGAGGTAGGGCCAATCTTCTGACTCTCCTGACACCACTATTACCAGTTTTACTAATTATCAGCACTTCTGACACCAAATATGTGGTTTTTATTCTCACCACTCCAACCAACTATACAACTATGCTGACACAAACTGGTGTCCTGCAGTCGCTAAAATCTGACACTAAATACCCAGACTGACCTCCATCGCCCAAGACTGCCACCTTCAGATGCCAGTCCTAATTACTGAACCTTCTGGCTTCCTAACCACAGACTGGGGTTCCCATGAATCTCTCCTAAGGTTTGATCATTTTCAAATGCCTCGCAGAAGTCAGGAAAAGAATTTGCTGTTACTAATTTGTTGTGAAGTATGCAGAAGACAAAAATGGGGATGGGGCTGGCATGGAGCTTCCATGTTTTCTTAGGTGTGCCAACCTCATACTTTAGTGCAGCCACTAACCCAAAAGCTCTCTGAACCCACTTAGAGTATCTTTTTAAAACTGGAAGCCCTTTAGGCTGTCAAAGACATGACTGGTTAACTCACAGCCTTCATAATGAACTCAGTCTTTAGCTCCACACTTCTCCCCACCCCCCAACCCGGGTTTGAGGGGTATGCTGAAAATTCCATTCCTCTTAATTATAGGACTGCTTTCTCCAGCAACCAGCCTCCTTCCTGAAGACCCCTCATTTGCATAAACTCAGATATGGTTGAAAGGGACTTATTATGAATAACAGAAGAGACTCCTCTCACCTCTACCACTCAGGAAATACAAGGATTTTATAAAAGTATTATAATATTTTTGCATCATTTTGTGCCTTTTTCCATCTCAGTTGTAATCCCTGTGGACTTCCCATCACCAATTCATCCGTGTGCCATCACCATAGTCCTGTGCACATCCCTACCCCCTTTTTTGATCCCATTTCCCACTCCACCCCTGTAAAATGTAAAATGTCTCTCATATATAGCTGTTCATTATTATTCCCCTTCTTCTCCACCCCTCCCCCTCGTTTATGCTCCTGCTATGAGTGAAACCATCCAGTATTTTCCATTTCTTTCTGACTTAGGAAATACAAGGATTTTAAGAGCTCTTGTGCCAGGAACCTGGGACAAACACCGAATATCCCTTTCTTATATGACAGTATCACAGGAAGTAATAGTAGCAAGAGAACATGCTGCTAATTGTTGGAGCTGAGTGATGTATAGATAGGGATTCATTATGCTGTCTGAGCCTTTCTGTACATTTATTTATAATAAGAGAATGACAGAAAGGCATCTCATATGTCATACTAGGGAATCAATGTTGATACAATACTGTTAATCAAAATATAAACTTTATTCAGATTTCTCCAGTTTTTTCCACTAATATCCTCTTTTCTGCTCCAAGATCCATTTCAGGATGCCATTCTGTATTTAGTTGTCACGTCTCCTCAGTCTCCCAATCTGTCGCGGCTGACCTTGCCTTTTGTGACTTTTATACTTTTGAGGAAGAGTGAGCAGGTATATTAGACTCCCACAATCTGGATTTGTCTGATGTTTTCTCATGATTCACGGAGTTATGAATTTGGGGGAAGGTAGCTCTAAGGTGGATGTGAGCTTCTCATTGCATCAGGCCAGGGAGCACATGATGCCAATATGATGTTTTATTTCTTGTTCACTATAACCCCTTGGTTAAAGTGGTGTCAGCTACATTGCTCCCGTTTTTTCCCTTTCAATGTTTAGTGACTGGAGTCACTAAGACCAGCCCCCCATTTAAGGAGATTTTAAAAGGGGAATACGGTACTGAGGGGATTTCTGCAGGAGAGTGGTGTATTTGGATGATTGTTTTAGAAGGAATTCTCCCACTGAAATGTGGACACTAGCCACAGCGGCAACTGCAGTGGGAAGGCTAGGAGCAGGGGATTTGGGTGACTTAGCAGCTGGATTTAGCAGGTGTGGTTCTTTATTGGACTGGGGGCTGTGAGAAGGTGGCGTCTAGGTGGCCGCCAGGTTTCTAACTTGGACAGTTGGGGGACTGGGGCCGGTCACTGAATGGCACTGAATCGAAACCAGAAGGTCTCTATGCCCTTGGGAGCGCTTGTCTTCTCCCCTGCAGCTACTGACAAGCCATTTTTCACTCTTGGCCTTGCCTTGCCTCGGTCAGTCCGGAGGATTAGTGGAGCTGGAAAATGACCTATGGACACATACGTTTATTTGTAGAAGTTTGGGAATGCCCAGGGGCACCAGAGTCCCCAGTAAAAGCGGGACAGTGGTCAAGGGACTGAAAGAAACAGGACGGATGTTAATCACCCCTAAATCCTTTTCGCAGATCAATGACTCCGTGGTTTCGAACAGTCATTTTATTTACCTTTTCGTGTTCCATCAACCGGTCTCCCCCTTGGCGGTGGGTGTTTCGTTTCCCTTTCTGAGGTGTGTAGGGAGAGGGGTGCCCTGCTATAGCTTGTCCCTCATCTCCGCCGGCGGGACCCCCGCCCAGGTTTCTTTTCTCCGCGGCGCCGTCTGGCGGGGGCCGGAGGAGCGGCGGGAGTTGGGGCTGGGGGCGCCGGCCCGGGCGCCTGGCGGGCCCCGCTCCCTTGCGGAGGCTTGTAGACCAGGTGGAAGATGAAGGCATTGCAGTACCTGAGGGGAGCGGGGGCTGTCACGGGCGGGACCCCCGCCGGGATTCCCTAAGGGCTTGCGGGCCGGAGTTCTGGAGCTGGGTTAGTTGCGGCCAGATCGGGGTGGTCGGGTCCTTTGGGCGGTGGGTGAGGAGTTGCAGAGATGTCGTGAGCTGGGTCAAAATTGGGGGTGAGGGTGCGGGAGAGGTGTGGAGACCTGGGGTGGCGGGAGTAAGTAGTGATGAGCAGTTTGAGCACAGGAAGCGGCTTGCATAGCCTGGAGTGGGGAGGGGGGGGGGTCCCAGGAGAACGAAGACCAGCGTAGAGATGGGCGTTTTAGTACTCGGAACGGGAGTGAAGCTAAGGGCCCAGGAGTGAAGAGGGAGGGTCTTGGGACCCTACCAGGGCATGCAGTTGTCGGTGGCTCTGAGGCGAAATGGGGAGCGGAAAGGGTTGGGCTGTGGAGGGCTGGTGCCCCCGCCGGTAGCCACCGCCATGGTCTGGTCGTCCATCACACAGCCGTACTCGCTGCTCTCGGTGAAGAAGGCGGGCACGCGGAGGGACTGGGGAGAGTGGGGCGGGGCCTCAGAGACCCGCGAGGCTCCTGCGTCGGAAACCCCCGAGCTACTGCGTCTGGGTGGGAAACTAGGGCTCTAATGAGCAGGGTGGAGAGAGGCAGGCACCAGGCCGACACAGAGAGGGGCAAGAGGACCCATGGGCGCGCCCCGTCTGCAGGGCAGATGGCGGGCAAGAAGAGACTTTAAGGCTAGGAGGAGGGACTGAACTGGAGGTAAGACGTGGCCCCTGATGCCTGCAACCCCCACCTGTAGGCGGGGCAGCGAGCTCAGCCAAGTGTCCTTGAGACCAAAGCCAGAGTTAAATCCTGCCAAGGAGGGAGAGCACGGAGAACTTGAGTCCCATGGTCTTCTTTGCCACCTCCCGCATCCCAAGTTCCGCGCCCACACTACAACTCCAGGCTCCTACCAATAACCAAGTCGGGCTTGGGCCCCTGGAGCAGGTGATAAGGCCGTGCAGACACTTTGATCTGCAAGTCCCTGCGACTGCCCTTCTCCTTAGTTCCTGAGCTGAGCCGTGCTGATATGCCTGAGCGGACAGACACTTCAGGGCCATCCTAGGAAACCAAGAATGGGGTGGGGAAACTACCGGAAGTTAGGGCACTGAAGGATTCCATCAGAAAGGAAGGGGTTGAGGAAAGAGTAGGAAGGGCAGCGCCCCATCAGGAGAACCCGAGGAACCTCAGGGCTGAAAAGCAGGGCATCTCAGTGCTCACCCTCTGCAAGGTGAAATGCTGCTGGTCACTTTCTGGGGGCAGGCCATCACCCACAAACTGCAACTCCAGGGCCACGTGGGGGAGCAAGACCAACAGCTCCTGAAGAACGTGGAAGGACGGACCTTGGTCTTGCACTGTATCCTGCCAGCACCCCAAATGCCCGACCTTCAGGTCCGGAGGGACTTACCCAAAATACCATGACAAGGTCAAACTCCTTCCCAGCTTCCACCACATGGATTTTCAGCGATTGTTTGTTCTGGATGTTGAGCTCGGGGACTGGTGAAAAACTAGCTGTTTAAGCAGAGGGTCTTCCCCTCCTTTCCTCCTGTCCCCCACCAGCTCCCTGTTCCCTTTGCGGCATGCTCCTTCCCCTGTGTCAGCTCTCCTTACAGGACTGGGGCACCAGGTGAGTGATGACGTAGTACACAGTCAGTGGGTAGGTCAGAAGCACAGCCATGGGGGAGTCCAAGCTGAGGCCCCGCCATGTGTAGTAATCCTGCCAAGAGCCTGGGGACAGAGGGTTACTGAGTGACCTGGCTCTAGGCCCCGACCCCAGACCGTCCAGTCCAATAGCCCCTTTTCTCCATCACCCAGGCCACTGGTCCTCCAGTCCCAATTCCTACTCTGTTACCTCACTCAGAGTTCTTCCAACTCACCAAAGAGGCCCCTGGGTGGATCTGAGGGCACAGGAGGCATCAGGGCAGGCCCATCCCCTTGGAGAAGCTGGTAGGGATCTCCTGAAAGGATGAAAGGAAGAGGAATCTAAGGTCAGGGAGACCCTCTCCTGGCCTGGCCCCTTTTTCCTTCCAAAGAGGTTGTAATCCCTAAGACAGGGTCTGGAGCAGTAGAAGAACAGGAGTTTGCCTAGAGGTAGGGCTTATGGAAGCCACAAGTAGGGTGACTCCTGAGGGTTGGGGAGAGGCCTGGAATGGTCCCGATGGTGGTAGTGGGGTTTGGTGTAAATGTGGAGGGGTTATCTGTGACCTAGACATGTTTTTCTCATTTCCATCGAGGCCAAGGAACCCATGCCTGAAGAGAGGGTCCACGTACCACTGAGAAGAAAGCTGAGGGATGGTATGCTGCCCCGAGGGTGCCTGGGGGTACCAGGGCCTGGGATCAGCATGCTGAGCTGGGTCCAGTAGCCACGTGTGAGGCCCCTTGAGGCCAGGAAGGCCTCCTTGTTAAAGGTTTCACTGGTCACCTCTGGAGAAGCAGAAAGGGAGGTGTTGGAACCTGATGGCTAGGACCCCAGACTAACTCTCCTCAGCCTCTGCAAGCACCCTGCTCTGAGTTTGGTTCTAGTCAGAGAAAGAACTAACATTTCTGAGTATCTACAGTTAGCAGACATTGAATCCATACAGTTCTTATAACTCTATGGATTTTAGCATTTGTTAGTATCCCTATTATACAAATGAGGAAACTGAAGCTCTGAGAAGTTAGGTAATCTGTTCAAGGTTGCCAGTTATCTGAGAGGCTAGTGTTTGAATTCCTATTCCCAGATTCCCTCAGCACTTTCAGGGACCTGGGCACTTAATCTCAGCCCCAGAGACCCTGTCTCCAGCCCCAGGTCTGGCCCCCAACCACACTCAGGATCCAGCTCTTATTCCAGGGATTTACACTAGTCCTAGGCAGTTAGCCTTACGCACCAGGACCCCGTTCCCTGGCAACAGGCCCTATTCCCAGAGACCCCACCCACAGCCCACTGATCTTATACCTGCAGTGTAGGTAAAAGGCAGAGTTGCCAGTTCTCCTGCCCGCTCCATAAAGGCTGCAAGCCTTGGGCACCAAAATCGATGGCTCACATCATCTGGGCATCGGCGCCAGTCAGCCCGGAGACAAGCCTCTCCACAGTATAAGACAGCACTACACTGGGGACTGGAGTCACAGGGGTGTGGGGGGTACCCAGTGTTAGTGTCTGTCTATGCTGTCAGCCCCATACTTAGTGGTTGGTCTGTATCCTTTCTACCTGTAACAGCTTTTTTTTTTCATCTTATGTCCATATTATTCACTGTGTGCTGAGCCCCCACCCCCCTGCTTTCTCTTTCTGTTTGCTTAATTGTTGGGGATCTTCCTCCCCTTCACCCCATCTTTACAGGCAGCTTACCAGGGTGTCAGCTTCACTTCAAAGCTGTGCCTGTGACAAACATGGCAGGTTCGAGCCCGAAGGGAGGCAAAGGTGAAACCTGGTCGGGGGCCCCATGTCCGCATTGGAGTCTTGGCTAACTTCACTCCTAACCTGGGGACCAGACTCTCCAGCTCTCTGGATGGGGGTGGAGAAGGCATCAGGCTGGGGGGCTCAAGAGTCTGGCCCCTAAGCCTCCACACCCTCAGATACCAAACTCCTGTACCGATGCAGCTGGGCGTCTCCCACAGTCAGCTGCCGGGGCTTTCGGGGGTCTCCAGAGCCCATGGGGCAGGCCATGCTGTGGCAAAGGAGAATGTAGGCTCGGGGAGCCAGGTTCTCTGTCCCTGAGCCTCTGCCTGCACTCCCCTGGGCTCCGTCCATTAGCAGGTCGATGCCTAAGATGGTCCCATGTTCATCTGTCACCAGTAAGAGACAGGAAAGGTGCAGCGGGGCAGCCTCTAGGGAAAAAAGGGGCAGTTAGAAGTAAGAGATGGCAAAGCTGACACCCTGGTAAGCTGCCTGTAAAGATGGGGTGAAGGGGAGGAAGATCCCCAACAATTAAGCAAACAGAAAGTTGGCCAGGGTCTGGGGTACCAAACTCAAATGCCCATGGGAGTAGGTAAGAAAACAAGTGAGTAAAGGGGACTAGACAGAGAGGACATGCCCCATCTGAAGGGCACAGCAGTGACACAGTACCAGCATTTGCTGTCATCAGAAATGTGGGCCTATTGTCAGAACTTTAGATTTTTCTTGAGATGGTGTAAATCCAGATTTGTGGGGATTTCCTTCTTCAGTGTTTAGATGTTGGTCAAATTAAAAAAACAAACAAACAAACAAAAAACAAAAAAACACTGTGGGTCAAGCAAAACACCTTTTCAGGCCATATTGGCCAGAAGTCCACCTGTTTATGTCCTACTGGGTTCTGAGTGGTACAGGGGAGCGTCAGAAGGGAGTGTGCTGGGCAAGGGGAGGGGCCGGGCCCACACAGGGCTTGCCCTAGCTTCTCACCATTTCTCCGACCCTTCCTCCTCTCAGGCCCTTTTTCGTCTTCTGCCTTGTCCTCTCGACAGCAATCCTCACCACCTCCTGCCTCCTGCTCACCATCTTCTGGCTCTCCTGGAGGCTTTGCTTCCTGGGGGGACTCCTTGCTGGTAGGACCTGGCTCCCCATTTTCCTCTGGTCCTACCTTCTCTGTGCCTGCACCCACCTCCCCTCCATTCTCTTCCTCTTCCTCCTCCTCCCCTTCCTCCAGGCTGACAAAGCTGACATAGGGGCTCAGGTCTCGCAGGTGGAGTGGGGGCTCATCTCCCAGGAGCCGGGCAGCCTCCAGGCCTGGTCCAGGGCCTGGCTCTGCCCCTTGCCCCAGGCTGATGCCCACACTACGGTTGGGCAAGACATGGAGCACCCAGAGGGCAGGGTCCTGGGGCAGCCTTCTGATCTGAGTCTCCAGCTGTCGCCAGCGGCCCTCAAGGCTGGCTCCCACAGCTCCACGGTCAGCCACAAACTTGTGGAACCAGCCAAAGAGGAGGGCAGCAAAATCAAGGAACTCATCCCGGTATCCAGACACAAACTCCATGTCTTCAGGGGCACAGGGCCTGGGCCCAGACTGAGTGAAAAAAGGGATATATAGTGACTGAGAGGGTAGTGGTGCCAGTTTGGGGCTGGGTCACAAATGGGAAAGGGTATGGCTTTGACCCATCACTTTGGGAGGACTCTATGGATGAATGTTTGGAGCTGAGAATGGGCTTTTCAGGCTGAGATGGAAGTTCAGTGATGGGAAAGAGACTGGACCTGAAAGTGCGTGATTTTGTGTTAAAAATGTACTCAGGTGGGAGATGGTATTGGGGCTCAATATTTGAGACTCAAACTCTTAAGAGTAAGGTTTAAAGTGAAAATAAGGTTGAAGAGGGCTAATCTTATCGGGAAGGGCTTGGTGAGGGAAGAATTTTGGACCCATCTGTGGGCTGTTGGAGGAGGAACAGGAGCCAGGACATTCCATGGGCTTGGATCAGTTTGAAGGTGAGTCCCAGGAGACCCAGCCCCTCCGGGTCACCGCCCCCTTACTCCGGTACCTGCAGCCGCCACCACTTTTCGAAGGTAAATACCTCGTGGATGGGAGGTGCGTCGTGACGTCAGGGCTGCCCGAGCCCACGGCCTCTGTCTTCGTAGACCACGCCCCCTGAGTCCCGCCTGAGTGGTCGATTCTCCCCGGCCGGTGTAGGTGTGGCGGCGCGCGCTCCGGCTTTCCAGCCGGCTGGGTGCTGGCCATGTGACTGGACATCGCGACGCCCAGCCCAGACCCCAGCCCGGGAAGTGAAAGCGTCTTAGAGAGGAGGGCGGGAGCAGGCTTGTCGCTGGCTCGGCTGACCTGGGTCAGGAATGCTGGCAGTGCACCTGGTGTTTACTGAACCCTAATCATTCTGCTCGGCCACTGCCCTCCTAACTTGCCTGGCCGGGCTCCAGCCCGAGTTTTCTTTAAATTTCCCCAGACATCCTCGGCAGCCCACGTTTGAAAGGCTCTGGGCTTGTCGGGGCACGGGCGGGAGCTCCGCCTCCAGGAGTTACCCCGCTGCGGAGCCTCACGGCGTCGACTGTCCTACCCATCTCGCGGTCGTTTGAAGTCCGTGCGAGCGACCCGTGCCCTCCTCGACCTGACGGAGCTTGGCGCCGAGGAGACAGCCCCCACTCCTCCTGGAACCCCAAGTGGAGCTGGAGAAGAAAACGAAAGTTTGAGATCCGTTGGACTGCTGTCTCGGGAGCGTTTTAACGAAATCAGACCCCGTTTCAGGAAATCAGACTGAGGGAGGTGACTCAAGAGAGATGTGGCAGGTCGGGGCTCCCCAATTCCGCGTGCTGCTGCTGCTCCTGCTAGCGTTGCTGACTCTGCCAGGTTCGTCAGAGGCGGGGCTGGGGCCCAGTTCCCCAAGTCAAGAGGGAGGGGTAGGTTTTGGGTTACTAGGTCCTGTGGGGTTGAGTTGAATAGGGGGGAGCCAGTCGCAACCAGTGTCCTCAAGACAGGAGGAAGGCCAACTACCTGGTGCTGGGGACAGACTGGGACAGCACCCAGGTTCAGGTGGGATTGTGGACGTCTTTGCGGGGAGGAGGGGTGTGTGGGTTGAACCAGGAGGTCAGACCCTGGTGTCTTGCAGGAGAAGCTGTAACTGGCAGGTGGGTTAGAAGTGAAGTTACAACTGAGGAGCCCTTTGACCTGAGAATCTGCTGACCACCTTTTCTGCTCAGGGTATGGTAACCAGGGGAGTGGAACTGGAAGTTGTTACTGCGATAAGGTGATTTCTTCCACATCCCCTCCAGCGGACCGGCTGTTGAAACATTTCAGAACATACCTGGAAAACTATCAGCGCTGTTTCCCTGTGGTCAGGTAATTTTATCACCTGCTGGGAGGGCAGTGCCTCTGCAAACCCTCCCTGCCCAGTGCCCCCAGGACTCTCTA
>NW_004567118.1:29726789-29729939 GCF_000260355.1 Condylura cristata | reverse complement strand
AGTGCTGTGCTTTAACCCGCTGCGCCACCAGGGAGGGCCCCCTAGCCTTTTCTTTTTAAAGATTTATTTATTTATGCATACAGAACTGGGGTACAGGCAAGAGGTGCAGGAGCAGTGAGAGGAATCACCAGAGACAGAGAGGGGAGCAGAACAGGCAGACTGATGAAGTTCATTGCTGAGGGGAGCTGGAGTCAGATAGGAGAGGTCCTGGCTAGGGATTGAACTCATGCTGAAGCAACTGCGGCCAGATTCCTAGCTTTATAGTATTGTGCTTCAACCAGTATGCCACCACGGAGGGCCCCAGACCTAACCTTTTCATCAGGGTTTAATTCTAATTCTCCACACCTCTGTTTCCCTGCCCCACCTACCTGGCCTTTCCCAATCCCAGCAGAAACAGTATTCCTGGAAGTGATTTCAGTCTTTGGAATGAAGAAAAAGGTGGGAGAGGGTGGTGATGATGGGGAGGTTTAGCTGAGACCCGGTCCTTCTTCTTCAGGTTCCAGTTGCGTTCTCGCACCCCACCTCAAAACCGGAGTGTGTGTGGGGGCAGGAATGACCAATGGGTACTGGACTTAATGAGCTGCTTTGAGAAAGGAGGTGAGAGTTCTCCCCTCCTCCACAGGCTGTCTTTAAAGCTCAGTGGCCTTCACCTTACAATTTTCTCTTCTACTTGTGACACATCATTTTCCTAGAACCTTCCAGGTACTTTCCTAGAATATTTAGAGTACTTTCACTTAAGTCCCTGTTTACAAACATCTTTCACTATCTGTTTCATGACTTTTGCCAATTCATCCTGTCACCTGTGCTATTATTACTGTTTTTTTTTAATCAAAGCACTGTCCCCCCCCATTATTTTATTGGAAATTTAAATACATATACAATGTAAAAGCTGAGAGAACTGTAGAGCAAACATTCATACACTCACCATCTACATCCTACAATTTTTGATTTTTGTATTTTACATATTTTATATAATCTAGTCTGTATTTACAATAGTGAGCTCACAGCATTTTAACAAGATTTCCTTTAGTGCATACTCATCTGTCTACCAATCCTTCTACTTATCATCAATCGACTTTATTTTTGATGTATTTCCACATAAATTGCAGGCATGACTATACTTCATCCCCAAACATTTCAGCATGTATATTATTAAAGTTCAATATCTTTATTTTAACCAAATAAATTTGACAGATATGTAAATTTAAGGTGTAGAGCACTACTGTGATACATTTATGTTGTAATATGACTGCCTTTATAATAATACTTACCACTTTAATTAGTATATGATCATCTATTTTCACTATACTGTGTTACAGTTCTATGGCTTATTGTAACTACTCATTACAAGTTTAAGAGTAACATTTTGTTGTTCCTTTTTTCTTTTGAGGTAAAATTTACACATAATAAAATATAAGTGTATACAAGCAACTTTTGAAAAACTTCAAAAGCAACTTGTCCTAAGCAGTAAAACCTGCCAAATCATAAATTTGATGCACTGGTAATACTTTCCTCCTAAAATAAATATTAAATTGTTGCAGTACAAAATGTTTTTCTATGTTTTACCTGGCTTCTGTAGTGTAACTGGTATGCCCTTTGGACTACACAACCCTCCCAGCTACCCCAGCTTTGGTAATGAAGTTATCCCCACTATGTATCTGTAAGGAAGGAACCCCAGCGGGGTTAAGAGACAAGAGGTAAGGCCACATGGCTACCTTATGGCAGAGCCAGGGTTCGACCACAGGTCCCCTACTCCCTGGTCCGGAAAGGCATGTGGTTCCATGTTGTTGTGGTTTGCGCTTTTCTTTTCCCTCTGCCCATACCTTTGTCTCCTGGCCTTCAGTATTTCCCTTGACCCTTCCCTCTACTTCTTTACCTTGTTCCCACATAGCCCTGATTCCTCACTCCTTGCCTTCCAGAATGTGGACTTGCTCACTTTGGGAATACAGCCCACCAGAAGCATTTATATCCCACCAGAGTCCAGGTTCCTGAGTCCACAGAAAAAGCACCTGTGAACATCAGTAGTCCTGTCCAGACTGACCTGCCATCCACCCTGCAGCTCAACCTAGCAGGAACACCCTCCTTGGACGAAAAGCTAACCTACTCCAGTGAAACCATCAGTTCTACTGCAGAACACAGTCTGGAGGTTAAGGACAAGCAGATTGTGCCTTCTGCAGCTGGGAAAACAGAATTGGTTCCAGTGCTGTCCCTCTTGGTCATCGTCTTCACCCTCACCAGTATCCTCCTCTGTGTGCTGTGCACTAGGAAGCAGCTGTCACTGCAGAACTTTCCAGGTAAACTGGGCCTCTTAATCCCTCCCTCAAAGGGTCCACATTCTCCCTAGCAGGGATTCTGCCCCCATGGCTGCCGGGTGACTAGAAAACGGCCACATGCAACATATAAGCATACTGCTGCAACTGGGCCCAAAGGCCTTGAAAATGAGGCAATCCGAGGTTGCAGAATCAATGGGAGGGAAGTTGTTATTGTTCCAGGAACCAGTGCTTGACTGTCAAAGTTTGCAGCAACATTAAGATGGCAGCTAAAGTAGTCTAGCAGAAAGGTAGGAGCATTCATTTAATTCATAAATCTTTGTGAATGGGTCACAAGGTTAATGTTATGGGGTTTGATTCTTCAGTTCAAGCTGTCACCACTTGATCTCAGAGCTCATCTTTTATCTTTTCTAGGTTTGCAGATATGTTATACACCTGTGGCACCATATTCCTATGCTTAAGCTGAGAATAGGTTTGTTGAGTGGTGACACAACAGGTTAAATCGCAGCACTATGAAGCTCTGCAGTTTCTGCACCAGGGAGATGCCCCACATGGCTCAGCAGACTTCTGACTTGCCTGACTTCAGTAGTGTACTTCATCAATCTACCTGTTCTGCTCCCCACTCTGATGGACCCACTCACCACTCCCTGCACCTCTGGCCTTACCCCAAATCTGTATGCATAATAAATAAATCTTTTAAAAAAAATTATGGAGTCTTTCTGTAGTCACTGGCCTTGTAACACTTTGTCATAATTGCTGGCTTCAGCTTTTCTGTTCCCACCTTGTCCCAAGTTTCTCTGCATATAAACAGCTGTCCCTCCCAAACTTCACATTCTTTTACTTCTTCCCTGAGCCCACAGTAAAGATTTGGGTTTGCCTA
>NW_004567118.1:29702027-29725849 GCF_000260355.1 Condylura cristata | reverse complement strand
AGGGTACCAGGGTGGCCCCTAAAATCCTCAGTTCATGTTTTGTCCTTTCCAGTGAAGAATGTGTTGTCACTGGGCCATATTGTGAGAAGCCTGTGCCAGGGATATGTGGGAAATATATGAGGAAGTGGGCTGGATGACAGAATCTCCACCTCTTGTCTGAGTAAGTCAGTGCTTTTGTGAAATGCAGAGGAGCACCCTACTGGAGTAGCCAGGACATAGTTATGGGCAGTCTTGGTCTTTATGCTCCTTCATTCCCAACTTTTGTTGCTTTGTCCCCATACACTTTGACCAACAGAGAATGTATGAGGCAGCTCATGCTCATCCTACAGGTCTCCAGGTTCTGTGGTCTCCCTCCATATTCTTGTCCCACATCCTTGGCCTAGTTTTCCAGCATCTGCTCACAGGTTCGGGCTACATCACTGAGCTTGAGGCGAGCATAGTCTACTCTCTTCAGGGCCATTTGACAGTCTTTCCTTGAAGAGTAGCTGGAGCCTTCATGGGGCTGTCCAGTGGCCACCTACAGGACAGTTGTAATGATCAATGAAGCACTTCTTTCCTTAACCATCCCTCACCATGGGTCAGGACTCCTCCCACTTCTTCCTTGAGTTTGAAGCAGTCATGTCACATGGTAGCTGGATGACCTGGAGCAAATCACTCAACTTGGTATCCTCATCTGTAAAGTGAGACTGACAATAACTACTTCCCAGGGAAATTTGGTAAAATACTGCAATACTGCCCCATTTGTCAGAATGCAGGCACCTGGAGCTTGAAGCCTTTGAGGTCAGCCAAGTTTCTGTGGGCAAAGTCTTTTGGCTTTGTTTATGCCTTCTCCCAGGACGTTTCCATCAAGCTTATGTGATGTCATCCAGCGAAATAGAAAGAAACTCGTCCTGAGAGGGAGGAGGCATCCCACCCAACAGGGGTGATACTGGCTTGGAGGCCTCACCTTGCCACCCGTGAATTCAAAATAAAGAAAGCTGGAATGGGTGCACAGCACCTCCCAACACATACCCACCTGGGTGAGGTAGCGGATCTGTGACGACAGCTCTGCCTCCACGTGCTGCACCGATGCAGTAAAGGCAGCCGCTTGCCGGTCTAGGAGCCGCTCATTAGTTTTTTCTTTGGACAGTTCCAGTATCACTGTACCTGTCGGGATGGAGAAAGGGGTGGGCTACCTGAAGACGGCCCATACAGCCCCGCCCTGGGCTAGCCCCCTTCATCGCCCTTTTGCTAGCGCGGTGCGTGAACTGAGCCTCCCAAGCCAACCCTACTCCTACTGTCGGGTCGGCGCTCGAGCACGTCCTTCTCCTAGCACCTCCGGTAGTCGTCGTATTCCGAACCTGCATTTTGAAGAATGGCGCCGATTTCCCGTTCAATCTCTTCCAGGGCGCGGAGTCGCTCGTTCGCCAGGCTGTAGGTAGCCATGGGTACCTTAGAGATCCTCCACCGGATTGTTTTGCAAAATGCGGAGCTTGAGTCCGGAAGTGGCTGTCGGTTTGCGCCTGCGCACAGAGTTCTTTATAAAGAACTACAATTCCCATGGTGCTCAGTGCTGTCTCGCCTTTCTCGAGTCACCTGGTGAACTACAACTCCCAGGGTCCCCTGCGCACTCTCGGGTCGACGCAGCCACCGACAGACCGACCACCTGTGATTAGAAGCTGTCGAAATAGCCCTAGTCTGAGGCCTTTCAGACCTCTCTCCATCTTCATGCCACTGAAATAAGGTCTCCATTTTATTTCTTCTACAAGAATGTCTGGAACGTCTGCTGGGTGCTAGGTGATGATGGTGGGAAGATCTGGGGTATTTCTCCAGGCTGGACAGCTGTGGACCCTATGTCTGCCCATCCCGCCCCACCATCTGTTGGGCCCTGGGGAAGCTCAACTTGGTGAGTGTTATATTATTCGCCCTAGCGTTTTCCCTGGATAGAAGCCGAACCGACACACAGACTGTCAATATAGTCTCAGATACTTGCTCCTTTCAGCCTTTCCCATTCCTGTGTGATTGCCTATTATGTGTTGAGCCCAGGGGAATACAAAGATGAATGAGATAGACTCCCATGTGAAAGCAGGATAGGGTTTTTTTTTTTAAGAGATATGCCCAGGGTATATTGCCAGGAGCACAAAGAAAGGATTCTGGGACTAAGTACTGCTTGAACCACACATACAGCCAGCTGTTCCTTCTCAGAATTGAATCTTACGGGGCTCAACCAGATGGCTGAGAGTTTGGACTGGAAAAGAGAAACGACACGGGCAGGTGCATGGCGCAATGAAGGGGCTTAGCACATTAGAAATACAGCAAAGGGATTCAGTTTGGAGTCAATGGAGTGTGGTGGTGTTAGGTGAGACAGTGATGACTGGAACCAGATCAGAGACTTGTAAGCAGAGTTATTTGGACTTTATTTTCAAAGCATTTTGAAGCCTTTGAAGAATTTAAAGAAGTGATTTATGACCAGATTATCTTTTAGGAAAGATCACCCTTGACAATTTATCGAACATTGAGAATAAAGCCATTATTTTTGCACATGGTTAGCAGATGAATGGAGACTTTCAGTTTAACTTAAGGAATCTGGTTTTTAACATCACTCCTTTTCTAAATCCTAGTAAGATAAGTTAAAGGAATTTTCTAAAGGGGAGAGACAATAACAAAACTTTAAACTGAAAATGGAGAGCCCTCCCTGGTGGCACAGGGGGTTGTCTGACCACAATGAAGCTCTCCACAGCTTCTGCAGCACTAGTTCGATCCCCAGCCAGGGAGCTGACCCTAATGGCACAGCATACCTTTCCTGCCTCATCTACTGCACCCCCAGCAGCGTATTTCAGTAAATCTGCTCCCCACTGTCTCTGGTGAATCCTCTTACCCCCCCCCACCCACCTCTGTCCTACATCCCAGCCCTTGTATCATCAATAAAAAAAAGTAAATCTTAAAAAATATATAAATTGAAAGTGGAAAACAGAAAGGTAAGTGACAATTGACTTAGCAGTGGAAGTGGGAACTAAGCCACTTCACAACTAAGTAGTGAAGAAAGCTTAGAGTTAACTTGATTTATCTTTAAATTAGTGGCATCAGGTACAACTGGGGCACAGAGGAGGATTGTTTGAATCCTCTGGAGCTCCTTTTTCTCTCCTTCTCTCTCAGCAGCTATTTCCCTACACATCATATTACTGGAGATTTCTTTGTTGCAGATGGAAACAGAGGGCCTTGATAATAGAGGGCATCCGGGCAGATATTAAATGGAAGTGTTAGTGAGCGGCAATCAGGCTTCTACCTTCCAGGCCAGAGAGTTAAAGACTTATTTTGAGTATTTGGTTGGTCAGGTCTAAGGCCTAAGGGTATTAACATCAATTCTTCAACACCATCAGATCTCTAGCAGATCACAGTTGGTAAATCCCAGTTGTGTCCATAGATCTTCCAGTCAGTTTAACACCTTCCCTTTAGATATAAGCAGACTGATAAGTGGATTTGTAGATATTTGAAGAAAATTTTCTAAAATGAAAAGCAGAGACCAAGATAAAAATACCTTAGTGAGTATAGAATAAAATTTAATTGGAAAAAAATCACCATTGATGCTCTTCATAAGAGATACTATAATGAAGAAATTAATCCAGAGAGCACATTTGAAAAATAAAACTGAAGGAAGGAATGAAGAAAATCTAGTAAAGGGATGAAAGAGAAATTGAAGCACTCTCTCAGTAAGTAAAGCAAAAGAAAAGAGATGGTGTATAAGGAGAAAAAAAGGTGAACTAATCTAAATTCTATAAGGAAATAAAAACAAAACAAAAAGTAAATTAAAATGTGAAAAACAAAAAAACAGTAAGAAGAGAACAGAGACAATGAAGAGGAAGAAAGGCTTGTGCTTCCAAATTAAAAGTACCCATCAAGTGCTCAGTGTCCTGATAAATCTTGAAATATCAGAATACTGGGCTCAGAGAAAAAGGTCTTACAAAACCTTGCAGTGTGAAAACAGACCACATGCTAAGGATCAGCAATCAGAATGGTTGTGGGCCTCTTGGTAGTTAACTCCACACTAGACAGCAGGGGAGCAATGCCTTCAATATTTGGGGCACAGTGATTTCCAACCCAGAATTCATTACTTCAGCTGCGCTAGGGTAAAGGCTAAAAATGTAGTGACTACAAAATAGAACTGCATCGAACATCTCAGTGTGGGGAATTCAGTGTGCCTCACAGATCATACCGTAAGCAAAGGTAGCAGTACAGCTTTGCAAGCCTTTAGGTCTTTACTCAGAAGTGTGATCTGCCGACTAGTAGCTTTGGCATCAGCTAGAAGCTTAGATATGCAGACGTTCGGGCTCTACCCCAGACCTACCGAATCTGTATGTGTGTTAAGATCTTCATTCCCAGTAAATCTGAGAAACACTGCTCGAGGGCTTTGCTATCTGCAGCGTCAAAACTGGGTTGCTGCCATCCCTGGATAGTAGTTGGCAGGAGAAGGGAAGAGAAAATGTGTAGGAGTCACACCTGTCTCAGGTCTGGCTAGGAAATGGCCCACATAATTTATACTTACATTCCCCAACTCAGTGATTCTGGAAAATCTAGTCCTTACTTAGATGGCCACCTATTGTTCTAGTACCAAGGGAGAACAGATTTTAGGGGCTATCCAGGCCCTCGCAACAACCAAGCTATCAATAACAAAGGGAGAATAAGGAAATTTTGATGCATGTAATTTCTTAAGTTTTTCTCCCACATGCCTCTGAGAGGAAGTTAAGAGTTACAGGCAGAAGAGAAAGCTAGGAAACCAGAAAGTAAGGCCTTAAGTTAGCAAGGTGAACAGGAACCCTGGTTTATGGTGAAGGAAAATCCGGGATAGGCATGCAGACCATCAGAGTAGAGCTGATTAGAAGGCTCCTAGCAAGACTTCAAGGAGAAGAAAGTGATGAAATTTATTTTATTTTTTATTTTTTTAAAGATTTATTCTTTCATACAGAACTGGGGTACAGGCCAGAGATGCGGAGGGTGAGAGGCTTCACCAGAGACAGAGTGGGGAGCAGAACAGGCATGTTGATGAAGTACACTGCTGAGGGGAGCAGCAGGCGAGTCAGGAGAGGTCTGCCACGCCATGTGGTCACCTCCGGGGCAGGCGGGGATCGAACTCATGTGAAAGTGGCTTAAGCTTCTTAGTGTGGTACTTTAACCCGCTGCGCCACCAGGGAGGGCCCGAAATTTATTTTTAATGAATGGAGCAGATAGACTTTTGGAGAATATAGGCTGGACTTAGTGATAAACTCAGAGAACAAGCAGATTTTTTAAATGATAGTTATTCTGGGAAAACAAAGTTGTACAAGAATAGAAAGGCAATCATAACACATGACTCTGCAATGAGTATTTTCATAAGCATGTAAATGCTGAACATTGGTCTAACTCACTGTAGTTGATAAAATTCTCTTGGGTGGGCTTCCCTGGTGCATAAGGGGTAAAGTTGCAGCACTATGAAACTGCAGCCTCTCTGTCCCAACTGCTGCTCCCCTCAGCCATGTATTTCAGTAGATCTGTCTGTTCTGCTCCCCACTCTCTCTCTGGTGAATCCTCTTACCTTTGCACCTCTGACCTACACCCCAGTTTTGTATGCATAAATAAATAAATGTTAAAAAAAAAATTCCGTGGGATGTGTGTATGTGGAGCAGATGGAAAGTGTTCCTTGGTCAGGCAAAGTGACATGTGGGAGCTCAACCTTCGCCTTGTGTAGTAGGAAGCCAGCAGACAATGAAAATAAACAGCAAAATAAGCATGTTTAGAGATATGGAAGTAACTACCAAAAGAAACATCTAAAATAGGAGAGAATCGTTGCTTCTGAGAAGGAAATTGGAAAGGAATAAGTCTACTTTTTTTCCTCACATAAATGGTTTTAATTTACTAATCCTCTCATGATAAATCTGCACAATCACTGCAGATATCTGCAGAACTTTACCCCCTCTTTGCTGCCCCTTGACTTTGTTCTGTTCTTGTGTTCCGTTTGCTATTATCTCATCTTAAACAAAAAAGATTTATTTGTGCATACAAGAACTGGGATAGACTAGAGGTGTGGGGGGGTGAGAGGATTCACCTGAGACAGAGTGAGGAGCAGAACAGGCAGACTGACTGAAATACACTGCTGAGGGTATTAAGGGGCAACCCCACTATTAAATGGGTTGCCTGACTGTGGATCTTCTCCTGTGCACTTAAAGTGACTTATAATAATACTCAACTGCAGACACACACAAAAAGGGCTTATTCACAAAAGAAGAGTAATAAAGAAAAGGATTTTTCAGGGAGAAAGAGAGGAGGATACATTGGTAAATGTGTCCTACCAGTTCTGCTGACCTGGAATCCTAATGGCACACAGAGCTGGAGAAAAGCTGAGTGTCAAGCCATGAGCCAAGAGACCCCCGGGCCCACATGTCTGGTTTTATACCAAACCTGGCTGCTTAACTCCACCCTCAGGTCCTAGCAACCCTCCCTTCCGTGATGATGGGATTTATAGTTCCCAGTGTCTTGATGGTTTTGGTCTGGAGTGGGGATGGAGTACATAAAACCCGTGTGAAGTTTGTTCAGGGTATCCTTTCCCCCTGACAAGGGGAGCATCAGGCGAGACAGGACAGGTCTGCAAGCCATGTGGATCAGCTCCCTGGCTGGGGATCAAATTCGTGCCAGTGGCCTTAGCTTGATAGAGCTAAGATTTTAACCCCTGTGCCACCAGGGAGGCCAGTCTTGTCTTTTTCTTCTCCACTGGCCATGTCTTGCAAGTCTGTATTTGGGTTCATTTTCTTTGCATAGTCCAAGGAATTTTAAATTATGTCAAAGCTGGTTTCTTGCCACCACCAGAAACGGTTCTGAATCCAAATACTAAGATGATATCCGGGATGGTCTTGTGCATGTTAGCGAGTTTTTCCAGAATTTCTGTCTCAGGCCCTGTTCTTTTCCCAAGGTGAAGGACGTCAGTGACCATTTGTTTTCACTGAAGCAGTTTGTTGGTTATGATCTCCCTGTTACAGATAGTCACTGTGTTGTTCATGATGTTGGTGGCTCCTCAGGAGTCCAGGGAGGGAGAGTCTATTCTTTATTGTAATAGTCCTGTGTTACTACCTGACTCCTGAAACTACGCACATATATAACTGCGAAAACTAGAACTAAACATGAATGAATGGGGACAGAGGGAATATGCTTTACTGTGAAAGACACCTAATGTGGAGGGGAGTCTTTTTTTTTTGGTTACCTGCCTGCCTTCCTCCCTTCTTTATTTCCTTTAATAGATGAGACCTGTGTGGGTTTATTTACCTTGGAGGAAGAATCAGTAGAGAGACAGAGGTTGAAGAGAGGGGGGTGGTTTGATGAATCAAGGTCTCAGAAGAGGTGGGGGGTAAGCACAGGTGGAGGGATTAGTTTTGAACTGGAGACAGGCATCTTAACCTGGGTTGTGTAGGAGAACTGGTGTAGATATCAGTGTTGTGGGAGGTGGGAAGTAGAGATCACTCATTTCTCATAGCCTAATCTCTGGTGAAAAACAGGTTACTATAAGTGAGAAGAATGTTGGGAAAATTAGTAGGGTGGGAGCAGGAGAGGGAGGTGACTAGAGACATCAAGAGGGACAAAGGGTTGTCAGGTATTGAAGGCCCAGCCACGGTTAGAAATCCTGTAAGAAAGTTTGTAGTGACCCCAAATCTTTATCCAGCGCCTGGGACAGTGCTGGCACCTGTGTTCAAAAGTATGTGTTGAATGAACAAAAATGTTTGGTTTTGTAATTTTCCTGTTAGTGCTCAGCAGCCCTGTGGGGGAGTGGAGAAGGGCAGGATGGTTGGGACAGAACTAGGGTGGGGTTTGGGAACAGGTGTTCTGAAAGGGGAGAAGTAGAGTACTGATGAGATAGTGATAATTATGGTAACCTTTTAGCCTGGAAAAAAGGAAGTCTCAAACTGAGAAAACAAGAACCAAGAGATTGTGGGAAAAAAAACAAAACAAAACCCAGAAGCCATAAAAAGATGATCATAATCGACTACATTAAAATTAAAAAAAGCTATGAATCATTAAAAATAGTAGGAGCAAAACATTTTGAAACTGAAGGTGATGGTTGTACAACACTGTGACTGTATTAAATGTGAGTGAATTGTACACTTTAGGATGGATAACTTCCTTATATGAATTTTACCTCAGTAAAAAACAAAAATCAGAAACAAATTCAACTGACAAATTCCAAAAAGGATTTGCAAAATATATAACTAAGGACTTATTTCTTTACTATAAAAAGAGCTGTTAGAGAATATTAAGAACAGCATCAACCCAACATCAGTTTCATCTTTACTCATAAATGTAGAAACACAAAATAAAACTAGGATGGGGTCTCTCAGTGGTGCCAAGGGTTCAGCACTATGAAGCTGCCTGCAGTCACTGCAGCACAGTTAGCTTCTGGCCAGGGAGCTGACCCACATGGCACAGCAGACCTCTCCTGTCTCACCTGCTGCTCCCCTCAGCAGTGTATTTCAATAGATCCACCTGTTCTGCTCCCCACTCTGTCTCTGGTGAATCTTCTCACCCCCCCACACCTCTGGCCTAAACCCCACTTCTTCTTTGCATAAATAAATATTTTTTTAAAAAAGAATTTGTCCTATAGGTGCATTTTACATGAACAAAAATATAGCTTCAAGAGTAACTATTGTTATATCTCTGGCATTAGGAAACGTGTGAACATCCCTCATGTCTATTGGTGGGAAACAGGTAAAAATAAACGACATGTAGGTAATGGCAAGCTATGCAGGTCTTTAAAAGGAGGTAGGTCCTATGTTTAGTGGAAAGTATGCTATTAAGGGGAACTAGCAAGGCGATCAGTGTGGCCATAGTATGCTAGTATCTGTATTTAAAACAAAAGGAAATATATTTATACATGTCTGACTGAATCTGAAGAAGATCTTTAGAAGACTAAGCTAGGAGCCAGTGATCTTTGGAAATGAGAAATGGAAGATTGGGGGCCATGGCGGGAGCTTTTCACTATTTACTGTCTTGATTTTTTAGGCCACATGTACTTTATCTTAAAAAAAACCCAAAACATTAAAAACATAAAAAGTTAAAAGAAGGCATTGCTTCTCAAAATGTGTGTTAAATTCCAGATCAAGGATTCTTCCTGGAACCTCCCTGTTGACTCAGGCTGGGAAGGTAGGGTCTGGGACATTGTTTATTGTGTCTCCCACAGGATTCTGATTCACCTGAAAAGGTCTGAGATCTATAGGCCAAGAGACCAAAGGTCAGTGATAGCTACTGGGAGTCTTCTAGGTGATAAAAATGAGGTGGTGCAAGGCAGGCTGCTACTGCGTGGGGTAAGCAAGGTCACTGGCATTTCAGCAGCACTTAGGCCTGTGAACAAATGATGGTTTAATTAGATACCGGGAGTCGGAGCATAAAGGCATGTGTGAGCTGCCTCATTTGTCTCACCAGCCTCATCTGGAACCACTTTGTGCCTGCTGGCTCTGTCCCAGTCTCTTGGCCTCTCAGTCCTGAAATGTGCTCAGTGCCTTCCTGCCTTCATACATTGCGTGGAATGCTCACATTCTTCTCAGCTTCCACTTCTCTGTTGAAGGGTCATTTCCTCCAGGGAAGTCTCCCCTCAAACCCCAGCGTAGGTCCGAACTCCCTGTCATGTATGGCTCCTGTACTTGTCTTTTGGAGCACAGATCTTGTAATTGGATAACTAGGGAATGACTTAATGTTTTGTTTTGGTCACTGCTAGGTCCCTACACTAAGCCCGACATATGCTTGGAACTTAAAGTCAAGATTAGGATGAATCAACGAGCCGGCAGAGAGAGAGGCTGAACTGCAGGGTGGGAGTGGGTGGTGGAGGTGAGAAGTGTCAGTGGAGTATTGTACTGCTAAGTCCTTCGGCTCAGCCTGGGACTTTGGCCAAGCCTCAGGGAGCCTCTGATGGACGTCAGCGAGCAGCAGTTGGATGTAGCAGCTTGGCGCTTTTTGACTGCCCAAAGCCTTTGGCTTCTGAGTTAGAATATAAAGAGCAGACGCCGTAGACATAACATGGGGCTCCTGCCCCGTAAAGCCCATGGCTGTGATCCTACTGCGCCCTGGGAGTGGGTTGCTTGAACAACCTTAAGGAGCAGTGGCAAGCAACACTTAGTCACAACAGGTGACCATGTGGCCGAGGGTGTTGGCCACAAGGCAGAGCCCTCCCCTGCCTCGCTCCCCAGGGCCTCTATCTGTATGGGAAATGAGTTACAGTTTCTCCATATGAATAGCCTTACTTTGTGGCTTTACCAAACTGTACCCTTAGTTTGGACCGACCAAATCAAGTTTTGATGTTTACCTTGGAACGCAGGTATAATCCCGTTATTGACAGCCTATAGGCCAAAAGCCAAACAGGCTTGTGCAGAGGAACTGAGTCCTCACCCACGGATGAACATGCCACCTGCTCCTTAAACACGACGTAGCACACACACACATGCCTAGTAAAAGGTTTATTTTCTTCTTTATGCTCAGAAACAGAAAAGTGGCTTTCACCCCTCCCCTCCCCCAAAGGGTCTCATTTCGAAGGAATGGGAGGCAGAGTGACGGGAGGGGGTGTAGGTATGAGGCTGAAGGTGGGATTCTCCCCACTTTCCCTCTATCACTCTTCTTTTCAGCATCCCCCTCCCAAAATTAGGTGTGAACATAGCTTGCCACCTATGGGGGAGAGGCTGGGGAAGCATAGCTGCTGTCAAAAAATTAATGCCCACGTTCAAAAAGAGATGGGTCCAGTGCGTATCTGGGAGAGCGGGAGAGGAAGGGAGGGAAGAAGTTGGCTGAGGAAGCCACTGGATGGACAGGAGGGAAGAGAGGCTGGGATCCGCCCCACAACAACAGTGGGGCTTATGGTCCTGCCCCTACCTCTCCCAGCACCATCCACTTCCTCTTCCAGCCCCCCTTCTTAGCAGAATTGGTCATCGTATTCCTCATCCTTCATCCCTTTCAGCCGAAGTCGGGCAAAGTCCTCAAACACGATGTCATCATCTGTGGCATAGCTTGATGGAAAGGAAGGAGTGAAACAAGGGCTGGAGACCCTCTTCTTGACCGCCCCCCCAGCTGTTAGAGCAGTACTGGGACCAGCGGTGTTCCCACGAAGGCACAAACAAGGCTACATCCTGATTTGATCCTTCAACTATTCCTCCCCCAAAGGGAGAATGAAAGGGGCGAGAGAGTAGACCTTAATATTACAGAATCTCTGTCCCAAGAGGATCAAGAGTAGGAAGGTAGGGGAAGAACTTACTTGGTATCAAATTCAATAAGGTTGGTATCCACAGGGGCATCTGTTTCAGGAGCAGCTGAGGGGAGAAGAGGGGGTGGATAGGTGGGTGCTGCAGGGATCAGCTTTTCCCCCACTGGCCTTGCTTCAGGTCTCCTTCAGGGGCTGAGGGTCTGTGGCATGCTCACCTGACTGGGGTCTGGGGAGGGCGACGTGGTCATGGGGCTTGGGGTGCATAAGAACAAAAGGTAGCTCCACAGAGACATCCCTGGGGAGGAAGTGGTGACATGAATGGACAGTGACACAGAGTCAGATAAAACCACTCTGACTTCCACCCCAGGCTCCCTCACCACACTCACCCGCCACGAGACACCACCAGCTTCACCTTGACCCTGTAGGACACCAGGATTCCCAGCACCTCCTTGTTGGCACCCTCTTTCACACTGCAATGGCAGGGGAGAGTTGGACTGGGGGACCATCACCCAGCACACTAGCCCTCCCTTGGGGATCCCCAATCAGGATTCTGAGCAGACCACAGACTCATACCAGCTCCAGGAGGCTCCAGCAGCCTTTAGGAGTAAAGTCCCTCACACCTTCCTCTGCTCAAAACCCTCCCCTCGAAGCTAAGGCCTTGCAACCTAACAGCACCCTGCTGCCTCGCGCTGTCCTCTCTCCACGAGCCCTGACTTCACCTCCTAGCCTCTCCTTGCAGATCATTCTCACCACACTGGCCTCAGGGCCTGCTGTCATACTCCCTACAAAGGCACCAGTGTGGGGTGAAATCACCTCCCTTCTCCCCCACGTAACTTCCGACATCCACGGATGCTCCTGTCCGGGCACAAAGGCCCCGGCATCCAGGAGACAGACCAGCAGCTTCTGCCAGCCTCGTCCCGCCTCTGAGTCTTGGTGCTCGCATCCTCTCCGCTCGGAACACTTTGTGCACAATCCACACGGCCTGAGTTTGTTGGGTTCCTCCTCACAATTCACCCCTGCAGTAGGTCTCCTGTAACTGCCCTATTTAAAGTTAGCATCAGGCCCTCCCTGGTGGTTCAGTGGATTCAAGTGCTGCACTGTGAAGCTATTTGCAGCCGCTGCAGTAAGTTTCATCCCTGTCCAGGGAGGTGACCCACATGGCACAGCAGACCTCTCCTGTCCCACCTGCTGCTCCCCTCAGCCATATTATCTAGTAGATCTGCCTGTTCTACTCCCCACTCTGTCTCTGATGAATCCTCTCACCCCACCCCCCATACCTCTAGCCTGTACCCTCAGTTCTTGAATGCATAAATAAATCTTTAAAAAAAACTTAGCATCTCTAGCCTCTGTATGGTATATCTCCCTTCTCTGCCTGGGCTTTTCTCTTTAACACTTAACTAAGCATGCTGTATACTTTTCCATTTACCTCATTTGTCTGTCCTCCCTCTCCTAGAATGTCTCCTCTGCTCACTGATAATTCCTGGTACCCTGGACAGAGCCCGACACTCAGCTGGCACTGAACTCTGGGCTGCAGGAGAACCCCCTCTCTCAAGCCCAGCCCCACTCACATGGTGCTGGAAGCCAGGTTGGTGTCCTCATGCTTGAGCTTCCCATCCAGGGCAAGACCACGCTTCTCCCGGTTGTCGCTGAGCAGCGGGGTGATGGTATACACCTTACAGAACGTGGAGCTGGGAGATACCTGGTCACTGGGGTGGGAGTAAGAGAACAAGGTTCTTGGAAGGGCCAGCTCCTACCCCCAAGCAGTCTCTCATGACCAGGCCCTTTTCTCTTTGGGCACAGGTCACAAGGGAGTTAGTTGAGGCTCAACCTACACAGGAAGACAGCTCAGAGCCTCCTGACTATGGAGCGGAAGCCTTTATAAGTGGAGATAGTTTGGGAAGAATTCCACTCCAGCTCACCTTCTCTGGGGCCTACACTTCTCCCCTAAGGTTGGAACTCAGCGATGTTCTGATACTCACTCTTGCTCGAGCTGAGCCACAGGACACTTGTACTGGGCGGTGCTGAAGAGGCAGATGTCGGCGTACTGTCTCACTGCGGGTGGGTGGGGTTGAGCACTCTGCACAGAGCTCAGGCGACAGCCCAGCCCACGCAGTTCGACCAGGAGGCGGGGGTCCAGCCCGCCCAGCACTCCCACCCCCCCTCTACTCCTTTGATACAAGAGCCCAACTTCTTTGGGTCCTGGAGGGTCTCCCGCACTGGAGTGTTCTTGGGCTGAGATCCCACCAGAAGCCACTTGAGTAGCAGATCCCTCCCCTAAGACCCCTCTTTCAATCTCCACCCCCTACCGGAGACTCTGATCTTCTTGACAGTCTTGGTGGAGTTGTTGGTGACATGGACATTGACATTGAGAGGCTCCCCGTGGTAGTACAGCTTTTGAGGGAAAGAAAAATCAAGTTAATCTGATCTCTTTTCACTGGTTTCATTATTAGTGTGTCCCCTATGCAGACATTGCTTAGCCTTTTCTCTCTAAACCCAAACCCTTAGCAGCTTGCCACACCCAGCTGAAGCAGCCTCCAACACTAAGGAGGGGCCTCCCTGGTGGCACAAGGGATTAAGTCTCAGCACTATGAAATTATTGGCAGCCACCAGGGAGCTGACCCACATGGCGCAGCAGACCTCTCCCGTCTTCCCAATGCTCCCCTCAGCAGTGTATTTCAGTAGATCCACCTGTTCTGTGCCCATTCTGGTTTTGGTGAGTCTTCTCATCCCCCACACCTCTGACCCATACCCCAATTCTTGTATGCATAAATAAATAAAACAAAAACACTAAGGCAGCTTTGACATGTCCTCCCAAGGGCTGGCCTGCACTGTGACACCTGTGTCACTCTCTTACCCACCTCCTTATCCAAGGAAGCCTCGAGGTGCAGGGATCGGTCAGACATGAGGAAGTTGCGTGTGGTTTCAGCTGAAGGCTGGGGGCCAGGCTTCTCTGGGGCAAACTGCACCTTTCGGATCACCAGACGCACAGAATTCCTGGAGTTGGAGATATGGGGTGGGAGGGATCAGTTCTCAGACACTTTCAACACCAGTTCCCACCTTCACAGGGGCCTGCAGCTCCTGGGAATGGGCAGGAATGGTTAAACCATAGGAAGTTTGCCTCTCACCTTTTGTGGCTTTTCTCTTCTAGTGATTTGGCACAGAAGGCTCGAATCTCAAAGTCTACCCCGCAGGCCTTGAGAAGGGGAGAAATCTTTTACAAGGTCCCTGTTACCCCCACCACCATGCCCTCCTTTCCCTCTTCCCAGTCTTGGGCAGGACCCTGGCCAAGTCTTGGCCTGAGGAGTGGAGGTCTGGGGTATTCCTCTGAGGCCTGGCATGTGGCTGAGGCTCAGTCTTATCTATGCAAGGTGAGCCCCTGTACCTGGGAACATGCAAGTCAGGAGAGGAGGCCATATTACATGTAAGCACTGACCACACCACATGTGCCATTTTCACTGGGGACATTTCCTGACCCTTTGTTCCATCTTCTCCATAGCCCAGCCCCCCCTCAAGTGTGCTATACCCTGTTCAGCCCCACAAGCCCACAGAGCCAGTCCTGCAGTACCTTCCCTGTATCCTCTGGGCCTGGCTGCAATGTGACGGAGCAGGGCAGATTCTGGGGTATCTGGTGGAGGAAAGAGAGGGTCAGTCTTCTAGGAAGCCTCCAAATCTTCCTTCCAATCTCAACTTAAAAGGCTAGAAGACTCCTCAGGACAGAAATAAGTAGAGGGACCCCAGAGAGGAGGCACAGAGGCAAGGGTAACCCTTCCGGGAGGTAGATCTAGGGACCTTCCTCATTGTTTCTTCCAGATCTGCCTTAACAGGTACCTCACCCCCCCAAACACAGTTCCAGGCCCCTTGCCCTGCAGAGGTGGGGGGGGCATCCTCACTGTGAAAAAAAAGGGGTGGGCATGCTGGCCCAGCTTCCTCAGCAGCCGGTCCTGAAGGCGGGTGGGGGGCCGGGGTGGGTTGGGCATTGGGGGGAAGGCCTGATAGGTGGCGATGAACAGGTCTTTGCGGAAGGACAACCCCAGCACATCCAGGTCTTCACGGCCATAGCGGAAGGCGCAGGTGAGGGTCACAAACACTGGCAAGGGAGGGCAAGGTGGGATGGTCAGGCGCACCCCATTTCCAGTTCCTCTGGTACCTAGCAGCAACTTGCTTGTATAAAACCTGCCTCCTACTCCTGGCTTCCACCTCAGCCCTCCATCTCTCTGGCCAACCCATTTCACTAACCCACCCATCTCCCACCTCCCCTTGGGCCCCTGAATTTGGGGCTAGTACCTTTGCGGTCCTTCAAGTAGTCAGGGTCCACCAGCACCACACCATCTGAGAAAGGGATGCATGAGTTCATTTCCTGTCAGGGTCTTTCCTCTGTTCTTGCACCCAGGAACTTCCCCTCTTGGTGTACATGATTCCACCTCCTGGAACACTTACCTACAGGATCCACTTTGTCCAGGTGGTCTACAAAGTCCCGCTTGCCCAAGTACACTGTGAGCTGAGGATGCAGAGGAACCACAGGGAAGATTGGGTAGGAGGGTGGCAGGGTATTGGCTGGGGATTCCTCCCAGTAGGGTTAGAAGAGGAGGGTGGGGGTTTCCTAGCCTAGCCGAACTTGAGGCTTTTTAACAACTGCCTAATAATGTTTTCACACCTCTGTCCACAGTGAGGGGTGTGGATCGCCCAGCCCTAGGCCGCCACTAGCAGCCTCACTCCTTTTCCTCAAGGGAGTCTGGGATAAACAGGCCATACTATGAGGGGCTTTAACTTTTTCCAGGCACCCTGGGTTGGCTCTGAAGTGGGCTTTCAGGGGCTTAAGGACCCCTCCCTTTTGTCTAGTTTCAGGTGGTTCTGGGGGGAAAGGAGAGGGAAGGCTGGCCAGGAAGTTGCCTCTTATCTGTCACAGGAAGTGGGGAGCCAGGGGTTGGGGTTTGATCTAGAGGCAGGCCAAGCTGTGGAAGGGTGGGTGAGGACAGCAAGCACCATGGGGAACTCACCTTGCAGTTAGGACTTGACTTCTTGAAGACCCTAACAAAACAGAAAGGGAAACCCCACTGTCTCCCTCAGACTCAGCAGACAATCCCCCTACCCCGCAGCACCAGGGCCTTATCCCTCCCCAGCCTGAGAAGCAGAATTCACCTGGGATTCCTGTCTGAAGCTTTGGGGCTTTGCCCAGCCCTACCCCTTCCCACTTCTCAGAAGGAAAGGTAACCACAGTCCTTCATATTCATCCTTGAAGGTGTTTGGCATGACAAGCCTCCCTCCTAGTAAGGGGGGAACCCCCCCTCCCACGGGTCCACCTTCACTAGTTTCCTCCTTCTATGGCAATGGCCACTGCTTCCCTCCAGAGCCTCCAGGCTCTTTCCAAAGGGTCTCCCTCAGGGGAACCTGAGTGAGTAGCTTCCAGCAGTTATCTGTGTTAGACCTAACCTTCCCATCTTCTCTGGGGCTCTAAATGGTTGGCTCTAAAATGGTTTCTGCCGTGGGTACTGATCCAGTATGCGCCACTAACTTCCAACTGCCCCCATCTCTGATCCCAGCAGCTTAAGAGCCTATTTGTTCTTCAAGGCCTAACACAGATATCATCACCTCCTTTAGAAGGCGTGTTGAACCCAGACTCTGGTAACATTTTTTGGAGGGGGTTCTTGTCAGATCTCATTGCTTTATTTGTGTTGTGAAAGCATGCAACACAGCTGTGTATAATCTGTCTCATGAGCTAGGACTGAACCTCAGAGGTTCAGAGGCTTTACTCATTGAAACCTCTCCAGCACAATACCAGCCACAAGACAAAGATGATGATGCTGGCTAACATTGGGTAAATACTCTGTGCCCAGCAAGATTTCAAATGCTTCATGTAGGTTATGTCATTAATACTCTTAAACAACCCAAAGGTACAGATCCTAATGTCTCTACTTTATAGGTAAGGCCTTTTGCTTTAGGACACAGTGTAAAGGAGAAATTCAGATAGAGATAGTCTGCTCTAGGTCTGTTCTCCTAATAATTAACCTATTAAACTCTCCTGCCTCTGTAATTAGCATGAAGTTTGTGGACTTGGAAGGGGGTTCATTTACCAGTTGCTGAAGTAATCTAAGTCCGGACTCCACCCACTGCTGGGAGGACACGGGAAGTGTCTGACAACCCCTGCACTTAGCCGTTGGTGGGCCTGTGCTTTGCTGCACCACTTTACAATCTACTCTCAACAGTCTCTGCCTCAGCAATGATCCCTGAGAATGGTCCTCAGAGAGTCGAAACTGAAATCCTGCCAAGTGGCCTATCCCTTCTCCAGCCCTACCCCACCCCACTTTTTGTGACAACAACTTCACTTGCCCCTTCTATCCAGATGGCCAAGCTATCCAAAGGCCATAAGGTACAGAGTATAGAGGCCCCCAGCTAATAAGAGTAAAAGATTGAGGGCCCTCTCTGGTGGCAGAATGGGTTAAAGCACAGTGCTGTCAAGCTGGCCGCAGCCACTGCAGCGTGAGTTTGTGTCCCAGCCAAGGGGGTGACCCATAAGGAGTGGCAGACCTCTCCGCCCGCTGCTCCCCTCAGTGGTGTATTTTTTTCCTTTTTTTTTTTTTTTTAAGATTTATTTATGCATACAGAACTGGGGTACAGGCCAGAGGTGTGAGGGGTGAGAGGCTTCACCAGAGACAGAGTGGAGAGCAGAACAGATGTACTGAAATACACTGCTGAGGGGAGCAGCGGGTGAGACAGGAGAGATCTGCTGTGCCATGTGGTCAGCTCCCTGGCCAGGGATTGGACTCATGCTGCACTGGCTATGATAGCTTCACAGTGCTGTGCTTTAACCTGTTGCACCAGCAGGGAGGGCCAGCAATGTATTTCAATCTGCCTGTTCTGTTCCCCACTCTGTCTCTGCTGAATCTTCTCACCCCCTTGCTCCTCTGGCCTGTACCCCAGTTCTTGGAAACATAAATAAATAAAATCTTAAAAAAAAAAAAAAAGAATAAACATTGGTAGGATGGCAACTAGAGTAAGTTCCCACCTCCCTGTCCCAACCTGGGGGCTGACTGCTTGGCTCTGTTTTTAATTTTTGTCCCAGTTTCTTCCTATTAGGAAGAAATGGCATAGGCTGTGACAGCCACATCAGTTGGCCTGCTGAAGTGTGACTTTGGGGTAATTGCTCCGGAGCGACTGCAGGGCACCTGCCCTTTTGATCCTAACCCAACCAGTCTCCAGCCAGGCTCAGAAGCTGCACATGTATATGAGGCTTTATATAGGCAGGCCAAGGAGAGATATGTGTGTGTGTGTATGGGGGTGACCAGGGAGGTGACCAGAGGTTTGATATAGGCAGGCCAAGGAGAGATGTGTGTGTGTGGTGACCAGGGAGGTGCCCAATGAAGGGAGGCAGCTGGAGCAGATGCCCATCACACTTCCTGCTATTCTCTCCATTTCCTGTGGCCCAGAATTTGATGGGGGTGAGGGGAATTGTGTCAAGTCAGCAGTTACCCTTTGGTCCATCGTCCCCTTCCTCAACCACACATCGGAAATGGGGGCCTTTTTCAAGTCAGGGACTTCCCCATTTTCTGGGGTGTTTTACCTCTAATCCAGGGCACCAATCTTCCTTCTCATAACCTCTCCAATACTTGGTGCTCAGAAAACTGAGTTCTCATTTTCTGTGGTGGTGGTGGTGGTGGGGGCGGGGGGTTGGTGAGACTGATAAAATGTGCAGAACTAGTGACTGCTACTGGTTTTGATCCCCCTTGGGAAGAGGCATGCAGCCCCAATCTTTTCCTCATTTACTCCTACTCCCCAGATATTCAGGCATTCACCTCTTGGGATGATGGGTCACAACAGGAAGTGGATTTTGCTAGAGACCAAAAAAGAGAACTCGGGGTGTCAGTGGAAGGAAGGAGCCTCAATTGCACAGAAAACATCCGGGGAGTGGATGGCGTGCCCAGGGCAGATACTGCCTCCTCTCATCCCCGGGAAGAGGGTAATGCCCAGAATCGGGGAGGGCCACCACGCACTCTGTTCCCCCAAGATGAAGCTGTTGCTCCTAGCAACCTGAAGGAAGGCAGAAGTTTGGAAGTGAAGCCACCCGGCCCTCGGGACAGATGGGGGCAGTCAGGCTGCCAGTGGGGTATTGAACAGGAGGCTTTCCAGGCTCCAGTTTAGGGGGCTCTCGCTACTGGCTATAGCCTCCCCACACCCGACCCCTCGGGGAACGGCCACCTGCTCCTCCTTCCTCCGCCCCTGCATCTCAGCCTGCACCAGAGAACCCAGTCGTCCGGCCCCCACATCCCTTCGAGAATTCACATGCCAGTTTCCTATTCCTTCTAGCCCTGACTTTCTGCAGGGGCTCTAGCATGCTTTCCCGGCCCTCCCCAGCAGCCCCCAATTATCCCTGAGGACCTAGGCGTGCGGCCCCAGAGAGTCTCCTGTCCCCTAGGGACCCAGGCGTCCGGCCCCCGGATTCTCTCCCGGGTGTCCTCGTCTGAAGACTATCCCGACACACGCTCCGAACCACCGCCCACGCCCCGCCGCGTGGCCCCACCTCCCTTACCTGGTCCCGGGTTTCTCCCCCATGATGCGCGCGCCCGCCGCCCGCCCGGTTCGCGGCTAGCTTGCAGCTTTCCAGCCCGCTGCCAGGTCCCTGCTCCTCCCCGCGCCACTGCGCACGCGCGCCCCAGGCTCTTTCTCCTCTCTCCCCTCCTCTGCGGCCCCCACCTCGGATTCTGGGGAGCCAGGGCCAGATGCGTCAGCCCGGATCGCGCGCGCCGCAGCGCTGCCCGCCCTCTGCTTAAAGAACGGCGCACCGATTGGCTCCGCCCCCGCTCCTTCCGCACCCGATCCCCACCCCACCCCACCCCACACAGCCCTCCCCCGGCGTGCGCGGTCCCAGCTCCTGGCCCTTCTCGCCTTTCTCCCCGCCCCACCGGACACTTTAGGAACGGATTGGGCCATCTTTAATGCAGGTGCCCGCCCTCCAGGAAATTGGAGTCCCCTGATTGGCTTCCCGCGTCCAGGACCCCGCAGGGGTCCCCTCCCCTTTGTTTGCTTTCTCTGAGCCCGTGGAGGCGATGGGGAGGAGGTGGAATGAGCTGAAGCACAGTCTAGGAAGGAGGTTTAGGGGAAGCACACGTGGGTGAGCGGTTTCAGATGCGTGACGCCAGCTTTAGCGCGCGCCACTCACTCGCTTAACCCGGCTCTTTGCAGCCGGCTTGGGCCCGCCCCCCCTACCTTTTTTGTGTGTGTAGTGCCAGCTCCCCCTGGTGTTTGTCTTTGATCTTCGCAGAGTTACTTTCCCGAATTTTTGAGTGTGGATCTGATCTCCATCCATACTCAGCAAAGTACCACGCATCCACCAACCCCCAATCATGTATCCACTCATGCATGCACACTTAATTTTATGCTAGTCCTTATACTAGGCGAGGGTTACATAGACATGAATTAACATGATCTCTGCCTTCCTAGTATAGTTGAGAAGACATAGCGGGTATTCTGATCCCAGTTATAATAGCCTATGACTCAGAGGACTACGCAATTACCAGCGTTTGACTGGGGCGGGGATGAAGGGAGTGCAAGCTGCCCAGAGAAGGGTACTTTTGAGGACAATCTTTCTGCAGTGTGGTCAAAAGTAGTTAAGGGATATTCTAAGGAAATAATGGCAAGGCACATAATGTTCTGAAGTCTGTGGGATTAGATGGCAGAAGAGATAAGACTGATGAGGACGACTGGAATAGAAAGTGAAGGATTCTGTTGAAAGAAAGAGACTAAGGTACTCCCTGGAGGGGGACACGCGGATCCAGTACAAGTGGTTTTTCAGATGAGTGGCATGATGAGATTTTTTTTTTTTAAAGATTTATTTATTTGTACATACAGAACTGGGGTACAGGCCAGAGGCTCAGGGGCGGTGAGAGGCTTCACCAGAGACAGAGTGGGGAGCAGAACAGGCAGATCGACGAAGTACACTGCTGAGGGGAGCAGCGAGCGGGCCAGGAGAGGTCTGCCACGCCATGTGGTCTCCTCCGGGGCAGGCGGGAATCGAACTCATGCGGAAGTGGCTTTAGCTTCTCAGTGCAGTGCTTTAACCCGCTGCGCCACCAGGGAGGGCCGAGATTTCTTTTAAGAAGATAATTCTGGGCAATGTGGGTGGAGGGAGTGGGGCGAGACTGCTGTAAGTAAACTAGTTAAGGAGAAATAATGAAAGATAAAGTAGTAGGGAGAAAAGGAGCTGTAAAAAGGAGTCATTTCTATGGCAAAACTGACTGGATTTGAGATGATAGTGGATGATTGACATTTCTGGATCTATGGAGGTGAACTATTCCTCTTTCCTTTCCTTTTCCAACACTTCCCCTGGCTACTTCAAATGAACTGGTGTCACACTTTCCCCTCCACTTTTTTTTTTAAGGATTTATTTATTTATGCATACAGAACTGGGGTACAGGCCAGAGGTGAGGAGTGCGAGAAGACTTACCAGAGACAGAGCAGAAAGCCTAACAGGCAGATCTACTGAAATACACTGCTGAGGTTGGAGGGGCGGTGTTAGGAGAGGTCTGCCACACCATGTGGGTCACCTCCCTGGCCAGGGATCAAACTCATGCTGCAGTGTCTGCGCAGCTCCACAGTGCTGTGCTTTAAACCATTGTGTCACCAGGGAGGGCTCATCCCCTCCATTCTTAATGCAACAAAATTATTATGTATGAGATGGTTTTTGAGATCATCTTTAAGATTCAGACACAGATCTTCCCCAGCAGCCACCTCCCTATCACCACGTTCTATACTACTCTTTACCCCTTTCAAGCTTTAGATCTTATATTTCTTTTAGACACATGAATCATGACCAGAGGATCATAATCAGAAGGCAATGTGATCTGTATTGTTACATGTCTAAAGTGCTCTTGGAACTAAAAAGTAGTGATGTAGGTGCAGTGCGTATTACTACTACACGTATTATTAGTGCGCATTATTGCTACTGCATTAAAAGATACTGCTATAATGACGACTTTAGGAAGATAGTGAAGAAAACCAGAAAGAGTGAAGGAGACACAAATTTAAGTCAGTATAGTGTTGGGGGGAAATTAGCACTATAAAGATGTTATTTCACTATCTATAAATTTAATGATATCAAAATAACAATGGGGTGGGGGACTTGATGCTAAACATAATGACAAGAATCAACTTTCAAGTAAAGCCAAGAAAATTCTGAAAAATAAGAGTAAAACGGCACCTTATTGATAGGATAATTTATAGTTATCTTATTTAACAAAGATATTTTATATTACAATAATCAAATTGTATTATTGGTGCAATAACATTAAAAAGAGCAATGAGACAGACTAGAAGCTAGATATAGACCCACAGGTAGCCTTTCAGTAAGTGGAGAAAGACTGGCATATCCACTAACTAGGGTTGAGACAATCAGCTATTCACACCTTAAACCATAGATGGGTTAAAAAATGTAAAAATAATAAAATTATGAAAATATTAGGAGAAAATATACGAGAATATTTTTATAATTTTAGATGTTAGTGAAAGCTTCTCAAAATATCAAATCCCAAGGCTATAAATAACAAGTTAATATTTATAGTGTTTGTTTTGTGCCAAACATCATTCCAAAGAACTTTACAAATATCAGTTCATCTAATCCCCACAATGCTTTGAGTTAAGAGTGTAGAATTAACCCTACTTTACAGATGAGGAAATGGAGGCACAGTTAAGAAATCTGCTGGTGCAGACAACTAGCAAGAGGCAAAGCTGGCTTTTGAACACAGCAGTCCAGATCCAGAGCCCGTGTACTTAACCACAATTCTTTATTTCAAAGACACTAAAAGAGTAAAGGATGACAAATAAAATAGACAACTTGGAAGGAACCCTTGGCAACCTTGCAACACATACAGCAATCGAGGAGAATAACTTCCATATTTATGAAGACTTCCTACAAATTTATAAGATAAAGACAAATAACCCAATAGGAAAATGGGTAAAGAAAAGACAAGTGGGTATGAAAAGATATTTCATAAAGATAATGTACAAATATTGATTAAATATATGAAAAGTTACTCTACTAATGATCACGGAGAGAGCCCTCTGGTGGCACAAAGGGTTAAAGTGCAGCGTTGTGAAGCTCTTGGGGGGGAGGTGAGGGGGGAGAGAAGTGATTTCATAGCTGAGCAGCTCTCTCCTGACCTGCCCACTGCTCCCCTCAGCAGTGTATTTCAGTGGATCTCCCTGTTCTGCTCCCCACTCTATCTCTGGTGGATCCTCTTACCTCCCTAACCTCAGGCCTGTACCCAGTTCTTGCTTGTACCCAGTTCTGTGTGCATAAATCAATAAATCTTTAAAAAAAATGTTCATGGAGAACTTATTTTTCATCACTCAGATTGACAAAATTTAAAAGGATAAATAAAGCTAGTATGGGGGTGTATAAAATATTGAGTATTATCCTATATGTTTGTCAGGTATATACATTTTTTGGGGTGGGTGCCGGTATAAATTCATGAACCTTTCTAGAGGGCATTTTGCCAATTCCTGTCAAAATTAAAAATAGGCATACTTACTCATATATTTGCTCAATGAAGATTCACTGAGTACTTTTTAAAAAAAGATTTATTTTTTATTTTGTGCATACAGAACTGGGGTACAGGCCAGAGGTGCAGGGGCAGTGAGAGGATTCACC
>NW_004567118.1:29646162-29700642 GCF_000260355.1 Condylura cristata | reverse complement strand
GGGTGGGGCAGGGAACCTGGAACTTCCCTTCTCCTAGGGACCACCCAGTTACAGGAGCAGCATTTGTTCTCCTCAGCACAGATAGCATCAACATTTCTTTAGGTCAAGATAATTTAGGAAATTAAAAGCTCTAAACCTATAAACCTATAGTTGAAAACTGGGAGCCCCCTAACAAGAATAATTACATTTTTTAAAATCCCGGAATCATTTTTCCATTTTTTTTTGTAGGCGTGTTACTTCGTAACAAGATACAGAAACTGAACTCAAACTATGATTGAGCAGTTTTCAGAGTAAAATCTGTGGACTCTACCCGAGGTTAGAATTCTCCACTTGGATTATACAAAGATAGAGATATTAGGGTGTTCGCCGAAGTGTTTGCATTAGTGAAAAACTGGAACAGCACTAGAATTGATAAATTACCGTGCAGCCAGTTCTTGGTACACTGAACGCAAGCTTTAAAAAGCAGCAGACGTGCCCACGTCTTTCTAGAGAAAAAAAAAAAGTGCAGGCAAGTGCAGACCAGGCTCTTATAAAATAAACTAAGTTAAATAAATTGTGTTAGTGCGTTGGGAAATATTAGTAAAGCATACACATTACTGGGGGAGTCGCTGGGGAGAGATGCTCTTCTCCTTTTACTTATGTTCTCCGTATTGCTGGAATCTGTGTTCGCGAGGTGCATGCATCCCATCATCCCTATAGTTGTAAATGAAGTTTAAAATGTCTATGATTTCAAACATTGCTCTAAGAACTCTGGATTATGAGCCTCCAGAGACTCTGTTAGTTTAGCGGATAGCTGTCGGATGCAGGCGCCTTTTGTCCTGACCACGTGTTCCTTAAGCACCCCGGGAACGTCCCAGCCCACCCCAAGCGCACCCCAAGCCCACCCCAAGCCCGCTCACCCGTCAGCCCTTTACACCGGGTGAACGAGCTACCCGCCGCGCCGCCTTGCGGCCCGCCGCTCTGACCCCTCCACCCTGCGCATGCTCCTACCAAGTCAGTGGCCACAGTCCGGCCTCGGTTCACCCACCGCGCAGGATCACAGCCCTCTCCTCACGCCCCCTCCCCTGGAGGCAACTGTCGCGTTGTGTTTGCGTCATCGCGCCACGCCACCACCAGAGCCCGGGTGAAGATGGCGGCAGCCGTTCTTAGTGGGCCCTCTGCGGGCTCCGCGGCTGGGGTTCCCGGCGGGACAGGGGGCCTCTCGGCCGCCAGCTCGGGCCCACGTCTCCGCCTGTTGCTTTTGGAAAGCGTGTCGGGGTTGCTGCAGCCCCGAGCAGGGTCCACAGTTGCCCCAGTGCCTCCTCCAGCCCGTTCGGCCCCACATTTGCCCGGGCTCATGTGCCTTTTGCGGCTGCATGGGACGGTGGGCGGGGCCCAGGTGAGTCTTGTGGCCCGCGTGCCTGCGGCCCTTTGGGAAGGTTGGCGCCGCACCTGTGCGCTGGGGGAGCGGTGCACTGGGACTGCTGTAGGGAGTCGGAGGGACGGAGAGCTGGGGACTGAAAGCAAGTCCTGTTAGCAGTCCGGTTCAGTCACGCATTTCTCCTTCCTCCCTAAGTGGAAACTCAAGGAGGCTAGTGAGTCTTGGTTTCTCATTGCTAGGCCACTGGTATTCACGTGAATGGATTAAGTGTCAGGCCTCGACACTCTTATATGATCTTCAGCGTTTGTCTGTATCACTCTTTTTCTGGCCTTGTTTCGACCGAGTTAATGACGTATTCAACTGATATTTACCGAACTCTTCACTGAGGATCTAGTATTGTGCCCTAAGGATGAGTAGGGAAGGAAAATAGGGCAGATAGTATGTGGAAAAGCCTCTGTGGTGGGAAGATAGGTAGGGCATTGTGCCTGGGGCTGAGGCGGAGGGCAAAAGAATGCCCTCAAGGAGGCTGGTGAGGTGGACAGTTTACAGTGCTTAAAATATGTACAGTCTTATATTAAGACTATATATAATCTTACCATCCATTCAGTTCTAAAGCTAGAAACTCAGGCATCATCCTAAACACTTTAATTTTGTTCACGATCCTTCATCTGCAGCCTACCACCTCCTGTTGATTTTATCCTCTGAGTAGTTTGTAGCTCTGCCCACTCCTTTCCATATCTTTGTTCTCATCCTGCCTTGGACACCAGTGTGTTGCTTAGGTGAAGGTACAATATGCTAACCTGTGGTAGATGCTTCTATAATATTGTCTCTCACCCTCTATCCTTTCCTCCCAACCTTCCCTCCGATTATACCCATTCTTCAGGACTCACAGGTGAGGTCTTTACCCACATTTGTTATTGGGATCTTCCCAAGCTATGTTTCCTGACAGGAGAATTAGCCCCAAATATACCAGGGATGACTGCATTTATTATCAATTATTAACATGAATTACTCTATATTGGAGGGTGTCAAAACTACTTCTGCTATCTCATGCCAGTTTCAGAAGCAGAAGTTGATTATTTACTCTCTTAACGTCTTCCTCTAATTCATGGGATTCTTAAGTATTTCTGAAATATCTAGTCTGTCTGTAAATGTATTGTTTCTTTCATCATGTCTTTCAAGACTCCCCCTCCTCCCTCAGGTAAGCTACAATTAATTCAACCTCTTATTTTCTTTACATACCTAAAGTGTAGTAGAATTTTGATTAAAGCTAAGAGTGATGTGAGAATCCCTCTTTATTGTTGTTGTACCACATGGTTGGCTATATCCTGCCTTGAATTTTTTTCTACTTGCGTTTCTTGTAATGGGTTCTTAATATGTGGAGAGTCCTTTGCTTGCTCATTCAACAAACACTTATTGAGTATTGTGTATTAATATACTATTTCTCATATCTAGGTAGAAAAACAGGACATAATCTTTCCCTTTGGAGAATTTCTAGTGTAGTTGGTAAATAAATAGACATGAAGCTTGATTAGTTCATTTATTGATCATTCATCAAAGCTTAGTCACCTCTTTTACACTCCCACAGTTAATTTACCTTACCACTGTTCACAATTCCTGCCATAAATTAATGGCAATAGTCTCCCTGCCTCAGTCTTTTATTTTTACTATTTTAAAAAAAGGTTTATTTATGCATATAAGAACTGGGGTGCAGGACAGAGATATGAAGGGTGAGAGGATTCATTCACCAGAGACAGAGAGGGGAGCAGAACAGGCAGATAAACGAAGTACACTGCTGAGGAGAGCAGCAGGCAGGACAGGAGAGGTCTGCTGTGCCATGTGGGTCAGCTCTCATGCTGTTGTGGCTGTGGATAACTTTCTAGTTTTGGGACTTAACTGAGAGAGGCCACTCAGTCTTTAAAATTCATTTTCCACAAAGGAGCTGGAGTGAGCTTTCTACAGTAAAATTCTGATTCTATTTGTCACTTTCAAAAAATCTCTAGTACTTGGGCTGTTTTGCCTTCTGGTGTTTTGCCTTTGTATTTACTGTTGTCTGGTTGGAATCCCTCCCTGTTCTGCTTCTCACTCCCCCCCCCCACATCCTTTCAGTACATGATATTGAAATTATCTATTCACTGTACATGTGAGTACATCCCACACTAGCCTTTGATTGTTTTGGTTTTGGCCATAATTCAAAAGAACTTGGGGAAAATTTCAGATTACACAAGAGTAAACAGCATCTTGAAGCCACCCCACCCTATGCTGTTCCCATCACCCACATTTAACAGTAAATATTTTAACAATCTTGCTTCATTACCATCCTCCCAATTCTGCCCTTTTTTCCCTCCCTCCCTGGAGCATTTTAAAGCAAACCCAGCTTTCATTTTCCCTATAACTACATGTGCTTTGAAGGACAGGGTGTCTTGTTTTGCCTTGTGTTCCCAGGTCTTTGTACTATTCCATTTGCCAGCAGTAGCCAGTGATCTTCTTAAAAACGTCAATAAGGTTATGTCCTGTTTAAAACCATTACATTTTTTCAACTTTAAATTCACTTTGCTGCTTAAAAACATACAGTAACTTATTATTGTAGAGGCCCTATATATTGTGGCCTTGGCTTACCTTTCTACGTCATCTGTTATGATTCCCTGTCTTAACTGTGCTCCAGCTACTAAAGGTAATCTCCTTCACTCTGCAGTGAAGTTGATGGGAAGGTGAGTTTTTCATTTAGATTTCAGAGGCGTCTTTCCTGATTATTCCATCTAAAAATAACATTCCTTCCTATTCTATTCATTCTCTGTCACATTACCCTGCTTTATTTATTTCCTAGCAGTTATTCCTATTTGAAAGAAATGTCATATTGTTTCCTCTTGATCTAGTTTAAATTCCTTTAAAGTCACTTCCTTGCCTCTTGCCCTTTGTATGTGCCTTGTAATACTTTAAATCCATCCATATTCTTGTGTACCTGTACAACTCAGGATAGCTGGAGGAAAAGTCTATCCCTGCTGACTGGTCTCACTTTTAATTCGTGGTCCTCATCACCAAGAGGTTCCATAGTGTTGTCTGGAGGTCCTGTCATTTAACTGTTTTATCAGACAATTGTGTGTGTGCCTGCGTCCACATGCTTTGCTTTCTGAATCACCTCTAGGGAGTAGCTGGTTCATGTTCCTGCTGAGGCGAACTCTACTTATGTGCTGGGTCTAGATCCTCTTCTTTCAGCAAGTATACTACTTCAACAGTTGCTCTCCACTTCTTCACCAGATTTTTCCATCTCTGTTGGGTTATTTTCATTACACAGATCAAAGTTGCCTTTAAGAAAACCCCCTTCCAACTGTTCCATTTCTGTACCTTTTTTAATGGCAACACTTCTCAAAAAGAACAAAAAGAATTGTTTGTACTTGCTGATTCTGCTCCCCCTTTTAAAAGTTTTATCACTTTGAAAATAACTTAAAATTTATAGAAAATTGAAAGAATAATCCAAACAAGTTCTGTATGCTTTTCATTCTGCTTCCCCAATGTCAACAATTAAAAGGAATATTTGTTTTATTATTCTCTTTATTTTTTCTGAGTCCATATAGGAGTAAGTTGCTTGCATGATGCCCTTTTATTTCCACAACTTCAGCGTGTATATCTTAAAAACAAGAATGTTTTCTTAGCCGCATTCTGTCATCACAGTCAGAAAATTAACATTGATATAATAAGTCATTTAATATATAGATCTTACTTAGTTTTGCTAAAAGTATCTTGTATAGCTAAAGAAAAATCTTTGATCCAGATTTCAATGTGGGATCACATGTAGCCTTCTTTAATCAGAAGTAATTCCTTAGTCTTGTCTTGACAATTTTGAAGAGTACAAGATAATTATTTTTTTTTTAAAGATTTATTTATTTATTCATACAGAACTGGGATGCAGGCCAGAGATGCAGAGGGTGAGAGGATTCCCCAGGGACAGAGTGGGGAGTAGAACAGGCAGATTGACGAAGTACACTGCTGAGGGGAGCAGCGGGCGGGTCAGGAGAGGTCTGCCGTGCCATGTGGTCACCTCCGGGGCAGGCAGGAATCGAACTCATGCGGAAGTGGCTTTAGCTTCTTAGTGCTGTGCTTTAACCCGCTGCGCCACCAGGGAGGGCCCAAGATAATTATTTTTATAGGATGTCTCTCAGTTTGTTTTGTCTGCTGTCTCTTAGTGTTTGTGTATTTTTGGTAGGAAATACTGCAGTAAAGATGATGTGTTATTTTGGTATATCATATTAATGTAATGTTTCTTTGTCCCTTACCAGTGATGATAAGCTGACACCAGGCATAAGGTAGTGTCAGACAGGTTACTTCGTTGTAGTCATCAGATTTTTTTCCCATTAGTAATTAATGTATGTCTTGTGGGGAGATTATAAAAGTCTATGCCTTGTCAACTTTCACCCAGTTGTTTTAGCGCCTGTTAAAGATTCTTTCCTGAATAAATTATTACTGTGATGGTCATTTCACAGAATTAATTTCACTTAGACTTCCTCTGAAGCATCCCTTTTCTGGGTCTTATGGTAAATCTTGAAGGTTGCCGATGACCATTAAAATAACTAAATGTAAGGTAAATTTGCATTTTCATCTTACCTCACCCATGTGTAGCGTTTACTCCAGTTGACTGTTCTTGTAAAGTTTTTGTTTATCGGGGATTCCACTCTAATTAGATTTTTATGGTTAGATTCTCTCACCATACTGGCCATCTCTTATTTTTACTGGTTCCTTCTCATGTAGTGTTTGAGTGCCCAAGAACCTAGTTCTTATACTGTTTTTCCCTCCTCTACTTCGACTTAATTCCTTAGTGAGCTGACCTGGTCTCATGACTGATAATTCCCAAATATATACTCTAACCAGGATTTTTTCTGACTGCAGGCTCATCTTCACAGCATTTGCCTGGCATCTCTAGTCTCTATTTTCATGTTAACATCTCAGATGTAACATATCTGAAACTGAACTCCTAGTTCTCACTCTGAAAACCTCCTCCTCTTCCAGTATTCACTGTCTTAGTAAATGGTGACTCTATTTTTCTAGTTGCTCAAGTCAAAAACCTTGGAATTATTTTTGCTTCTTTATCTCCTACTCATCTCCAACTTAACATTAAGTCCTGTTGGCTCTACTTCAAATATATGCAGAATTTGACTGCTTTCTATCCCTACTAAGGGATAAGCTGTATTATGCGCCTCCCAGGCTATTACCATAGCCACCTACTTAGTTCTGCCTGCTTCTCAAAGGGTAACTCGTGTGTTGTGTTTTAAGAAAGAAATCCTAAGTCAGGTAAGAGCAATCCTCTGCCTGGTTCCCCTCTCCCATTCTGGCTTTTATTTCGAGTGAAAGTCAACTGACTTGTATGTGGCTCTGCAGTCAGACCCTACTACCAGATGTTCATCTTTTGTCATTCCTCTCACTTGCTCTTCTCTGACAACAGTTCCATTTCAGATATGTTAATGTGCTTGGGACACATTTTTTTGTTACTAGTATGCTGGTATCTTTTTAAGAAACAGCTTTATTGAAATACAATTTACATACTCTACAAATTGCCCCTTTAAAGGGTTTTTTAGTTTAACAGTTGTACAGTGGTCACCATGATCAGTTTTAGAACATTTTTATCACTGTAGGAGGACTACCCACGGGTAGACATTCAGTTCCTCCTTTCCTTCAGTCCTAGGCAACCTCTGATTTACTGTTTTATCTTCATAGGTTTGGCTATTCCAACTATTTCATATAAGTGAATCATACGATTTGTGATCTTTTGCTTTGGCTTTCTCTTAGAATGTTTTTAAGGTTCATTCATGTCTCAGAACTCTATTCCTTTTTATGACTGAATAATATTCTATTGTATGACATACCAAGTTTGGTTTATCCATTCATCAGTGTATGAGCATTTGGGTGATATCCACCTTTTGGTTGTTATGAATAATGCTATAATTAATGTTCTCATAAGAGCATATATTTTCATTTCTCTTTGGCCTTTTTTTAGAAGTGCTGCAACAAGTTAACACTGTATAGCTTTTTCAGGAACTACTAGACTGTTATTCACAGTAGCTGCACCATTTAACATTTGTCAGTTTATGAGGGAATCACTGTTTTGCTCTCACTTTCCTTTAGCTCTGCTCAAATGGCCTTTTTACGTGCCACTCCACATAAAATATTATGTCCTTTCCCTACTCCAGGCACTCCTTTCCTTCCTTACTTTGTTTCATTCTTCCCCATGGCACTGAGCTCTAACATCTAACATACTTACTTGGTTTTTGTTTATCTTGTCTTCTCTAATTAGGATATAAACTCCCCTGAAGGGAACCTCCTTGGTGGTACAAGGGGTTGTCTCAGTACTATGAAACTGTTAGCAGCTACTGCAGCGCGAGTTAGATCCATGGCCAGGGAGCTGACCCACATGGCTTAGCAGACCTTGCCTGTCTCACCCACTGCTCTCCTAAGCAGTGTATTTCATTAGATCTGCCTGTTCTCCTCCCCACTCTATCTCTGGTGAATCCTCTTGTCAGCCCTTCTCTCCCCCACACCTCTGGCTTACACTCCAGCTCTTGGGTGCATAAATCAACACTTAACTAAATAAATAAACCCCCCTGCACCTTAATGTCTCACATGAAAAACAAATGAACATTTCATTTCCCTCTGAGAGCGTGGACCGTAAGTATTATCTTCAGCCCTGTATTTGTTTATCTAACTCAGTATGTAATATGTGTTTCTTGAATAAGTGATGAATACAGTTAGGATGATAAAGGAACCGTGACAGTAATCTGGCCATTCAGGTCTTGAGAGGTCACTTATGGAGAGGACAGAGGAGGAAACCTCTTTAAGGGCCTCTGTATGTGAGGGAGAGGGCTGGAAAGAGGCTTAGTTGACTAGGTTTTTATTGGCATTTTTGATAGCTCTAAGGAACCTAGGATTTGTTTGGAGGTGAAGGAAGAAAGATTACAGATGAGTTCAGTGTCCATCCAACAGGTATTTATGGGTGGTGCCCTTGATGCTAGATATTGTTCAGGGATACAGAGGTGAAGCAGATCTATCTTTGACGACTGGTAGTTGGAATAAGTTGGACTCTATCTCACTAATGTATTGGGTGGGAGGCTGGAGAAGGGGTCAGGCTCGGGGAACCGAGGAGAGCCTATGGACAGGTTGCTGTGTACGCTACCCCTGAAACCCAGGGGACAGCATGTGCTCCTTTAGCAGAATTATCATTTGGCCTCAAAAGATGTGTGACTTCAGAAAAGACTTCACAGATGCCATTGTAGGGAAGGACTTGGAGAAATTCTGTGTTTTTTGCATCCTGTTCCTGACATACTTCCTTATTTTCTTTCCTCCAGAACCTTTCAGCTGTTGGGGCATTGGTGGCTCTCAGTAATGCGCGTCTCGGTTCTATCAAAACTCGGTAAGTCTTTAACTGCTTTTTCTCCAGGGGGATGTTTCCTTAGGAAGTGGGCTGTACCGCTGTCTGTCTGTTGGTACACACATGGATTTAAGGGACTTCTCCATTCTCAAAAAGGTGGAGAGTTTCATTTCCTTTGTGTTCTCACTTGAGTGAAACCTATTCCAACTCCTCAGTTTCCTACACCCTCGCGGTGATTACCTCAATTTTCTTCTTTGTTTGCTGCCTGCACCTCACTTAAAGTCCTCAAAGTATCGGAGGAGTTAGAAACCACAGTAGATTCAGAGGTTACGTCTTGCTCTAGCCCACCGAGAGTAAGAGAATGGTAGTCACTTTCTCTGGCTTAGCCTCCACCTGCTTGTCATCATTCGCTTTCTTTGTTTAAGATTTGAGGGCCTGTGTCTGCTGTCCCTGTTGGTAGGGGAGAGCCCCACAGAGATGTTCCAGCAGCACTGTGTCTCTTGGCTTCGAAGCATTCAGCAGGTCTTGCAGGTAAGAATCAGCTGAGCTGCTGCCCATCTCTCTGCCTTCCCCAGCCCTTCTTATTCTTCATCTTGGATGTGGTGTGTTCTCTGAAGTGTGGGTGTTTCGTTCCAAGGACCCAGTGATAAGCAGTTTCCTGATAAGCCTTAAATAGAAACATCTTTTTAAACTTATTGGTATTTTTATCTTCTGGGTTATTTTCATTCATCTGACCTTTCACACACTAACCTCTGACAGTTTCATTTCCTTCTTTTTCTTATGAGTGGCATCTCTGCAGTTCCTTCTTCTAGGTTTTTGATTTTTGTGTGTGTGTATTCCTTCTACTCATAATGTTTTACTTTTTTTTTTTTTTTCATTTTTACATCCTCCAGTGATGTTTCTACTTAATTGTTAACAGCGTTTTCTGAGAAAATGTGGTAGACTTTGTGCTAAACTCTGATGGGACATTGGTAAGATGTATTTGGACTCCTTTCTTTTTTTAAAGACGTATTTTATTTATTTGTACATACAAGAACTGGGGTGTAGGCCAAAGGTGCAGAGAATGAGAGGAATCACTAGAAGCAGAGTGGGGAGCAGAACAGGCAAATCGAATGAAAGACACTGCTGAGAGGAGCAGCAGGCGAGACAGGTGGTGTCTGCTGCACCATGTGGGTCAGCTCCCTGACTGGGGATTGAACTTGTGCTGTAGTGACTGCAGACAGCTTGATGGCATGAGTCTTTAATCCCTGCACAATCAGGGAGGCCCTTGGACTCTTGATGGTGCTTTGGGTGTGCAAAGGTTAGGACACTTTCTATGAAGTGTTTACAGTTAGGAAACATTTTAGGCCTCATATGGTTGCATATTGTTTGTTTCCTGACCCTTCACAAAACTAAAAATCATTACTAGCTTGTGGGTCATGCAGTAACAGGTTCCCATAGACCATAGTTTGCTGATCCCCACTCTAGTTAGTGAAAGAGACTTTAATTGAATATTTGTACAAAGAGTGTGACATGATAAACTGAAGTAGGTGCTATGAAGTAAGGAATATTTTTCTCTGAGAGCATGTGAGAAGAAATTGATGTGTATGGTGGTGATCAAGGTGGCTTTTACTCCAATGTAGGAGCAAATTGGGTTAAGAATGTTTTCTAAGAGTGCTGGGGCCTTCTTGGTGGCACCAGAGTTAGTCTCAGCACTGTCAAGCTATCAGCAGCCACTGCAGCATGAATTCAGTCATGGCCAGGGAGCTGACCCTCATGGCATAGCAGACCTCTCCTGTCTCCCTGCTGCTTCCCTCAGCAGTATATTTCAGCAAATCTGCCTATCCTGCTCCCCAACGCTATCTCTGGTGACTCCTTTTATGCCCTATACCTCTGGTCTATATCCCAGTTCTTGTATGCATAAATAAAAAAAAGTCTTAAAATAAAAATGTATTCGATGTGTGCAAAAGCTATGAGAGAGGTGGAGCTTTGCCCATTTGAAGATTTCTAAGTGAGCTAGTGTGGCTGGGGTTAATGAAATGTGGCTGTGGTGTCAGTAGATGATGACCCAGCCTTATATGGCTGGTGAGTGTGTTAAGAAGTTTGTTTTTATTCTTGGGATAATTAGCATTCATGGAAAGTTTTACTTAGGGAAGAGGGGATCATAGTGCTGGTGACAAAATCACATTTACACTTAAAAATATCACTTGTTGCTGAATAGAGGAAAGGTGATAAAGAAGCCAGAATGCAAGCAGAAAGACCATGAAAAAGGCAAGTAAAGTAACTAAAAACATTTATTGTTGTTTGGACTAGAGTAGTGACAGTGGAAGTCACTGTAGTGGATGACAAGTAGATGGATTTCAAAAGAAGAGAGGTCCTGTTTGAAATAAGGTCAGAAAGAGTCAGTTATAGTCAGGAGGATTTCTGATGGGAAGACAGCCAGGTTCGAAGGAAGGAGTGGAAATACCAGGATTGTGACCTTGGGCCTTCAGTGAAGCCCAGCTGGTAAGCATACCCTGATCTGGCAAGATGGAAGTGACCAGCTATCTCAGTAACACCAAGGGTTGAGTGCATGGGGGACTTCGGTCTGCATGTTTTACAAAGGGAGAGAGTTCTTTAGCATGTAGATGGCAGTTGGAACTGAGGATGAGGATGAGATTAGCAAGACAGGTCCTCTACATGGCAGTCTATATTTAACAGTCAGGTAAAGGAGGATGAGCTTACAAAGTAGACAGAGCAGCAGGGTGGAGGTAATGAGGATTTTCGGTTGAGTGAAACCAAGGGAAAAGGTCTTCTGGGAAGAGGGAGGATTCTTTTCTGTTTATGCCCGTCTGAGTTGGAGTAAGACAGATTAAAAATTGCTTATCAAGTTTAGAAACTCAGAGGATATAAGACTAGTGAAAATGTTTTTAGTGGAGCAGTAGACATTGAAGCCAATTGGCACGGGATGAGAAGGACTAGAAATAGGGAACATAGGCAGTCTTTTAAAGGGAGAGAAATCGTTTCATGACTGAGCTTGGACAAATGTATAGGCTTAACAGAGGGGCTTTTTAAAAATATAATAATTTATTTTGACATCATTTTGTGCCTTTTTCCATTTCAGTTGTAATTCTTGTGGGCTTCCCATCACCAAATCACCCATGTGTCATCACCATAGTCCAGTGCACTCCCCCGCCCCCATTTTTTATCCCATTCCCCATGCTACCCCCATAAAATGTCTCTGGTATATAGTTTATTATATTATTTATTATTTCCCCCTTAACAGAGGGACTTTTAAAATGGGAGACATTTCCCATGTATAAATATCAATAGGAAGAAGCCATTTGAGAAGGACTGGTTGGCAATCCAGCAGAAGTTAACAATGTAAGGTTTTGAGATGACAGTGGTAGGAGGTGGGGCGACAGCGTGGTAGGGTACTTGCTGACAAACCTCTCCTTAAGCACAACTGAGGAAACAAACATCACCCAGACATAAATCTCACCACTCATCACTCACATTGCTGGATTGACCCACACACTTTTCTGATGGGTCCATTGTTACTTGCTAAGGTTTTGGAGCAGGAAGAGGGGAAGGAAGCCTTGGACATTCTGGGTGTAAGAACAAGCTAGAGTCCCAGGCCAGCACAGAGGACCTCTGCAGTGAGTGTGAAACACTTAGTCCTGGGGAATGGTTCTGATTGAACTCTGAGAAAGGTTGATTAGTTCTTGAATGCTGGACAGCAGCAGAATACCATCCTCTCACCCCTCTGGGAGTGAGTTCTTTTGGGGCTGGATAGAAATTTGTGAACTGTGGATTCTCCACCTTATTGGGACAGGGATGTGGGAAGCAGCTCTGGGCTTTGAAGAACAGCAGCACAGGCTCCCTAGCTTTTGTGTGCTTCCCCTACCAGCAGCCTTCACTGTTACTTAAGATGTCTGTATTCTCACTTCTCACACTTCCTCTTCCACCACTTTGATAAGCAAGGAGGAGCCCGAAACTAAAGCTACAGTACCACCTACTGGGGAAAAGGGGATAACACTTGTGTCAAGAGTATTAATCAAGGGAACACTATAGAATAAGATAACAGCACTGAATACAAGCGTTATGAATCAGAATTGGGGAAGCTAGCAGACATAGAGTTCAGAGTAGCAATTGTGAAGAATCTTGGTGAAGTTTGAGATTTACAGTTAAACACAGGCAGGGCAGGACATCAGGAAAAATATCTAGGAACAGAAGGAATTCTTAACCAAATTATTAAAGCTATTAATAAAAAAACCTCAAGAAGAGGGCCTCCCTGGTGGTGTAAGGAGTTAACTCTTGGCTGTGAAGCTATCCCCAGCCACGGAGCTGGCCCACATGGCACAGCAGACCTGTCTCTACCACTGCTCCCTTCAGTCAGTCTGCTTGTTCCACTCTGTCTCTCATGAATCTTCTTACTCCTCATACCTCTGGCCTCCACCCCAGCTCTTATATACATGAATAAATAAATCTTTTTAAAAACTCAAGAAGAAATGATGAATATAAAGAACACAGTGAAAGAACTATGAGCATTGGCATTGTTGGACAGTGTGGAGGATCCATTTGTAGTTGGTAGACTCACCTATTTTATTTCTTAATATGCTTTCTTCTTGTTTTGTTGGCATGTGACCTCCACTGGTCTAGCAGAAGGTGTGATCTAAATGCTTTCTCCTTAGATACATGTTAATTTTCTAAGGAAGTCCTAAATTCAACCATTTTTTCTTCATGAGTTCTCAGGTAGGTTTGAGCTGGTTCGAAACAAACTTGGAGAAATGGGTGATTTTGTTGTGACTGAGAGGGTTTTTTTTTTTTTTTTTTTAGTTTTATTTCTGATACATCCTTTTCCATTCCTAGCAGAGAAATATGGAATGGGAGAATCAAAAATCTCTTGAGATCTGCCAGTTAGTCAGATCTTTAAGGGGTAATCCCAGATATGTTGTAATACTAGTAATAAGCACATGTCCTTTTTATAAACAAGTATGCTTTTAGATACTCCATATCTTGATTGTGCATTCTTCTTAGTAGTCTTGATAGTAATAGTGACATTCCCTGGTGTTTCTCAAAGCCCCATGTTGTCATACCTTTTGTTCCTCCTCTTGGTGACCATGAAGGTAAGGTTAGAAGCATGGGGGTGTTGTTTTGTAGTCCCAGGACCCACCCCCCACAATGGAGTTGGCTGTGGCTGTCCTGAGGGACCTGCTTCGGTATGCTGCCCAGCTTCCTGCACTCTTCCGGGACATCTCGATGAATCACCTCCCTGGCCTTCTCACCTCCCTGCTAGGCCTCAGACCAGAGGTGAGATATTTCTTCCATCCCCCTGGGTTCCTCATAGATTAAGGATGTGATGGACAATGATTGGGGAGTTGGATTAAAGAAGTGAGAAGAGGGGAGTGCCAAGAAAAGGTACATGGGTGGGGTTGGAGATGTGCACTGGGGGGCATTGGGCTATTATTTCTTCCTGACTTGCTGTTTTTCCCACAGTGTGAGCTCTCAGCACTGGAGGGCATGAAGGCTTGTATGACCTATTTTCCTCGGGCTTGTGGTTCTCTCAAAGTAAGTATTCAAAGTAAAATTCATTCAAATTTTCCACTGTTAGAAATCTTTGATAATTGTCTTAACCTCAGATTCTGTTGCTGAGATTTTTAAACTCATATCTTCTGATTCCCTTTCAAATGTATCTGTCTCCACAGCTATAATTGTACCACTTTGTAGGTACAAATTCTTTTTTTTTTTTTTAGGTACAATTCTTTTAATCCTCATAGATAAAGAAATAGCCTGAGATTATAGAGATTGGAACCTATATCTGTCTGATATCAAAGCACAGGATTTTAACCGTAGATTCTTTTCTCTTTCTGTCTTGCCTTCTCTTGACCTCTAGAGTGTCTTGTCCATTTTTTTTTTTACCATCTTATCTCAGTAAGTTCCTCCAAGCAGTCTTTCTAACTTTTTACTTTCCTGCAACCTTTCCAACACTTCTCTCTCCTGTGTCACTTCCGAACCTTTCCTCTAAGCTGTCATGACCCACCTAAGGTGCCTATATATTAAAGGTTAGTCAGGCTATGTTTGAATCAGGTGAGGGAGGTGGTCAGTGAATGAGTTACAGTTTTATTTTCAAGGAGATAACAGAAACAGATGCGAATGATTAACAGATGCGAATGATTAACAAATGCTGCTTAACTAGTTACAGTTAAAGGACCATTTATGATTGTCACATTTATTATTTGCAGTATAATTGATGCCAACTAGTACCTAAGAACACCAGTTCTCTCTTATTTTGTTATATATTCATCATTGCTTGACAGACTTTGGTCATCCTCTTACACCTCTGGAAGCACAAATCTGTAGAGAACTGGGATTAATGGCAAGTTAATTTTTTTTTGGTATGTTGAAGTAGTTAGCTGTATTGACCCGTCAGTATTTTTTCTTCTTCTTCTTTTTTAATAATGTAATAGTTTATTTTTAAATCATTTTGTGCATTTTTCCATCTCAGTTGCAATACCGTTGGGTTTCCCATCACCAAATCACCCATGTGCCATCACCATAGTCCATTGTATTTCCCTCCCCCTACTGTTTTTGATCCCATTCCCCACTCCACCCCCACAAAATATCTCTGGTATATGGCTGTTCATCATTATCATTATTTTCTCACCTTGTCTGTTATATTCCTGCTATCAGAAAAACCATCCGATATTTTTCCTTTTCTTTCTCGCTTATTTCACTAAGCATGATCTTTTCCAGCTCCATCCATGTTGCTGCAAAAGACATGTGTTTGGTTTTTTTTGATTGCTGAGTAATATTTCATTGTGTATATGTACCATATCTTTTTAATCCAGTCACTTTTGGCCATTTGGGCTGTTTCCATGTCTATTGTAAATAAAGCAGCAATAAACATGGGGATGCAGGTATCTTTTTCAATCAGTGTTTTTGTGTCTTTTGGGTAGATAATTAGGAGTGGGATTGCTGGGTTGCAGGGAAGCTCCATGTTAAGCAGTTTGAGGAACCTCCAAACAGTTTTCCATAGTGGTTGTACTAGTTTGTATTCCCACAAGCAGTGCAGGAGACCCATCAGTATTTCAATTGGGGGAGTTTGCCTTTCTGATTACCTTGAAAGTAAGATAACATGGTTCTATGATCAAGTCAAGAAAATTAGAAAAAAGAGCTGGTATTTAGTGAGTCTTTATCATGCCTCAGGTGCTCTGCCTAGTGTCTGAGAGGTGTAGTCAGTCTCAGTTTATCATTACAGTGATTTTGTGGAATTGCTGTCACCTCAATAAGCAGAGGAAACAGGCCCAGATGAGTTTATAACTAGCTTGAGATTACATCTGTAGTCATTGTGAAACTAGGTGTGAGCCACATCTCTATACTTTTAAAACCTGTTTCCCCCTCCCCCTGTTAAGAATGTAGACAGGGCCCTCCCTGGTGGCACAATGGGCTAAAGTACAACACTGTGAAGCTCGCTGCAACCACTTCAGTGCAAGTTCAATTCCCAGCCAGGGAGCTGACCCACATGGCACAGCAGACCTCTCCTGACCCACCTGCTGCTCCCCTCAGCAGCCTCAGCAGTGTACTTCATTGATCTGCCTGTTCTGCTCCCCAGTCTATCTCTGGTGAAGCCTCTCACTACTCCTGCACCTCGGGCCTGTACCCCATTTCTGTATGCATAAATAAATAAATCTTTAAAAAAAAAAAAAAAGAATGTAGACAGAATTGGCAGTTAGGTTTCAACAACACTGCCAGCTCTGATCTGATGGTCGTGGCATCAGGATTGTGCGCCCTAATGGAGCTCCATGGGCACATAGCTGGGGCTGGGGAGTGGTGTCTGCTAAAGCTTTAGTAACCTGGCTACTTGCAGCGTTTGAGAAGTCCCTGAGCAGATGATATTTCTCACCCAACATAGTATCATCTTGATTCTTGTTTTTGTGTAAATACCACTAATGACAGGCAATAGAATCTTTGGGTAGGCAGGACAGGACTTTGTTGAGAAAGTCTTTAGTAAAGCTTTTAGTAAAGTTTAAAAGTGGATTTTTAAACTGAAGTTTTGCTGTGTTTGTAAAAACTGCCATTCTTCTAAAATGATCTGTAAATTAATTTCTTAAATTGTGTAGACAGGTCTTTGTCCCTGATTTCTCATTGGTTAAAGTTCGTGGTTTACTGTGAATATCTATTTTGTGTTACTGCAGTTAGGGGTTGTATGTACTTGCACCCCCCCTCGCCCCCCAAATTGAGTGTTTCCTGCAGAGTTGATTTGAATAGTCATGGAGATAAGGATGCCATGTTTCTGCTATTGGTGCATCTTTCCACATGAGTGGTTAGGGGAGTTCATCAATAATTTATATAGTCTTTTGTCAGACGGATTTTCTGAAGTTCTGGCCTGTATCTTGAGTACCCTTTTCAAACCAAACAATAAAACTTTGGTAAGTTGTTACTGGGAGTGTATGCCTTTACGTCTCTATGACTAAAGCTTTATCTGGAGAGCTTCCCTCTGTTGAGGAATTTGACTTTGTTGACAACATGTCAGAGAAGAATTTTGTGTGAAGCCCCCAGGGGCCTTTGTACTTGGAACATCTTGCAGACAAGTTCTTAGGAAACTGATAATTGCCCTTTTGGGTTGTTTACCTGTTCTCTGTCCCATCTCCCAGAAGCCATTGTGACCTTCAGGTTCAGGATTACTCTTCCCAAATGATGTATCTCAGACATTTGTGCCTCTGAAGTCAGTCCCTGTAGACTTTACCTCTCCTGGCCAAATAGATCTGATAGTCCTTGGGATGAATGGAAACTAGCCCTAGTCTTGAGAGATGTGGTGTGAGTGCACGGATGGCACGGATGCATGGTGCTCTGCTCTGCTGCAGTCACGCAGCAGATTCCTGTTGGCCTCAGCCCGGCTTTTGACACAGGCTCAGGGAAAATGTTAGTAGTAAGTTGGCCAGAAGGGCCGAGTGCCACCATAGCTGGCGTTTGGCAACTCTTTAGGAAACACCATCCTTGGGGAAGCTGGTGAATTAGACCTGTGGGTGGTGACTTGTCTGGTTTTGAAGCATTGTGAAACCCTCCCATATCAGACATGAAAGTGCTTTCCAGGTCCTAAGGTAAATGGTTCTGGATCGTCTTTGATCCTGGGACCAGCTGTAATAGTGAGCATTATTCTGAAGTGTAATGTGGGCAATTAAATGTGCAGGCTAGAGGAGAGGGGTCCTGAGGGGTTGCTTTTGGAACCACACACTTCTGCCAGTTGCTTGGTGCACTGTCCAGTTGGTCTTCTGGAAGTTGATCACTGTGTGTGAGCCCGTCCCCCTAAATCCGTGCTTTAAGATTGAGATTTTAGATCACACTGTTTCTCCACGAGTATCTCTGATTTTGTAGCCCAGCACGGTCCTGCCTCCCAGCAGCAGTAGCTCTGCCTCCTGCTAGGTTCAGAGCCAGAGTGGACTGCAGATGATCACTTTGCATACCTTTAGGTTGTTTTCTGAGCTAGCTGTTATAGCTCACCGAAGGGGTCTGCCTCAACGTTCTTCACCTTTTTTGTGCCATGAAGCTGTTCTTAGAATTAGAATTTTAAGAATTTTTAAATTCATAAAAAATTTAAAAATATGGAATTGCAAGGAAAGTGGATTTTGTTGAAATGTGTATATGTATTTTTAAGTTGTGCTATAGTAGTATGTGCTTCTTTAATAACAAGAATAGCACCAGCTCTAATAACTACTAAAGTTTCTTATTAATCATGCATATGAGAAATATTTCAGGATACCTGTTGCAATTATAATGTGACATGAAAATAAGAGGTTTCCACTGGTGACAGAGGTGATTGCTAATACTACCGTGACTTTTTAATCTGCCTTTATAATTGGAAAAAATATATTTCACTTACAGGTCAGTGAAAACAATAAAAAAATTATTTTCCATCTATATTTATAAGCCCCTTAGATTCTATCTTCAAATAAATAGTGACTCCAGGTTAAGCACTCATGCCAGCACCTTCATGTAGCAGTCTGGTCACAGGCCAGGTTCTGAGAGGTTCTGCTCTGCCAGCCTTATCTCCTCACTGGAGCTAGTCCTGCCTCACACTCTGGTTAGTACCTCAACTCTTGGCTTGGATCCTCATTTTGGGTCCTCATCCTTGTTCAAGCTGCTAGAGAATAAGGAAAGGGCTGGTGCTTTTCAGTGTTCTGTGTCCTTTTGGCTTGAGGAAGATGATTATTGATCTGTAAAAAATTGCTAAGAGAGAGCCCAGTTGTCTATGAGATAGGCTAGACCCTTCTCTGAACACGGAGGTTAAGACTAGCGCTGATAATCAGGCTATGTTTGCTCCCAGGTGTTGATAATCCTTAGGGTGCTTTGCTCCCTGTGTCTGCAGGCAAGCAAAGGCCTTGACCTGGATACTGCTGTGAGAATGGACAGGATGCCTGTTTCTGACCCTGAAAGGTGACTCACCAACCTTTTCTTTTCTTTCTTCCCACTTCAGGGCAAGCTCGCTTCATTTTTCCTGTCTAGGGTAGATGCCTTGAGCCCTCAACTCCAGCAGGTAAAGGGAAAGGAGGGAGGCGAGAACTTGGGGTTCTGAGGCCCGAGCTTCGCTATCTGTTCGTCTGAGCTTTTTTCTATTTCTGCATTTGGACCGTGTTCCCAGTTCTTCTCTGATAATGCACATGAGTCTTCTCCCTTGGTTCCATCTGTGTTCTGTCCCATCCCAATTTCCATCAGAGTTCTCTTTGATTTCTATCTTTCCTGGCTTCAGTGGGATGGAGGGATTCTGTGCTGGGCAAGGTTCCCACCTGACCAGGTTTTTGATCTTTCTTTTGCAGTTGGCCTGTGAGTGTTATTCCAGGCTGCCCTCTTTAGGGGCTGGCTTTTCCCAGGGCCTGAAACACACCGAGAGCTGGGAGCAGGAGCTGCACAGCCTGCTGGCCTCCCTGCACAGCTTGTTAGGGGCCCTGTATGAGGGAGCCGAAAACGGTAAGGACCTGGTTGGTAGTGAGTGACAAGTGTTTGGGAAGCTTGGCAGGAGGGAACTAGGAGGGTGGCTCACAGAGGCCAGGGAGTTTATTTCTGGGCAGAATGAATTAGAATTTAAATAGGTCCTGTGGCTTAAATGAAAAAAGGAGGGGACTCAAGAAAGACCTAGGGTGTGAAAGTGCTTCTGTTCCTGTCTAGCACCTACACAGCACGAGGCTCCAGGAGTGGAGACGCTGCTTTCCCCCTCAGAAGATGGTGATGCCCACGTCCTTCTCCGGCTTCGGCAGAGGTTTTCTGGACTTGCCCGCTGCCTGGGGCTCATGCTGAGGTGTGTGAGTAAACGTTGGAGGGAGCAGGGGTGCCTGGAGCAGGTGGGGCTGAGATGGGAGGGTGTTGTCTTCATCTGGAGGGAGGACGTTCAGGGTGGGCGTGGGAGTCATGCTGGGAACCTTGCTGAGGGTCTTGCTGCTCTGGTTCTCTTTAGCTCAGAGTTTGGGGCTCCTGTATCCGTCCCTGTGCAGGAAATCCTAGATGTCATTTGCCGGACCCTCAGCATCAGTGCCAAGAACATTGTAAGTGGAGTTTGTTCTTCGTTCCCAGCTCTTAATCAAGAGTCAGGGCAACCAGGGAAGCACTGTGGGATTGGAAGCTCCAAAAACAGTGTCATTCCTTTGGTTGTCCTGAATAGCTCCTTACTTTTGTCCAGAAACCATCATTTGGTGCTTTCCTGACGGCACACAAACACTTCCCATATTTCAGGAACTCTTGGCAAGGTCGGCTGAGTCCTTGCTGAGAGAGGTGGCCATCCCTCCTTTCATCCTTCCAGGGTGTGATATTTTTTTCTTTCGGGGGGTGGGATTGATCTTGTCAGGAGAACTGGGGCTGGGAGCGATTTACCTGTGGATACACGTGTATTTAATGATGTGTATCTACTCTGCTCCATTCCTGTGTCTTAGTTTCTTCCTCTTGCTAATTTGTCCTCCAGAGCTTGCATGGAGACGGCCCCCTGCGGTTGCTGCTCCTGCCCTCTATCCACCTTGAAGCCTTGGACCTGCTCTCTGCGCTCATCCTTGCGTGAGTGGCCTTGGGCAGGTGTGGTGAAAGACTGGGACTGCTCAGGATGGCAGTCACTGTCCTGTCTCTGCCCCCAGGTGTGGAAGCCGGCTCTTGCGTTTTGGGGCCCTGATCAGCCGCCTGCTTCCCCAGGTCCTCAATACCTGGAGCATTGGAAGGGATACCCTATCTCCAGGCCAGGAGAGACCTTACAGGTGACTTTTTCTTTTTTAAAAATATTTATTTACTTATTCATACAGAACTGGGGTACAGGCCAGAGGTGCAGGGGCAATGAGAGGATTTGCCCGAGACAGAGTGGGGAGCAGAACAGGCAGATCGATGAAGTACACCGCTGAGGGGAGCAGCGGGCGGGCCAGGAGAGTTCTGCCATCATGTGGGTTTTCTCTGGGGCGGGGATTGAACTCACACTGAGGTGGCTGCAGCTCGCTTGCAGTGAGTGCTGCATGCTAATTTGTTGCGCCACCAGGGAGGGCCACAGATGACTTTTAAGGAAGGATAGGGAGAGAAGTCGAGTGGGGGCCTGCAGGTGGGCCTGGTTTTCTGAGATGTAGGAAGTGCCAGGGAATCTAAGGTAGACCTGGCACATTACTTCCTTTTCACAAGCTGCCCTTTTTTGCTCACTTCACAGCACCATGAGAACCAAGGTGTATGCTGTTTTAGAGCTCTGGGTGCAGGTTTGTGGGGCCTCAGCAGGAGTGCTTCAGGGTGGTGCCTCTGGAGAGGCCCTCCTCACCCATTTGCTCAGTGACATCTCCCCGCCAACTGATGCCCTGAAGGTGAGGGAGGTCTCTGCACCCATCCCGGGGTGCTCCTCCTGCGCCCTTTGTCCAAATGAGCCTCCTTCCCAGACACTGTCTCCTGCCTTCCTGTTTCGTGATTTATGTTTTCCTCCACCACCAGCTGCGCAGTCCCCGAGGGAGCCCTGATGGGGTGTTGCAGGCCGGGAAGCCCAGTGCCCCCAAGAAACTAAAGCTGGATATGGGTGAGGCAGTGGCTCCACCCAGCCACCGGAAAGGGGATAGCAATGCCAACAGTGACGTGTGTGCAGCTGCACTGAGAGGTGGGTCAGCCTGAGCTCTGTACCCTCTAGTGCTGGCACGGCCTAGGCTGAGAGCCCAATGCCAGTGTTGAAGTGTTATGGGGGAGAGGGGGCCAAGGGTGGGGTTGGGGGGGGTCTAGCTAAAATGCGGAACCACCTAAAAGTCTGCATAGAAGCCAGAAAACGGAAAGAAGCAGCTAAAGCAGTGTTGCAACTACCAGGGCAGCAGGAGAGGCCTTTCTGGTGATCATTTATGCTGTCCCTCTAGGCGCTCAGTTTTCTGTCCAGCAAACACTTTTTGTTGATGCACAGACTCAGTGTATGTGCCGGGCACTGTTCTCTAGCATCAGGGGCAGAAAATCCCTGCCTGCGGAGCTTACATCCGCACAGCACGCTGCCCGTAGTCTGTTCCCAGCAGTCACTGGTCTGTCCACAGATGGTATTAGCCAGGCCCTGTGCAGTTAGTGGGTGACTCATTTGGGTCCTATATCTTTCACTGCCCACCATTCCACCCTGCTTGCAAAGGAAACAGTTCTCCCCAAGTACATACGTGATCATTTATAATGTTGACTTCCTATAGATCTCACCTGCATGTTGTCTGTTGCCCTGTGTAGTAGAGGTTCTTTTCTGATCCTCATTTTGTCATTGAAAAAGCAGACTTAGAGGAGCTCAGTGGCTTGCCCAAGTCAGGCTTAGCAGCGCAGGGTGCTCACCTTGGCTGTGTGGCTCAGAAGCCCTTGCTCTGACTCCTGTTGGTTGCTGCCTCTTACCCGCCATTCTCTTTCCTCAGGCCTCAGCCGAGCCATCCTCATGTGTGGTCCTCTTATCAAGGAAGAGACTCACAGGGTTAGTGGAGCCTGGTCCCCATGGAAATTGGGGAGGGGGCTGCTGTTCTCTAAGTGTTGGTAGGTGTGCTCCAAGAGGTGGGTCCATTCAGACCTGGGAGTAGGTAGGAGAGGGGTTGGGCAGTCTTGGGGATGTCCCAGATGTACACCGTGTCCTTTTCAGAGACTGCATGATCTGGTCCTGCCTCTGGTCATGGGTGTCCAGCAGGGGGAAGTCCTGGGCAGCTCTCCGTACACCAGCTCCCGCTGCCGCCGTGAGCTCTACCGGCTGCTGCTGGCTCTGCTGTTGGCACCTTCTCCTCGCTGCCCGCCTCCTCTCTCCTGTGCCTTGCAGGCCTTCTCCCTTGGCCAAAGAGAAGACAACCTGGAGGTAACTGCTGGCTGGAGCCGAGTCCACTCTTTGGCTTTGGATTCTTAGTTCTGATGCTGGTGGGCTCTTTGTCTCACCCATGAAAGCCTGTGTCCCAATGCTCATGCTTGTCCTTTCTTTGTAGGTCTCTTCTTTCTGCTCAGAAGCACTGGTGACCTGTGCTGCTCTGACCCATCCCCGGGTTCCTCCCCTGCAGTCCATGGGCCCCAGCTGCCCTCCGTCTACACCGGTCCCCCCTCCTGAGGCCCCATCTCCATTCAGAGCTCCACCCTTTCATCCCCCGGGCCCCATGCCCTCAGCAGGCCCTGTGTCCTCAGTGGGCCCCATGCCCTCAGTGGGCCCCATGCCCTCTGCGGGCCCCATGCCCTCAGCAGGCTCCATGCCCTCCGTGGGCCCAATGCCCCCGACACGCCCTGGACCTCCAGTTACAGCTAACCACTTAGGCCTCTCTGTCCCAGGCCTAGTGTCTGTACCCCCTCGACTCCTTCCTGGCCCTGAGAACCACCGGGCAAGCTCAAATGAGGACCCGGTCCTTGCCCCTAGTGGCACTCCTCCACCTATCCCCCCAGATGAAACTTTTGGGGGGAGAGTGCCCAGACCAGCCTTTGTCCACTATGATAAGGAGGAGGCATCTGATGTGGAGATCTCTTTGGAAAGCGACTCTGACGACAGTGTGGTGATTGTGCCCGAGGGACTGCCTCCCCTGCCGCCCCCACTCCCTTCAAGCACCACATCCCCTCCTGTAACCCCAGCTGGGCCACCAACAGCTTCTCCTCCTGTGCCAGCCAAGGAAGAGCCTGAAGAGCTTCCCACAGCTCCTGGTCCTCTTCCGCCACCTCCACCCACTCCAGTTCCTGGCCCCGTGACACTTCCACCACCCCAGTTGGTTCCTGAAGGGACTCCTGGTGGGGGGGGACCTCCAGCCCTGGAAGAAGATTTGACAGTTATTAATATCAACAGCAGTGATGAGGAGGAGGAAGAGGAGGAAGAAGAAGAGGAGGAGGAGGAGGAAGAGGAAGAAGAGGAAGAAGATTTTGAGGAAGAAGAAGAGGATGAAGAAGAGTATTTTGAAGAAGAAGAGGAGGAAGAAGAATTTGAGGAAGAATTTGAAGAAGAGGAAGGTGAATTAGAGGAAGAAGAAGAGGAGGAAGATGAGGAGGAAGAAGAAGAGCTGGAAGAGGTAGAAGAGTTGGAGTTTGCTTCAACAGGAGGGGAAGTAGAAGAAGGCGGGCCTCCACCCCCCAGCCTGCCGCCCGCTCTGCCCCCACCAGAGTCCCCCAAGGTACAGCCTGAGCCCGAACCGGAACCTGGGCTGCTGTTGGAAGTGGAGGAGCCGGGGGCAGAGGAGGAGCAGGGGACAGAGACGGCCCCCACACTGGCTCCCGAGGTACTCCCTTCCCAGGAGGAGGTGGAGAGGGAAGGAGGAAGCCCCCCGCCAGGCCCTCCTCCTCCTCAAGAGCTTGTTGAAGAGGAGCCCTCTGCTCCCCCAACTCTGTTGGAAGAGGGGACTGAAGGGGAGAGTGATAAGTTAGCACCCCTACCTGAGACCTCTGAGGTGGGAGAAATGGAGTCAGAGACGGAAGTGACAGCTCTCCAGGAAAAGGTGAGCAGACCAGGCCTGAAGGGTAGCTTTAGGCGGGGACGCCGAGACAGCCGGGAGGTGGGGTGGCTGCTTATATTAAAGCAGAGGTTTGTCTCCAGTCTTACCTGCTTGTCTGTGTGTGTTGGTGTGTGACTTTAAATCTATGTCTTTGTCCCTGAAAGGAACAAGATGACACAGCTGCCATGTTGGCTGACTTCATTGATTGTCCTCCTGATGATGAGAAGCCACCGTCTGCCACAGAGTGTGATTCCTAGTCCACTCCTACGCCTGCTCCTCCTTTCCAATAAAGTTATGTCCTTGGGTATTGACTGCTGCCTCCACCTTTGCCACGTCTGTGTCCCCAGCCAGAAGCCCCAATGTCGGGTGGGCTTTTCAGGTTACCCAGTGTTCCCCAAATGTCTCCGTAACTGTCCTGTTGTATCCTACCTCCAGAGAAGAGCCAGGGCTAAGACTGTCATGTACCTCGACCAGTGCCAGAATTGCCCTCTGCTCTTGCTGATGCTAAATATATGATGGGTCGCCATGTGGTTAAGACTACAATGAGTAACTTTGTAATTCGGGTGTAGGAAAGTGTGGGGAACTCTGGTTTTAAGTGACTTAGTGAGCAAGCAGATAAACACACGTGTGCACACGCAGCCCACTGGTCTGGCAGGCTGAGTCATCGTGATCGAAGTTTAGAAAAATGAACTTACAGTTTTGTCATTGAATTCTGGGAAGCTTGAACTTTGGGTATTGCACATTAAAGGGGTGCTGGCCGTGGGTCTCTGTTCCAGGAACAGTCCTTCAGGTGGTAACACCTCAGTCCTCCTCAGGAATTTGATAAACTCACTGGGGTATACCTATCCAGTCTTGAGGTCTGAACGGTGAACAGAAAGTGCTTTGGAAATGAAACAAAGGGGTGACTTCTCAACTGCCTGTATCCTGAAGTGCTTGTTTGAGGAATGGCATTTGAGCGAATTTTTTGAAATTTAATAGAGATTGTTGTAAGTTTCCCTCCAAGTAATTGTTTAGTGAAGTCTCAAACCTGCAGGAAAGCGGGAAGAATAGCAAACGTACTGTTTGTGCAGACGTGTCCGCTACCAGCGTTCTGTCGTGTTTGCCTCCGTCTGTGTATGTGGACACGTACTTGGGGGTGCACATGTTCCCACATCTGCTGCCATCCACACATGCCATGTGACTAGCTGTGACTAAGGGGCAGACACAGATAAAATTCTACGTTTATTTTTCTTCATAATCACAATTCCACTATAAAATGCAAAGAAGTAATGTACATTCTATGGTTCTCCAATTTCCTTATTCCTAAAACGTCTTAGAACTGATTCCTACCCCCCTCTGATTTAAGTGAGATTTTTCTAGGTGAGCACCATTAAAGCCATAAGGGTCAGGTTGAAGAATGAAGTGGGAGTGTGAAACTTTAAAATTTCATGCCCTGTCCCTAAAGGGAGCAGGATGTAATTCAAAATGGACTCATTTCAATTCAGAATAGAAGTTTTGCAACTCAAGAATGGGAAGAACCTGAATTGTGGGTACTGGAAATAAGTAGAATTGACATTGAGGAAGAAAAAGGCTAGACCGGAAATCTTTCAGATTAAATTGTGCTCTGAATAGATGAGTCGCATACTTAAAAACTTCAGAGGTACAAGAGTTTTGTGGAAAAGTCTTGTCCCTATAATCCTATCGCCCAGATTTTCTACCAGCAGCTGCCAGAATTACTAGTTTTTGTATATTCTTACAGAGATAATGTGTGCATATAAGCAAGGGTACAAAAATCCCTTTATTTGGCCTCCCTGGTGATGCAGGGGTTTAACATCAACACTATAAGCTATCATCAGCCTGGTTTGAGTTTGATCCCTGTCTCACCCCCTGCTCACCTTAGTGTAATTCAATAGCTCTACTTATTCTGCTCCCCACTCTGTCTCCTGTGAAACCCCTGCATCTTTTGCATATACCCCAGTTCGTATGTATAAATAAAAAATACAAAAAATAAAAACCCCTTTATCTTTCACACAAATGGTAGTATTATCACTTAGTATAAACCATTTCACTGAATCATAATAACCAAATATTGAGTAACAATTGTGTAGGTAGTTTTCTTATTAATATGCACATATTTTGGAGTCTTAAGTTCCTAAGAGGTTACAAAGTTAGTACAGAGTGGGTGGGGATGACATGCCACTCGAACCGGTTTTCCCCATTCAGCTGTGAACGTGACACAGAGCTGCGCCAGAAGTCTAATGGCACAGTGGGGGGCACTTACAGTCTGGAGATAGAACAGTGGTCAGAATTCCTGCCCTGCCTTTAGGACTTCTGGAAGATGGCTTGGGTGGGTGGACTAAGTAAAATACGCAGCAGATGGGTAAGCACAGGGGGCAGTGGATGGCCTGTGCATCTTCCAGATGTGTTCCCTTGAAGGGAATAGATTGTGTGTGTACGCATCCAATTGTGAAAAATTTCAGGTATTTAGGAAAGTTGAATGATGCAGAGAAACCCTTATGCCCAGCGCATTTACTAGTTAGTATGTGTGTGTGCACCTTTTGTAGGATGGTTAAGGAGGTTCTTCACAAGAAGATGACAGTGAACAGGCACCCCAGGAATGGGGTGGAGCAGTGTGGGCTTAGGGGAAGAGCCTCCCAATGGGAGGGCGCAGCAAGGAGAAAGCCCTGGGGGGGGTGTCACTCCTGGGGTATTGGAGGAAAGTAGGGATGCTGATGGCTGTGAAAATGTCAGAGATAAGAGGGTGAGAGTAGGAATGAGGAGGACTGGTCTAGCTAGGGCTTCCTGCTTCTATTCTGAAGTGGGAAGCCACGGGCGAGTTTGAGCAGGGACTCAGCATAACATGTTTTCTGTTTTCACAGGACCTGGCTGTTTGGAAATAGGCAAAAGGGTAGTTGGTGGTAGCAGAGACACCACGAGGAGGCTAATGCAGCTGGGAGATGACACCTTGGCAAAGTGGTGGAGAAGTGGTTGGATTCTAGATAATTTTTGAAGGTAGAATTGATAAAATTTGAAGATAATTCTATCTCAGTTCATACAGTATTCTTATTTTTTTAGCTACCCAGAACATCATTATATCATAATGATCTAACCAGTCCCCTGAACTGTGTATGTTCAGGTCAGTTCCCAACCTCCTGCTATCACAGAACAAGCAGTGTGCACTTGTATACCAAGTGACGTGCACACATCATCGTATGCATACATGAATCTTCATCTGTAGGATAAGTTCCTACAAGCAGAACTGCTGAGTCCTTTCTTGATGTTGAACCAATTTTTGCCCTACCAGGAATGAGTTTCTCCAAACCTTGGCAATGTGTGTTAACAGACTTTGATTTTTGTTAGCAAGTTAGATGGTAAATGGTACATCAGTGTCTTGTCTTTTTTTTTTTTTTAAAGATTTATTTATTCATACAGAACTGGGGTACAGGCCAGAGGTGCGGGGGGTGAGAGGATTTACCAGAGACAGAATAGGGAGCAGATTCTGCTGAGGGGAGCAGTGGGCGGTCAGGAAAGGTCTGTCATGCTATGTCACACCCCTGGCCTAGGATTGAACTCATGCTGCAGTGGCTGTAGTAGCTTCATGGTGCTGTGCTTTATGCACCACCAGGGAGGGCCCATATGAGTCTTTTCATTTTGATTTCTCTTGAGAGAGACTGTGGGCTCTTCATATGTTTAAGATGTCCAGATTTTATTTTGTGCAATATCCTTATGCCCCATCCTTGATCATGGCCACTGACTAAAGCCAGACTTCTCCATCCTCCACCCCGACCAGCTAAGTCTCCTTTGCTCCAGGAAGAACTGGCTGCTTGGCCTAGGCTTTTAGGCCTCTACTGTCACTACAGTTTCAAAGTCCTCACTGCTTACACTGCCTGAGAGCTGAAGCTTTGGAAGAGCATACAGCTGGGAACTGTGGGCACTCCCCTAAATGGCAGGGCCCATAGCTGTGAGTTTTGGGGTTGAGTGCTTATGGTTTACAGATGGTGCCAGGTATTGGGGAGTAATGCATTAGTCAAGATCCTTTTCTAAAGGAATCCACAAACGGGCACTATTTAGAACGTTTTGAGTAAGTGATGCCACTAAGAACCGAGCAGCTGGGGTTTGGAGCTCAGGGGTTCAGGAGGGGCAAATCACTAAGGGACTGTGGTTGGAGTGAAAGAGAAGTGGGCTGAGTAGGGAACCAGGATGACATCAGCATTTCAGAGGCAAAGGGGCCTTCTATTTTTTTTAAAGGATAACTTAAAACTTTTATTCATTTTTTTTAAAGAAAGATTTTTTCTTTTTCTAAAAATATTTATGTACACAGAGCTGGGGTACAGGCCAGAGGTGCAGGGGCTGAGAGGATTCACCAGAGACAGACAGGGGAGCAGAACAGGCAGATCGACGAAGTACCCTGCTGAGGGGAGCAGCGGGAGGGTCGGGAGAGCTCTGCCGCGCCATGTGGGTCACCGCTGAGCAGGGAATCGAACTACTGCGGTGGCGCGGAGAGCTCCACAGTGCTGCGCACTAACCCGTCGTGCCACCAGGGAGGGCTCACATTGTTGTTCATTTTTGTACAATATTTGATTTTTCCTCTTGGTGTAGTCCCCATAAATCTCCCACCGCCACATCACCCGTGACCGTCACCTTGGTCCCTTGTGCTGTTTCCTCCCGTGTGACCCCTCTCCCATCTCCCTGCTGTATGCCTCAGATCTGTTTTGCTTGTAAGTTTTGTCTTTTTTTTTTTTTGACCCTTTGTTCGACTTCCCTATTCCTCCTGTAAGTGAAACCACAAGATGTTTTTCTTTTTCCTTCTGACTTACTTCACTGAGGATAATCAAAGGGGACCTTTAAAGGGGCGTAAAGAGAACCTGCACTGGGCGACTTCCAGACTATAAGGGAAAGCTTCAAACAGGAGAGAGAAAACAAAGTTTGTGTTCGGAAATTGGTCATAAACAGCGGACTCGGCAGAGCAGTCTCAGAGGGCGGGGGGAAGAGTTGAGGAGCGAGCGAGCACCGAGCACCGCCAGAGGAGACTCGGTACCGGTACCGCACAGCGTCGTGGCTGCCCTAGTGCTCTGCTCGCTGCTGGCCTGTTCTCCCGGTGGCTCTGTGCTGGGGAGGGGTGTCCCCTTGCCTCTCAGTGTGGGTCTGCCAGCATCTCCAGGGAGAGGCAGAGCTTCCCAGGAAGGTGTGGGCTCTAGGCCCGGGCCCCAAGAAAGGCAAAGATTTGGTGTTTTCAGTGAGACTTCCCTTGCTCTCCAGGCTGAAATCAGCCTTCCTGCCCCCATCTCCGCTCATTAACTCTTACCTGCCTCTATCACCCCCACCCCAAATCCCTGCTTTGCAGCACTCACCAACACCTGATAGCTATTACTTAATATGAGTTTACTGGGAATTTGCCTCCCCGCCATAGAACGGAGCACCACGCTGCAGAGACTTCTGCTCGGATCGGTCGGTTCACTGCTGCATCTCCAGTTCCAAATTCCTGCTTGGTGGAAGCTCAGCATCCATTGTCTGGCTAACGGACCGGGAATCCCTGCTGGACCCTGGGAGGTTCTCGAATAAGGGGGTGTGTGTGGGGGACGACTCAGCCTCTCGAGGAACTGAAGTGTGACCAGCGAATTGACAGGCTCTGCAAGATGAGCTGATGCAAGATGAGCTGATACGCGGCGAGACACCACGGCCCCTCTCCCGACGGGACTTAGAAACCCTTCCGCAGAATTTTAGCCGGTACGCTGTGCTCGGCCACTTGCTCTTCTCTTGACCACCAGAAGGGGACACCCGCCGTTCATTTCACAGGATCTGGTCCTTAAGTGACGGGAAACGGCAGTGACTGAAGGCTGGGGCTGGAGGCAGCCCCTGGATCTGCGCTGCTCCCGCCTCCATCCCCCTCCACGCCTGTCCCTCGCAAGTTCAGGTGACTTTCAGAGGTGGCTCTCAGAGCACAGATGTGACTCCCACAGGCACCGCTGGTATTTGTCTCCCCATGGTTGGGTGATCTCCAGCTCTGGTGCTTGGTTCATTCTCGTGTTTGGTCTCTGTCTGTGGCCCTGTGGAAATAACTCTTCAAGTGCTTCACTTGGCCTCGAACAACCTGCACAGTGGACTTCCCAGCGTAGTTACTCATCTCTGCCCCCGGGACAGGGAACGTGTACCAGGCTCATTCTGTTCTCCTGTGGCTTATAACAAAATACTTGGCCTAGAGGAATTCTCAGTAAATGGTGAGAAGATGGTGAAACGTTCATGTATGTGATCCAGACTTCTAGAGGATTTCAGCCATCTTTAGACTTTTATAATTATACTTGGTTGCCCCAATTTCATGCTGTTCCAACCCCCCCTCCCAATAATCTCAGTTTTACTCCATGTTTCATCCCCTTTCTGACCCCTACCCATACCATACCTTTTGTTTCTCCAACATCTGTGTGGCATTATGGTGCATAAGTCACATATTTGGGGTCTCAAGCATTAGGAATCTGAGCCCATTTATGCTTTGATCACTTTGACCTTGGAGATTACTTGCTTTCATTGGTCACATCTAACCTATCATCTCTGTTCACCTGTCCCTTGAGTGAGGCATTCAATCATTCATTGTTTCCAGGACATCCATGGTACTTCATGGATGCTAGGTGCTGGAGATGACAAAAATGAACTAGAGTCACTGTCTTCAGGGATGCCTCAGTCTCCAGGGAATGATCAAGGGAAGATGATGACTTCAGAAGTGAAATTGTTATGTAATTGTAGATAACAATGGGACCCCCAAGAGAAGGCTGTTGGATGGTGCAGGGGTGGTCCTGTGGTAACATGGAGAGCAGTGGCTGTTGTCTGAGTGATAAGCATTCCCCATAGAAGGCTACATGCATTACTGATAGGTTTGGAACACCCCCAATTTTTTTTTTTTATTATAAAGCAAAATGTCTCTGGTATATGGTTGTTCATTATTTTTGTTATTTTCTCACCTGGTCCATTATACTCCTGCTATGAGTGAAACCATCCGGTATTTTTCTTTCTCTTTCTGGCTTATCTCACTAAGCATGATCTTTCCCAGCTCCATCCAAGTTGCTGCAAAGGCCATGTGTTTCTCTTTTTTGGTTGCTGAGTAATATTCCATTGTATATATGTACCACATCTTTTTTATTCAGTCATCTACTTTTGGGCATTTGGGCTGCTTCCATGTTTTTCCAATTGTAAATAAAGCAGCAATAAACATGGGGGGAGAACACCCCCAATTCTTAAGCAATGGAAGCAAGAAGCAGACCATTGGACAGTCACACTGTAGCAAACAAAACATTTCAGTTAAGGCATTTTTCTTAAGTTTCTAACATAATTTCTACCCGTCCCCAATCTGTAGAAAAGTTAACAGAATAGCAACACAGAAACCAACCCTATGCCTTTCACTCGGACTTATTAGTAGATGTTTTTAGTCACGTTTGCTTTCTCTAAATCTGCGTTGTTTTCTTGGGCCAGTCGAGAGAAAGTTGTATGATAATTTACCCTGAAATACTTCCACACCCTTAAATATTTATGTGATATTTCCTAATATCAGACATTCTCTTATACAATCAAGATAATCATGACACCAGTCAAAAAATTTAACTGACAGTACTGTTTAACCTACTATATGGCCCAATACTGTTACCTAATATATTTAAATTTCCTCAGTTGTCTCCCTAATGTCTCTTGTCACATTTAAGTCATAAATTTAAGGCCCAAGTGCCCCTTACCCATCTCTGATCTGTCCCACACTCAGGCCTCATCCTCCCCGGACCCAACCTAGGTCCATCTGGGGTCCCCAGATCTCTGCAGCACTCCTCCTCGGTGACTACAGCCTTAGATTCTAGAGTTATTTACCTTGTCCTTTCTCTCCAGTCAAAAACAAAAATAATACCAACTGAAAAGAGATCATAACTCTTAACTAAAAAGATTAATGATGTTAAGTGATGATGTCATACATGTCAAGTGAAGCTAAGTTCCAAGTTGTGGCAAGATTGAGACTATCAGGCTTATCATATGCCTTCTCCTCTCATCTAGTCGCAGAGTTAGCAAGGACAGAGCCCTCAGTGACTGGAATGCAGCCAACAAAGTGTTATTTCAATTTAGTTTTATTGCTTGCATCACTTCTTCAGTTTCTGCAAAATACTGAAGATGGTGCCCCCAAAGACCTCTGATTGTGTGGGTCAGGCTGAGTGAGTTGTATAGTTGCTTTTGTAACAATACAGTAAGCACTTACATTTTTGTGAAATGAATAGAACATAACTGAAAGAATGGTTGGGGGAGCCAGGAATTGACTGGAAAGCAGGCAGCAGAAGAAAAGCTTGGGATTGTTAGGGCCATATCATTATTAGTTGGCACTGCAAGTGGGAGTAGGAGAAAACTTTGAGATAAATATATTACACAGAAGAAGGGATTGAAAAGAACTTTCACCCATTCACCTACAAATTGTTCTACAATAATTTAAAAAATAATTCTGCATATTAAAAATTTAAATTTAATCAAAGTAAACATTCATTCATTTATTCACTCACCTATTCTTGAATCACTCAGCTTCACTATGGACAGATAGTTCTCTAGACCTGCTATTTAAACATTATTCTGAAATTCCCTTCACCATTATCCTTCGGAATTTCTTTTGTTGTTCTTTCATATGCTGAATCTTCCTCTTGAATTTCACCCCCTATATTAGCAAACATATCCTCCAATAGTTTCTTCAAAATTGCAAGCAGGCAACCAAGAGGCATTCAGGGACCCCAAACTGTTAAGGAGTGTATACTCTAAGAGGAGGTCTGGCAACTCATATGCACAAAGGGATCAGAAATTAGTTTCTCTCAAAATCTTGTAGATGTTTTGTGAGTTGTCCCTGGTGGTATAATGGGTTAGAGTGCAGCACCATGAAGCTCTTCGCAGTCACCTCAGCACAAGCTCCATCCCTGGCCAGCGAGGTGACCCGCATGGCAGCAGACCTCTCCTGTCTCCCCTCAGCAGTGCATTTCAATCAATCCACCTGTTCTGCTCCCCACTCTGTCTCTGGTGAATCCTCTCACCTCCTGCACCTCTGGCCTGTACCCCAGTTCTGCGTGCATAAATAAATAAATCTTAAAAAAAAACTTTAAATGTACAAAATGATGTAAAAATAAACTGTTACATTAATAAAAAAAAAACTTTGTAGACATTTTCCATGTCTTATAATTTCCAGTGTTGTCACTGATAAGTTTGATGCTATTGAACTCATTTTGTATGTAACCCAAAGAATTTTCTTATTTATTTTGTAAGTTTTCTTTACCTTCTTTCATTCAGGAAATCTTATACTCTTTATCTTTCTCTAGAAGTTGTCATGAATTTTTCCTCCAATCTTTTGAATTTTTAATTCCTACTAGCACATCTATCATATTTTTATTTCCAAGAACAGCTCCTTAACCTCACAATGTTCTTTATCGGCCCTCCCTTGTGGCGCAGCGGGTTAAAGCACAGCACTGAGAAGCTAAAGCCACTTCCGCATGAGTTCGATTCCCGCCTGCCCCGAGGTGACCACATGGCGTGGCAGACCTCTCCTGACCCTCCCGCTGCTCCCCTTAGCAGTGTATTTCGTCGATCTGCCTGTTCTGCTTTCCGTTCTGTCTCTGGTGAAGCCTCTCACAGCCTCTGGCCTGTACCCCAGTTCTGTATGTACAAATAAATAAATCTTAAAAAAAAAAAATAACAAGTTCCTGTTCTTGTTTGGTGGTGCAATCATTATCTCTTTTTATGTTAATGATGATTTTTAAAAACATTTCCTTCTGCTTCTTCTTATCTCTCTTTTCTGCAAGTTCCCTTTCTGTTTGGTCTCTGTATTTCACACTACAAGCTTTCCTCAAATATTTGGTGATGGCTGGTTATCTTTCACCCTTACAGTAGAGCTGCTCACTGGACACTGTGCGCCAGTGGGGCTTTGTCACTGGAGGGCTTTGCTGACAGTGATCAAGCAGGACACAGATGATTTTGTGGGAAGACTCCAGATGCCAGTTTTCTGTAGCTCATTTTATTAGGTCATGCTCAGTTTCCCCAAACATGATGATCACTTGCTATCTCAGTCCTATTGCTGGTATTCAGGAAGTTTGGATGGGCGAGGGGCTGGGAACTCCCTGTTCAGTGTGTTTTCAGGTTAAACTTTCACCTTAGTGCCCAGGCATGCCTAATATTCTCAGGGAGTCACCTATGCTCTCCCCTGTGGCTGGGCAGAGGTTGATATTTGCTACCTTTAAGGATTTTCAACTAACTCTTGTTTCCTGTTTTATTCTGTACTCATACTTCTGAGGTACCAGGTGCCCTCAATTTCTGAGACTTTTCAGGAGTCTGTGTAGGAGTTGGCTTGCTTCTTAGGGTTTTAAGACCCCAATTCTGCCCTTTCTCCTGCACTCAGTGTTTCATCATTTTCCAGTCTATTGACTACTTCCCGGTTACAAAACCTGTTGGTATCTCTCATCTGTGGCCATCACCTCTCCTGCTGTCTTCATTCTTGTGGGCTCATATGTATTTGAAAATCCCTTTCCAGTCAGTATAGTGAGGCTTGGATGGGAGGGTGGGGGGAGTCCAGAAAACGGTGGGTTGATTAACCTTGATCAGAAGTGTCGGCGATACCTATTTGGACGGGAAACAGTACTCTTTATCTTGGCTAGAATGGCCAGCTTTCTACCCAGAATACCCAGACTTTTCTGAGAATAAAAAATATCAAATGCCTAACTGTGTGTATTTTTTATGCTGTTTGAGGCAGACTTCTGGATCTTCAGAGTCAGATTGAGTCTTGAGAGAGCTAACCGTGGAACTATCAGAGACAAGGGAAACAGGGCTGTTAGAAGCACCAAGATAAAACTTTCCTTAGGACAGTTCCTCCAGTTCCATTGCTGCAAAGCAAGCATTTATCTTTCTTTGATCATTGCTTAGTATTCTATTGTATATATAAACCGCATTTTCTTGATCTACCTAAAAGTCCTGGGCCATTAGGTTGTTTCCATATGGAGGAGGAGAGGGGAAGTGAGAGGGGGAGGGGAGAAAGAAGGTGGGGATGGTGAGCACAAGAGACTGTGGTGGAGGGTTATGGGTAATTTGGTAGTGGGAGGACTAGGGGAGAAAGTCTTCATTGTGAAAAAATGAACAAGGATGAAATATAATGGTAGTTCATTAAAAAATACATTTTAAAACAGGATGAAACATTCCAATCTATTGAAGTGTGATGCTATTTACAAGAATAGGGGCAGAATTAGGAAGAGAGCTCTGTGGCAGACCACTGGAAATTTCTCCACAAGTCAGGGAGAATTAGCTGCCCTCTGGTTAGGGGCTCCCTTTGGATGTAGTCATTAATCAATAGAGGGCTAAGTCCTTATGGAATGAGGTGCATATTCCATACATCAAAACCAAAGGTGTCATCTTCAATTAGTGGGAGAGAGTTCCCAGACAGTTAAGCTGATATATACTTTGCTTCCAATCCTTGAATCCTAAAACCTGTGAATGGCACAAAAATCTTCACCCCACTTTACTTTCTACAAATATTTCAGATCATGATGTTTTAACTGTGAGGAATGTTTCATCCAAATGTTCTCATTCTTCAAGCTCCACTTTTACAAGTGTTTTGTTTTAATGTTGTTCTTTAGAGTTTTATGGCTCAGGTTATCTTATATTGTATCTGAGGTGTTTCCGAAATTTCAGTCATATACTTTGACATTATAATGCGTTGGGTGGAAAAATCTTCTTAATTCTTCACTTACATTTACACCCGATCCTAAGTCCAAAGTGAACTGAATTGAACTGAGCTGAAAGCCTTTAATTCCTAGTAAATTGTTTGCAGGATTGTCTCATTTTTCCAGGATTGTCTCATTAATCATTGGTATTTCACTAGAAAAACCTCCAGTGTACAACTCTTTCTCATGTTTCAAAAGAATAAAAGTGCATCTCCCTTTCCAAGTCACTGATCTAAGTTTTTAAAAAACTTTGCTTTTTAAAATTAATTACAGTCAAGTTTAAGCTTATCTCATCACTTTCAAATGTACAAAATCCCAATAACTTCATCCTGAGAACATCTATAGTTTGAGTCAATATTACAAATAATACTGGCTTCCAGTAGTTTGGATTATACCCTAATAGAATGCACACACACACACATTATTCACTAGCTAGAGCCAGACAGAAAAGAATGTAAAGTAATACCGAAATGTATATTTTTAACAGTCCATTTAAAAATAAAATTAGAAAGACAAAAGAAAAGTAAAATAAATCTGCCCTGCTTGGTAATTCTTCTTTTGTGATATCTAATATTTTAGTCAATCTACTTTGGTAAACATAAAGAAAGCATGTGAAGTCAAGGTTTAACTGTTGCAAGGGTTCAGTCATCTGCATCCTGAACAGCAAAGAAAATACTCTTAATGCTGTAGAGGTCTTCAGTTGGTAGCAGGTGGGTAGAGAGGGAAGGGAGGGAAGAGGAGGAGGAGGAGGGGAGGGGAGGGCAGGGGAGGGGAGGGACAGAGGGAAGGGAGAGGGAGGGACGGAGGGAAGGGAGGTGAGGGCTCACCCCCAAGTGGTAAACACTTAGCTGAACAGGCTGGGCCCTAGCAAAATGGCTGAGCCCTGAAAACTTCCCATGAGTCTAAGACACCTCTGAGTGGAGATCCCCAAACTTCCAAATGTACCACATAATCTACCAGGAGGTCAAGATAATGGCTGCCATGTCTCTGCCAAAGTGACAGTGACCACCGCAGCCTCCCAGGGGCCCAGTCTCCCCCACTCCTCTCCCTTCTTTCTCATTCCCCTCCATTTGTAAATCCACCTTGCCTGTCCTTCCCAGCTGCCTGCCATTCAGGAAGTCTGGCTCATGGCATGTTGGGAATGGAAGGCTAAGGCTCCTGCCAGCATGGGTGGGTGGAGGGGTCATGAACCCTCCTTGATGCTCCTTTCCCTTAATGGAGATGTTTTCTGATTTTCCCACCTACAGTTGCTTTAATTTAAAATCATTCAAGAATTTTCTATAAGGTATTTTTGTTTTATTACCATTTCCTACACTTTACTCCTGTATAAATGTTTACTTTTATTGTTTAAAACAAACCCCAAGTTTAACTTCCTGCCCTCAGTCCCGCCCAGCTGCCGGACAGCACGTGACACGGAGCCTGAGGCCCTGCTGTCCCTGCAGCTCATGGAGGCTTAGGCTTGTCTGCATGTTTTCTTCCATAATCTGATGTCACAGTAACGGAAGAGGAACGAGGGCCCTGGGAATCCGTGGAGCCTCATGAACCTCGAAAGTGATTCCTAGTCCACAAACATGGCCCCTACAGAGGACGTCCAGGAAGGCCGCCCCCCGCCAGGTGGCCATCCCTTCCCTTCCAAGAGCACCCTGAATGCGTTCCGACGCCTCTGTGCATAAACTGCACTGTGGAAACCAGGTTTCGGCTCTATGTAGTTTTCCTATATTTTTGGATTCCAAATAGTTTTCTTTTGTTTCAAAGTTGGGACAACAATATTTACAAAGTTCTGAAAATTTTCATGTTGTGATGATATATATATATATATATCTCAAACATATATATGTTTGGCACCTGAATAATTTTCTTGGAATGTATAAAGATTTTACAGTTAGTTTGTTTTCTGTAAAAAAATAGAATCAAGTTGCTTCCTATATACCATCTCTTTAATTCCCCTCCCCCTTTTCTGTCAGAGAACCAATCTTTAGGTATCAGCTTTTACTCTCAGCTTAGCAGTCCATAGCTGGATAAGTCATTTTCTTTTGATTTTGAATTACAAATATCTTGAATTTTAAAGAACAAATGTATTTTCTAACTATGAAAAACGAAAGAGGGAACAATGTCAATAGCTGTACTATTTATTAATTAATCTGTTTACTCCTTGTTTTGGTCTATATGTAGCCTGAAATTCTGATGCATCCCTCTGGCCTCCTGCATTTTAAGTCATATTTCCTTGAATGTGTTGCTCACCCCCAGTGCAATAGTTTAGGCATGCCTAAATTGCCTCTCAGGATCTCTTTAAAAACCAGTGATCCTGGCCCTCCCTGGTGGCGCAGCAGGTTAAAGCACAGCACTGAGAAGCTTAAACCACTTCTGCATGAGTTCGATTCCCACCTGCCACAGAAGTGATCCACATGGCGAGGTAGACCTCTCCTGACCCACCTGCTGCTCCCCTCAGCAGTGTACTTCTTCGATCTGCCTGTTCTGCTCCCCGCTCTGTCTCTGGTGAATCCTCTCACCCTCCGCATCTTTGGCCTGTACCCCAGTTCTGTATGAATAAATAAATCTTAAAAAAAAACCAAAAAACAAAAACCAGTGATCCCAGTGGACCCTCTTAAATTACCTACAAGGAATTCACCCAACTGCCAAAAGAATAAAACCATCACCTTTTTACTCTTACAGTCACTGCTGAAAACAAATTTTTACAACAAAATTCTCAGGTGAGAAGATAGCAAAGTATTACTTGTGACCCAGGGCCTCATGTGATTCAGGCCAGGACCCCCTTCTTTCTACCTAGAGGCTTAGACCGGACCCTGATATACTCTTTTGGGGTATAATTCCCTGGTTTATCCTGGTTGTTTAGAGATAGGTTAAAAGTTTTCTCCGTGATGCCTCCTTTGCAAAACTATACCGTGACCTTCATCTACATATATGCTGATACTGGGTGGATGCTGAAAATATTTGGCTGAAGCGTGATCAGAGAACTAGTGCTCCATCTAGTCTGCTGTTTTTCCTGTCATGTTTGATTAGTTTAGAGGCATCACAGACACCTTGATAATTACAAGTAGAGTAGATTGGGAGGACCTGTGCCCTTGCCTATGAGGTCCTGTCTGCAGCCAAGGGGCTGTAGTTCTTGGCAACCCACTTTGCTGTAAGGACTGGATCACCTTTTCCTCTTTCGGTCCTTGGCTTTTGCATGTCTGTTCCAATTATCTCTGGCCTATAATGAGTCATCCCAAAACGTAGACACTTAAAATATTAAAAATGATTTCACTGTTATCATTTACAGTGCTGGTTTTTGATGGGGCTCAGCTGTTATTCTCACCTGGGGAATCTCATGGACTTGTAGTCAGAGAGTGGCTGAAGCTGTCATTGATCTCAAAGGCGTCTTTATGCACCATGTCTAATAATTGATATTGGCTGTTGACTGGGATCTCAAGTTGAGGCTGTTGGCCAGATCAACTACATGTAATTGTTCCACTTGGCCTGGGTGCTGCCCCCTTGGGCACACAAGAAGAGGGAACCAGGCTCTACCATTAAATGAAAGGACTATCAATATCACCAAAGAAAATGGAAATATTTGGGAAACAATCTGTCAGCCCCTCTGACCACAAATCACATTCCTCTCATCGACAGTATATACTCAGTCCCTCCCTTGAGTCCAAGCCTGGTATAGCATCAACTTAGAGGTGCAGGGTCTCAACCCCATGTGAGTGAGGCTTATTGGGTGTGGTTGACCAGTTCTAGTATGTTGACTGTGGCTCTTGACTTCACACAGGAGGGTCTTAGTTTCTTATTCCAACTGAGCCTTCTTTTCCATAATCAGTAGCCAGGCAAATACTTTTCTTTGCCTGATTCTTTCTTATAGAAGTTTTCAGGTCCAAAGTTCTCTTTTCTGTTTGTGTTGTTCCTCTGCCCTTCAGTTCCACCTTGAGGGTGTTCTATCAATTATAACCCAATCAATTAGACAAAATCCATAAACTAATCTTTTTGTGATAATCCTCCTCTAGTTTGGACTAGGTACCCTTAAGAATCTAAAAGCCCTATTGTTTAAACATAGAAAATTTTCCAGACTTGACCTTAAGATCCTTAAAAGACCTTTGTCTGTTTGAAGCACCACTTTAAATCTTTTTTTTTTCTTCAAGATTTGTTTATTTATGCATACAGAACTGGGGTACAAGCCAGAGGTGCAGGGGCAGTGAGAGGCTTCATCAGAGGCAGAATGGGGAGCAGAACAGGCAGATGGGTGAAGTACACTGCTGAGGAGAGTAGTGGGTGGTCAGAAGAGGTCTGCCACACCATGTGGGTCACCTCCAGGACCAGGGATCGAACTTATACTGAAGGTGCTGAGGGCTCGCTTGCAGTGTTGTGTCCTAACCTGTTGTACCACCAGGGAGGGTTGAGGTGTTACCAAGAGACATTGTAGTTAGACCCTTGGCTTAATCTTAGGCTATTTGTTCCTGAAAATAGCTTGAATTTCTGAAATGGATTTCTGCCCAGAAACCATTTCTTAATACTGTTAATTTTAGTTACCTGCAGTGACTATGAATAAAAAAGAACATTGCCTTTGAACTCAGCAAGTCCTGGATCATTGATATATTAAACATTTTGTCTTTAACTTACCTCTTCTCTTACATGTTATCAACAGGCAGTGAGAAATCATATCATACAGTTAATATTTTGCCTAGATATTTCCTTAGATCCTTGAGTTTAATAGATACATTTCCCATTTTTCATGTTATTGCAGAGATCAGTTTTCACCACTACATAACATTATACACATGGCAAAGCCCTTTACCACCAACTTCCTTGATGTATTTTAGGTTTTTGTTTCAGTAGCGCCCTACTCCTTATACCAAAATTGTTTACTTTTATAATAATAATATGTAAGGTGATGATTATATTTTTACATCTAATAATAGAGACAATGACAAAAAAGACAATTCTGGAGGTTACTTGGGCTAGATGTTTGTTATTGGGAATTTGTCGTGTGACTATAGTCAGGTGGTGACTGTAACTGTACTCATCTTTTTAAAGTTATTTATTATGCATATAAGAACTGGGGCATAGGACCGAGGTGCCAGAGAAGTGAGGGGTGAGGGGATTCACCAGAGACAGAGTGGGGAGCAGAACAGGCAGATCTACTGAAGTATACTGCTGAGGGGAGCAGTGGGCAGGACAGAAGAGGTCTGCTGTGCCATGTGGGTCACCTCCCTGGCTGGGGATTGAACTTGTGCTGCAGTGGCTGCTAACTTCATGGTGCTGCACCTTAACCTGTTGTGCCACTAGCGAGGGCCCTGGACTCATCTAGAAGGCTTCCCTACCTACATATCTGATGGTTGAGGCCAGTTGTCAGTGGAAAATCCTAAACATTAACGTGCTTTTTGGCGTGAGCTTCCTCACAGCATGGTAGCTGGGCTCTGAAATCAAGATGAAAGGGAATTCATGAATTCTTTGTGAGTTAGACTTGGAAACCACAATGTCATTTGTTGTACCCTATTGACTGAGGCAGTCACTCCAACGCAAGGAGACTGAACATAAAGGGCATCCATCAATGGGAAAGTCAATGTGTGATCATAAAAAGATTGTGTACAATGGGACATATTTGGAAATAATAACTTGTCATGATGTCCAAGGTGGTTTTAATCAAAGGGAGTCATCCTTACTATAGTCTAAATCAAGGAGAAGCTGTCCACCCAACTTATTTATCACCCAAAGCAGAACATTTTTTTAAAAAAAGATTTATTAATACAGAAGTGGGGTACAGGCCAGAGATGCGGAGGGTGAGAGGATTCACCAGAGACAGAGTGGGGAGCAGAACAGGCAGACTGATGAGTACACTGCTGAGGGGAGCAGCGGGCGGGTCGGTCAGGAGAGGTCTGTCACGCCATGTGTGTCACCTCCTGGGCAGAGATTGAACTCAAGTGGAAGTGGCTTAAGTTTCTTTGTGCTGTGCTTTAACCTGCTGTGCCACCAGGGAGGGCCCTAAAGCAGAACATTTTTACACCTTTAAATTATTTGGTAATCATAAAATGAAAGTAATAATTATAATAATCATGGCTAGAGAATAATTGGAGACAGTCAAACTTTCTTTTATTGAACTTTGTCTATTTATGACAGTAAATTATTTAAAATTAAAAATTTAAAAATTTTGTAAATAAGAAAGAATGTGGATTTGTACTTTGAATTTATTCTTTTTGAGTTTAAACTTTGACTCTTTTATGTAAATGCTTACTTTCTTACATTTTGTTGTTGAATAGTTAATGACTTTTGTAATTTCTATGGTCAGTCTTAAAAGAACAATTTATTATTATTTTGTTGAGGTAAAGAAGGCTTACAACACTGTACATGATTTTGGGATGTCAGTTTATACCTCTGCAAATATATGTTACCCCCCCCAGAGCATGTTGTGGGCTGGACCTCCTCCTTGCTGTGACCCACTCCATTGCCGGTGCCCCCCAGCCTCACTTCTGCAGTCAGATTTCTAGAGTTTGTTTTGTTTGTTCCTTTTCTTTGTTTCCTCACAGATGACATAAAAGTGACATCATCTGGTGTTTGTCTCCTTCTAACTTATTTTGCTTATCATAATGTCTTCCAGTTTTATTCATGTTTTGTGAATACTGAGATTTCATCTTTTTTTTTTTTGTATTCCATTTTCTATATATAACACATCTTATCATTCGGTCCCTAGTCATAACATGGCTGTTGTAATAGTGCAGTGATGAATGTAGTATGTTCTTTCAATTAATGTGTTTGCATTCTTTGGGTAGATACCTAGGAAGGAAATTACTAGATCATATGCTATACCTATTTTTAATATTTTGAGAAACCTCCATACTGTTTCCCATAGGGGCTAAATCAGTCTTCATTTCCAATAGTGAATGAAGTTTCCTTTTTTCAAGGAACAATTTGAACTTGGTACTTTGTTGTGTCAGGCTGACTCCAGCTGTTTGCAAATATTTTCTGATTAATTGTACTTAAAATTTCATGGCAGAAAAAATAAAAAAGAACTCAGGAAAGACAAACTGTGTGTAGCAGATAACAGGATCTAAGTTGATCCTCCTGTGTTTGCTTTTTTTTGGAGTCCAAGTGTATTTCAGCGATTGAGATTACATTTTTAAAAAATTGCCTTGGATGTTAGTCCAGCTTCAAAATGGGTAGGTACTCCTTCGGACTTGGGCTAGAGATAAACTGCACTCAAACATGAGGTAGATAATTCTAAACTGTTGATGAATTTGTTCTTGGAATGAGCATGTATATTTATGTCAGAGGTCAATAGTACAAACTTAGAGTTCTCAAAATTAACTTTCAATTAGAATACAATATATTTTTTAAAATAAGCGAGAAAAATCTTAAATTTACATGCTATTTTTAAAGATAACAACTTTACTAAGTTTGGGCTCACACCCATAAAATTCATCCTTATAAAGCATACAATTTAGTGGTTTTTAATATAGTCACAGTTATACAATCTCACCACCATCAAATTTTAGAACATGTTTCCACCCACAAAAGAAACCTCATGAAGCTGGTTTCTTCTCAGTCAACCCCCATTCTTCCTTCTTCCCAAACCCTGGAAACAATGAATATACTTTCTGCTTCCATGGACTTGCCTACTTATCTTTTCTGGATAAGAAAGTGCTTTTTATTTGCATGGTCTCACAAGTGCAGGGCTGCCATGAGTAGAACTGCAATTCTGGATATATTTGACCCCACAACCATCTGGGATGAGCTGCTTTTCAGCCACCACCTCTTTAGACTCATCCTCACTAAACTTGGTAAAGCCCCACTTCTCGGAGATATGGATTTTCCAGTCACCAAAGAATGTGAACTTGGCCTGTGAAAAGTCTTGCTCAATGCTCCTTGCTCTGCAGCGTGGTGCCGATGGACATGATGACTTGGCCAACAGGGGGCCCTGGTCCCTGCACCCTGGGGCTTCCCAGAGGCAGTCCACATACCTGCCTGGAGTCTAACATCAGGGACAGCACACGATCAGACGTGAAGGACTCCCCTGGGAAGGGCTGCCTCCAAGGTCCTTAAGACAGCCCAGATAAGCAGCAGGCCACGCACATTACCAAGGAGGCTGCTGCTTCAGCTCTTGCCCTCTGTGCCCCCGGGGAGAAGAGCGCAGTGGGCTTTATTGGCTGCACAGATTTCCCCATTTTGACATTTCATGTAACTGGAATCATCCAACACGTGCTCTTTCTGTGCCTAGCTTCTTATAATTGGCATGACGTTTTCAACCATCCACTCACTGCATGTATGTATTACTAAACTTCAGCAATGACTTCTGATAAGCACACTACAGTGTATTTCCTCCACTGATTACAACTGAAAACTCTACAAAATACAACAAATCATCTGAGGAGCCTGTAAGGTTAATAATGCCATGCCAACTGGGACCACAGCCAAAACTTGAAGAATGGCATGTAACTGGGGTGAGTTTCCCTGTTTGTTTAATTATTTTATCTCCTGATTTTGACCAGAGAGTGAACTCAGTGTGGGATTGCAACACAACAAACTCTGACAGAAACTCTGTCTTTGTGGCCAAAAAACTAAGGGGGTCCTGCAAGCTCCAAGGTGTGGTGCCGCCTTACCCTTTTTTCCTTTTCTCTTTTTCTCTCTTGGTTCTGACTTGTGGGTGTTCCCAAAGGGCAGCACGCACAGCAATGGAGACAGTGACGTGGACGTGTACAACAGAGAAAACCTGTCTTCCTGACCAGATGAACTTGGAAAAGGAGATCCTGTTGGTCAAAATGTGTTTGGAAAAGTCTTTTATTGTTTCTTCCTTCTTTTCTCTTGCCGCTTTGCTCCGGGGCAGCCCCAGGCAGGCAGAGTTGGTAGTTCAGGTGACCAAAACTGGAAGAGAAAAGCACTTTTTCAACTAAGAGGACTGGAAAAGTGAGTGTCCGGAGATTGGAGATCAGGGTGGGTAGGACTGAAAGTTCCAGTGTTCTGATCACTTGGTTGATACATCTGGCAGCCAGACGCCATATTTAGATGTTTTCCAGAAGTCACTTCATGTGTAAAATAAAACACATTTTGTTACTTTCATCACTTGGGAAACTCTAAGGGCTTTAGGAGATTTGTACCAAACTGGAACAAAGCTCAAATATACATTTTTAAAAAAGATTTATTTATTTATGCATACAGAACTGGGGTACAGGCCAGAGATGCAGGGGCAGTGAGAGGCTTCACCATAGACAGAGTGGGGAGCAGAACAGGCAAAACAATGAAGCACACTGCTGAGAGGAGCAGCGGGTCGGTCATGAGAGGTCTGCTGCGCCATGTGGGTCACCTCCAGGGCCCAGGATCGAACTCACACTGAAGCCGCTGTAGCTAGCTTGCAGTCCTGCACCCTAATCTGTTGTGCTACCAGGGAGGGCTAGCCCAAATATATATTTCTTATTAAAAACCACAGTATCACATTCATTAAGAAAGTTGAACTATAGTTAAAAGCCTGCTAAGAAGAAAAATTCCAGAACCAGATGTTTTTGTTACCTTTGAGAAGTAATACCAATTCTACACAATCTCGTTTGGAAAGTAGAAAAGGAGCAAATACTTTTCAATTCATTTTACGGGACTAGTATTACCTGATAAAGACATTACAATCCAGGTAGAGACATGACAAGAAAAGTGACAAACTAATATCTCTTATAAACATAGATCCTCTATAACAAAGTATCACAAAGCTAAATCAGCAGTAAATAAAAAGTATACTAATCATGCCCAACAGGAATTCATCCTGGGAGTGTAGGACAGGTTTTACATTTGAAAATAAATCCATGCAATTCATCATTTTAACACAACAAAGAGAAATACTGTGACCATCTTAATACACAAAGAAAAATTATGTGACAACGTTCACTCATGATAACAATCTGCAAATTCTGATTAGAAGGGGACTTCCTCAACTTGACGAAATTGAAAACCTACAACTAACATCATACTGAAGGGTAAAATACTGAATGCTGTTTTTCTTTTTATTAAAGATTTACTCATTTATGCATACAAGAACTGGGGTGCAGGCCAGAGGTGTGTGTGTGTGGGTGAGAGGATTCACCAGAGACAGAGTGGGGAGCAGAACAGGCAGACTGATGAAGTACACTGCTGAGGGGAGCAACGGGCAAGATAGGAGAGGTCTGTTGTGCATGTGTGTCAGCATCCTGGTGCTGTAGAGGCTGCAGATTGCTTCACAGTGCTGTGACAACCCCTTGTGCCATCAGGGATGACCCCAATACTGAATGCTTTTCACCTCAGATAAGCACAAGGGAAAGTTGTCTACTCTCACTGCTCTTATTCAGCATCATAGTGGGAAGTCCTAATTAATGCAATCAATAACGTAAGAAATAAAACTGCCTTTAGTTACATTTGATGTTGCTGTCTATGGAGGAAATTCAGAGTCTACAAAAAATTTTTAAATAATAACAGATTTTCCAGGTTGCAGGATACAAGATCCAGTTACAAAACCCTGTTGTATTTCTGTCTAGTGTCAATGAAAAATTGTATTGTGAAATAAAAAAGAACCACTTGCAACTGCATGGGAAAAAGAAATACCTAAATTGAGCACCTCTGGTAGCCTAGGGGTTAAGTTTCAGTGCTGTCTTCACAATGGCTCACCACAGCAGCCTGAGTTCTACGCCTGGCTAGGAAGCTATTTAGCAGTATATTTCAGTCAATGTGTCTGCTTTGCTCCCTACTCTGTCTCTGGTGAATTCCCCCCCCCTCCATACACTCCTTTGGTTGACACCCCAGTTCTTCTATGCAAAAATAAATAATTTTTTTAAATGGTGGGGGGAGAAATGATTAAATCAAACCAAGTGGATTTTGTATGATAGAAATGATGAAATACTAATCAGTAAAGTCAAAGAAGACTAAATAAACAGAGAGATATACTTTATCCATAGACTGGAATAGTCAGTATTATTGAAGGTTAATTCTCAAGTATACAGAGTCAATGTAATCTCAGTAACAAACCAGCAGGAATTTTTGTTAACAGTTTTGGGAATGAAGATCAAAATTTAGATTCATATTTCCTGGTTCAAGATTTGCTATATATCTACAGAATATAGGTCAGTGTGGTATTGGCTAAGTCAGAAACCCATAGCTCACGGAAGAATATAGGTATAACTATATTACTGTTTTTTGGTGAAGAAACAAAGGCAATTCAATGAAAGAAAGGTAGTCTTTTAAAGAAATGGTGCTGGGACATGATTTATATATTAATTTTCATATAATAAATTAACCTTGAGCCATTCCTCACACTTCCTACAAAAATAATTCAGAATGGATCATAGACCTAAATATAAAATATAAAATAATGAAACTATGAGTAGAAAATATAGGAGAGAATCTTTACAACCTTTGATTAGGCACAGACATACATAATCTATACTTGTTGGGTGAAAATATTTGCAAATCACTTATAAAGAAAGGGCTTATATCTAGCACATATATAAATAGCTCTCAAAGCTGAACAGTGAGGTAACAAACAATTCAATAAAAAGTAGGCAGATAAGCACTGTTTACAATAGTCTAGATAAGGAAACAATCCAAATGCCCCCCAAATAGATAAGTGGATCAAAATGTCTTATTACATTTATTTTTATGATGGACTACTACTCAGTGATCAAAAAGACAAACTCATGCCATTTGCAACAACATGGAAAGGGATTGTGCTAGCTGAAGTTAGTCAGAAGGAAAAAGGTCAATACTGGAAGTCTAACTTTTTAAAAAAGATTTATTCATACAGAACTGGGGTACAGGCCAGAGGTGCAGGGGCGGTGAGAGAATTCACCAGAGACAGAGTGGGGAGCAGAACAGGCAGACTGATGAAGTACACTGCTGAGGGGAGCAGCGGGCGGGTCAGGAGAGGTCTGCCTCGCCATGTGGTCATCTCCGGGGCGAGCATTGAACACCCACTGAGGTGGCTGCAGCTAGACCTTCTCTGCCACCAGGGAGGGCCTGGATGGTCTAACTTATAGAGACACCAAACAAAATGTCAAGAAAAAGTCAAAACTAGCAAGCTGACACAGAACTGAGGCACATGGCAAAGCATGTGGAGAAATGGGAAGGATGAATGCAAGGGAAGTGTGATGGTTCACAGGTAATAGGGCAGTGGAGAACCATGGGGACCACGACAATGTAAGTAAAAATAAAAAATAAAAAAAATTAGGGCCCTCCCTGGTGGCGCAATGGGTTAGAGGGCAGCACTGCAAGCTAGCAGCAGCCGCTTCAGTGTGAGTTAGATCCCGGCCCCCAGAGGTGACCACATGGCACAGCAGACCTCTCCTGACCGTCCGCTGCTCCCCTCAGCAGTGTACTTCTTCAGTCTGCCTGTTCTGCTCCCCGCTCTGTCTCTGGTGACTCTTCTTGCCACCCCTGCACCTCTGGTCTGTACCCCACCTCTGTACACATAAATTAATCTTAACAAATAAATAAATAAATAAAATTAGAATCCTTTGGGAAATTTTGAGGAGAAAAAGAAAAGAGGGAAGACACTACTGAAAAGGATGTACAAATGTTAAATAAACTTATAAAAAGATGCAGATGCTCAATATAATTAATCATAAAAAAAAATTAAAACCACAATGGTATACCACCATAAGCCTTTGAATGACCCAAAACCCACCCCTATCTCCCCGAAACAAATGCAACCAAGTGCTGGCAAGGATTCAGAACAACTAGAACCCCCATCCCTTGCTAGTGAGAAACTGAATCTACAAATGGACCATCATCAGAATCATATTAAAAAATAGAACTGTGGGCCCTCCCTGGGCACAATGGGTTAGGGCGCAGCACTGCAAGCTGGCCACAGTCGCTTCAGTGCAAGTTCCATCCCGGCCCCGGAAGTGATCCACACGGTGCAGCAGCCTCTCCTGTCTCACCCACTGCTTCCCTCTGCAGTGTACTTTGTCAGTCTGCCTGTTCTGCTCCACACTGCTCTGGTGAATCCTCTTGCCACCCCTGCACCTCTGGCCTGTACCCCAGTTCTGTATGCATAAATAAATAAAATCCTTAAAAAAAAATAGAACCGTGACCCAAAACATCTGCAGCAATCAGACAAATCATACCTGTGCAGGAACAGTTTAGGAAGTGAAACCACAACTTCTGCATCAATCAGCCCCCAGCTGTGGAGATTTGGTCAATAACTGCTAGCTTCCCTAATTTTTATACCTGCTCCCAACTTAGAACCAACCAGAGAAAGACAAATAATCCCCTAACCAGTCACATAGGCGCCTCCTTTTCCAGTTTGTCCACTTACAGTTTTCCCATCCCAACAATCCAACTGGAAGCACTTGAAGCTCCCCGCTCCTTTTTTCACTGTAAAGTTTCTAACTACCCCATGTGATTTTGAATCTTTGCCTAACTCAAGTAATGGTGGCTGCCTCCCTTGCAATACAGAAAGTTCTGAATAAGCTGCAACTGTTTGCTTTCTTTTGGGTGATCTTTGTTTACTTCATAATGGTGGAATGCAAAATGGTACAAGCACTGTGGACAGCTGTTTTCAGCTTCTTATAAAGTCACACATGGTAGTCAAATCCAGCAATCCTATTCCTAGAAATGTGCCCCAAAGAAATGATTGCTATGTTCACACAGCAACTTTACTTATAATCACCAAAAATATAGAAACAACTCAATGTCATTCACTGGGTAATGGATAAACAAATTGTGTGTGGCACATCCCTACCAGGGACCAGGAGTCAGCAATCAAGGAACAAAGTGGTATGTAAAACAACACGGGAGAGTCTCAAATGCATTACATGGAGTGAAAGGGACACAAGTCAAAAGTTGTATGATATCACATATATTATATATACTATAATTACATTATGCTACTATACCTGTAATTATGCCATTATAATAGTATCTGTAAAAGACAAAACTACACAGGAGGACAAGTCAGTAACTGAGCTTGGGGGAGGAAGAGGGACTGCCTGTACAAGACCTGGGCAATCTCTGTGTATCTTGATTTTGGTAGTGTTTACGTGACTATGCATTTTCCAAAATTATAAATCTAATTGTTCACTAAAAGCTTGTTCTTAGGAACCCTCTATTGGAACCCACTTGTCTCCATGCCCTATGATCTTGAGAGTTTGTCCTAAGATGCTGGACAACAGCTACATCAACATCAACTCTAAAATCTGAGTTCATCAACACCAACTAATATCCTTTGTTTTGCTTTATTTCCTGAGATTATGAATGCTCTTTCTGCCTCTTGTGTGCATGAGGAAACCCTTCAGTTTCTTTTGAAGTCTTAATTTTCCAACTGAGCTCTATATATTACTATCTTGCTCTGACTAATCCTAATTTTCTAAACCACAATTAACAGCTTCTGGTGGATTGGCTCATCCCAAGTCTCTTCTAGACTTAACCCACACAGGCAATGCAATCTTTTCTCCTTTTTGTGGGAGTATGATTATAAGAAATCTGAAGTCCTGGGGCTTCCCTGATGGTGCAGCGGTCTCAATGCTATCAAGATAACATCAATCACTGCAAGCACAAGTTTGATCCCCAGCCAGGGAGGTGACCCTCATGGCACAACAGACCTCTCCTATCCTGCCCTCTGCTCCCTTAGCAGTGTATTTCAGTCAATCTGCCTGTTCTGCATGCCACTCTGTCTCTGGTGAATCTTCTCACTGTTCCCTGCATCTCTGGCTTACACCCTGTTTCTTGATGCATAAATAAATAAATAACTTTTTTTTATAAAGATATCTGAAGTCCAGATCGTGCAGAGTCACCACTGGGTAGTTCTTGGGAATTGCTGGGTAAGTGTATGTGGGGACATATTGACAGCTTGGAGGCCAGTTCTAACACTGACCCTTGTAGCATTTCCATTAACATTTTGCTTCTTTCCCTCATGCCTATATGTCAATGCATGTTCTGACCACAACCTCAAACTCTGTTGTTCAATGCCATTCTTAAACTCCCTAAGCATGTCGCTGGTTTTAGGTAATAGGTAGCCTTAGCTAGAGGTTCCAATGCACACCTTATGCAGTAGAGTCGGCTTTTAGGAGTCTTATTTTAAGCACCTGGAGTGATTTCTGGTTTATCATTTATTCTTCCAGAAAAGATCTTACTCTCTTAAGGAACGGGATGTCTATAGAGGTGGATGAACACCAATGTTGAAGTCTTCTGCCACCACCCATTGTTTCACCAGAGCATATCTTGGATTCAGTACTTCTAAGTTCATACAGTGATGTGTACTAGAGTAGTGTTGAAACATCTTATTTGAGATTATGTATCTACTCCCCGAATGCTATAGAGCTGATTTCAATGTAGATTCATAAATTCCCTTTGTCTTTTAAGTGGACAGGATTTAAGTGGAAGTATTTAAGCTCTTTAAGTGGAAGTATCTTAAACTTGGATGGGATTAGGGTCCTGGCACCTGATATTCAAGATTTGGCAGAGTACTGAGGTCACACTCCTGACCCAGGATCAACATGTAGCTAGCTATACCACCTTAGTTCAAACAATCCTGGATGGGACCTCAAGATGTAGTGTGGCCGTCCATTAGGGAAATCCCTCTTCCTTACTTGTCGGGCAATTTCTTTACTGTCCACAGGTTTTCTTCACTAGAGAAACTGATATGATTTCTGTGGAAGCCTTCAGACTAAGGGCCTCAGCATAGCTCTTGCCTTTAATGCCAGTTTCCAACATGTCACCTCTGGATGGTCCGCGAGTGAACCTAGATACAAAATCCAGTTTCTTTACTCCCAAATCATCTCATACCAAGTATTTCTCAATATTTATGGGAGGGCCAGAAGTTTTGTTGGAGGATCCACCTCATGCAACACAGAACATTCAGCAATCTCTTTGCTCTCCTGTATCCTGCTGCCTTTCCCCCATGTCTGTTAGGAACAATATTTATAATCAATCAAATTGCATTGCTGGGCTCACTTTGATTGAAAAATACCTGTAAAATACAATACTAATACACATATTTTTATGGTCCTGGTATTTCCTTCTAGGATTTCAGTTGGGCTTACTATATTGAAGCCTCACTTTTAGATTTCTGAGTTTCAAAAACCTAGGCATGAAGGGGTTGGGCATGATTCCTGTGCATCAATGATGCCTGTGGGAAATGCCTGGCCATTGAGGACTGGAGGAGCCACAGAAAAAAACAGGGAGAGACCTCCCTGGTGGCACAAGGGGTTAACAGTCAGCACTATGAAGCAATTGGCAGCCACTGCAGCACAACTCTTCAACCACACTTGTAACCTATGAGAAAATGACTGGGTTTGTGCCATCTCTGCAGATGATGGGCTTTACCCACTACATTTTGACTTTCCTGAATTTCTTATAAAAGAAAACTTGAACTTCAGTTTTGAGACTTCTCTTTAGAGCCACACCTGATTATAGCTAATGTTTTTATGATAGCATTTATAGCCTTGAATTTTGTTCAAGATTAAATTTTTGAGATTACAAAAATAACTCATGTTTCTGTAAAAAATTTTTTTTAAAGATTTATTTATTTATTCGTACAGAACTGGGGTACAGGCCAGAGATGCGGAGGGTGAGAGGATTCACCAGAGACAGAGTGGGGAGCAGAACAGGCAGACTGATGAAGTACACTGATGAGGGGAACAGCAGGCGGGTCAGGAGAGGTCTGCCTTGCCATGTGGATCTCCTCCAGGGCAGGAATTGAACTCATGCGGAAGTGGCTTAAGCTTCTTTGTGCTGTGCTTTAACCCACTGCGCCACCAGGGAGGGCCCTGTAAAAATATTTTTAAATTACAAACTATGCCAAAAAAGAACATTCCTTCCACGCTTTCTCCCACTCCATAGAAATAATCATTGCTAATACTTTGGTGTACACTCTTGCAGATGCTTTCCTGACTTAATGTTGATAGAGTTTTTGCCCGTTGTTGAACTCACTTTTAAAATTTCAGGATATTTTTGTCCATAGAGAGAAAGCATATGCCACAAATATTTGTCTTTTCTTTAATGTTCGATTTATTAAACATGTATCTGTAAACAAAATTTAGAAAAGTAAATCTTTACCATTTAAACACTGATTACGAACTTCATAACATTTCCTTAAACAATTTAAACACAATAACACTTTAATAAGATGGTTCTTTTGAACACACTACAAAATAAACACAAACATAAGACTTACTTGTCATTATACTTAACAACATGGATTCAACTTGTCACTTCACTGCTTTTTTACTTGTTCTTGTTTTCTCTTAGGAATAAGATATTTTCTTAAGGTTGCTAAAATACTTCTTTTGATATTCTCCTTGGTTTTTTTGAAATTTTGATGACCCTTCCTTGCTTCCTTTCCTCAAAAGAAATAGTCTCTAGTAGCAATTGCATTGAGATTATGGCATTGGCTTTCTCCACAGATTGCTTCATGCTGGGAACTCTGATGTTTATCCAAGGAGCCATCTTTGTTTTGTAAAACTGTTACCACAATAAGTCTTATAATGTTTGTATTTTCTACATCAGTTTTTAGTTTCTGCAATCTTTCTCCCCTTGACCAAAGTTATGAACCCCCTTCTTCTGTCATTATGATATATTGACTTGTTGTGTTAGTATTATTAAGAAATGATGCATACGTTATTAATGTTCATTATAGGCAAGGGGACATCTAAAGGATTTGTCTCCCAGGAGAGAAACACATCAGTGTTTCTCACTAGGACATTGGCTCTATCACCATCTCAGGAGTCCTTTTCCCTTTGGAGATAAAGGGAGAGCACCAGCGCTGGCCAAGGGATGAACCATCTTCCTACCTAGTTATCATGTGTTACCACGTGTGCTGATCAAGACTTCCTTTTTGGGGAGTGATTACTCTTTTCCTGGAACTATTTTCCTCACACCCAGTTTCAGTTTTAATCCTTTTCTGTTTACCTATGGAAATGAGCATTTATCTGTTCATTATAGATAGGTACATACTTAGAAAAAACAGGCTCATGTGTATATAGTAATACAAGACAAACACAAGAATTATTGTCATTAAGGTTAAATCTATTTTAAAACACTAACAACATGAAAATCACTTCATTGTTTTTCACTTGCTCTTGTTTTCTCTTAAGAATAGAATAAGGTATTTTCTTAGGGTTGCTAATATGCTTCTTTTGATGTTTTCTTGAAATCTTAAAATCTATTAAAAACTTCAAAAGTTATAAAGCAGGCCCTCCCTGGTGGCGCAGCGGGTTAAAGCACTGCACTGAGAAGCTAAAGCCACTTCCGGATGAGTTCGATTCCCGCCTGCCCCGGAGGTGACCA